>NC_138773.1:286892660-287075160 GCF_965119305.1 Pelophylax lessonae
GAACTATAGGTAAAAGGAATAGGAAGATTTTCTTACTATTACTCTTCTGGAATTTGGAATTTTACTTTCTCTTTCAACGGTAATGGCAAACAGGACAAATAGAGAGGGTGGATCTCCCGGGGCTCAGACAGCAATAAAAAGATGATGTTATAATCCCCCTCCACTCCACCCAAAAGTAAAATAAAATGTTTCCCCCTAGTTATACTTTAATGAAGAGCTATAACTATTTTTTT
The DNA here is from genome assembly GCF_965119305.1 of Pelophylax lessonae. NCBI lineage: Eukaryota > Metazoa > Chordata > Amphibia > Anura > Ranidae > Pelophylax > Pelophylax lessonae. The sequence goes on from NC_138773.1 coordinate 286,892,894, forward strand.
CACTGTTATGTCCCCCATTGGACAAAGTACATGTGGTACTTTGTGCCATGTTGCTAGATGCTTCCAAGGCCAAGCTTTGAGCATGGACTAGGTTTCCCACCTTCCAAGTAGCCATCTAAGCTAGGAAAGAGATAGCCACTTTATATTGGCCACTTGTCCGAGCTTTAAGCACTTTTCTAAGACAAACAGCGGTTAAAAGAATTCAGAGGGATGGGAGGGGCTGATTTGCCCCCTCTCCCCTGCATTCCTCTTGCTGCTACTTGTCTTGGGAAAGTGTTTAAAGCGGAGTTCCGGGCACAAAAACGATTTTTTTTTTTGTGCCCCTCCGCTAGGTAGAGCTCACCTGAAAAGGAATTGGATAGTTATTTTTATTTTTTTTGTTTACTCACCTTTTTATTGAAGATCGTAAATACTCACCTATGACTGCTTCCTCCTCCAGCGCCGAGGCTCACCCCGTCACTTCCTGCCTCGCGATGATTCCTGGGAGCTAAACGTCATAGCTCCCAGGAATCAATGCGACGGCACCGGCCCCGCTCGTCATTTCCGGGCGACGCCGCATTCCCCTGCTAAACAGCTTCTGGGCATGCCCAGAAGCTGTTTAGGAATGCGGCGCCGCACCGGAAGTGACGAGAGGGGCCGGTGCAGTGCATTCTGGGATATGAAGACGCGGAAGAAGACAGAGAAGAGGACCGCACCGGCTTCAGCTGCCCACAACAGAGATGGAAACGCTGTGGAAGAAATTTTCTAAGTAAGTATTTCTTCTAAAAGGTAAGTGCGAACCGGGACAGATCAGAGGCTAGCCATTGTGGAATGTGCTAGCCCTGACTGTCCCGGGGGTATGTTCATCAAAAAATAATTTCTGTGCCCGGAACTCCGCTTTAAAGCCAAGACAAACAACAATTTTGAAACAGTCCTCTACTTCCCATCTATTTTTGGACAGTTGGGGGGGAGGGGGCACCCTGTCTGACCTCAAACCCAGGCTTAGGAACCACCTAGCAACATAGATCAAAGTACTACATGTACAGAACTGTGAAAAAATAATTATAGTTCTTCTTTAAATTAGAAATCTTACCAGAAGTTAAAAAGGCTGGTGAAATCCCCCAGGGCCCACAGGGACCTGATTCACGTGGCCCTTGTCCCCATTAAAGTGCTAATGTTTGTAAATAAAATATCATGTCTATTACTGTTGTTGCTGGCTCTAGCTCCACCCCAGGTCAAAGCACAAATTATGGGTATTCCTATAGGAGAAGTACAGGCTGCACTGAAGACACAGGCCCTCTCAATTCTGCAGTCCTCCTTGCCCTGCAGCCCATGCCTCCTCTGCTTTGTATGTACAAGATGAAGAACCTGCAGCCTTCAACAGTCCCCTTTCAATTCTGCAGCCCTGCCCCCATTACTATTAAAAGACTAAGCATTCAACCTTCCACATCCACAGTTAGTTCTGAGAAAGAAAACAAATGTAGCTACAACATCTAAGATTTGATAATCTGCACATTAATTAATTCTTGTTTCTTTATATAGTGCCTTGGGGGTTTTATTTTGGGGTTTAACACCTTCTTTATACAACCCTTGGGGGTTATGAAACCTGGGTAACTTGTTCCGCAAAAGTTCATCATCAGTTAGGAATTGGGAACTTTGCCCCATCTTTCCCACCCTCCCTGCATAAATATGATAGACAGCCTCTCTAATCAATAGTAAGGTGAGCTGCACCTTCTAAAGATTCAACTTTCTAGCTGTATTAGAAATGTGCATAATAGAGAGTCCTGTGTTTTGGGGCCCCTGGGGTGACCTGAAAGGAAGGTGAAGTTGCTTATCAACATTTAGACTTTAAAGGGAATGTTGTGTGGTTTTGCACGTTTTATTTATATTTATGATGGTGAGGGCTTAAATAATATTTTAATTTTTCATTTTATTATTTTTAAAATTAAATTTTTTTTAATATTTTAAATATTTTTCCTTTTTTTACTAGGCAAATATAAAATTTTACTGATTAATATTGTGTCTTTTTAGGTTCAACCATCAGGTGGAGCTCTACACGACTTTTCAGAATTTTTATAGATTATTCTTATCCAGTTAAAAGCAGAACTTTAAATTTTTTCTCAATGCAAACATTCTGAAATTGCAAATTGAAAATAGAGCTTGCATGCAAACTTTGTATAGTGGTTTTCTCAATTGGTTCCCCAGCTCCTGTGCAGACACAGGCGGCAGCATGGCCTGGAATTCCCCATAAATAGGAAGTCCACAGTCATTATACAGATAATGAAATATTTTTTTTTTTTTTGCTGCCCCCCTGCAAAGTGCTGCCCTAGGCCTGGGCCTTGTTGGCCTAGGCCAGGATACAGCACTGGTTCCACCCCTAAATATGTTATTAGGCTCCTTATTTGCACAAGTGGCAGATCACATCACTGCCTAGAACAATGTAGCCCTTCTCAGTTTTGCCCCGCGTTTTGTCTCCTCGTTTTATAGGCAACTGCATTTAGAAAACCAAGTAACAATTGGTCGATAAAAGCATAGGAGAGTGGGAGGATTAGGTTGAGGACAGCACAGCCCTATATATAGTCAGTTCCTGGCAGAGGGTTTCAAAAAATACATCACTTTCCTCAGATGGTAGCAGAGGAGAGGCAATAGAGAATAGTCTGCAAGACGTTAAAGGATAACATAAGAGCGAGAGAAATCACTCCCTTATTTCCTGCCTACACTGTTCAGACCAGCCTTCAGAAATTCAATCAGATAGAGGCAGGAAAGTGAACAATTTGTGCCATATGGACACCCTGTGCTAAATATTTATTAGTAAAACTAAATAGTAAAACTAAACATAAATATTATGAAAAAGATTTTAAAAAAGACTTATAAAACATAAAAAAATCCAAAACCATTACTGATTTTCTTGAATGGCATTGACAGTTGTGTGAATTCACATTGCATCCCTAACACTAACCCTTTGTGTGGTCCCTTACACCAATTCTTCCTGTAACCCCAACCCAAACCCTGCTTGCAACTATCACATTTGCTCTCACTGTAACCCTCACACTACCCCCCCCCCCCATACCTTTAACACTCACCCTCTCTGTAACCCTAAGGCAGTGATGGCGAACCTTGGAACCCCAGATGTTTTGGAACTACATTTCCCATGATGCTCCACTACACTGCCGAGTGCATGAGGATCATGGGAAATGTAGTTCCAAAACATTTGGCATGCCAAGGGTTGCCATCCCTGCCCTAAGGGCTCATTTACACTTAATTTAAAACATGGCATTGAACATGCTTTTTTAAATCACTCTGAACTCCACTCAAGGCCACTGTCACTAAATAAAATGGTTCACTTACAGTCCTGAGCACATGTTTTGTTTGCTTTGCTTTATTTCACTTCGCTTCCAAAGTCATACCCAATGTCGCTTTAGTGGTGCTTCAAATCGCCTTCAAAGCCTCAATTGAAGTCTATGAGAAAGCTCGCTTGAAGCACCTGGAGCTTTTGAGAGGCTTTTTTCAGATTTAGCTTCACTTTATTTTGGAGGATTTACAGATATGAGATATCAACATACACACACAGGGCATCTGCCAAGCTTCATTAAAGCTTCAAAAAACACCACTGAAGCATCACCAAAGCACAACCGAAACATCATCGAAGCACCATCGAAGCATCATTGAAGCACAACTAAAGCATCATCAAAGCATCACAGAAGGATCGAAAACACATCAAAAAAGCATGATGAAGCGGTAGGCGCTTTCATGTGTGTTGAAGTAGAAACAAGTGTAAATGACCTGTAACACCAACTCTCCTGTAGCCCTAACAATATCCCTTCTATAACCCAAACACTAACTCTCCCTGTAACCCTGACACCAATCCTCCCTGTCCCCTTAACACTAACTCTCCCTGTAACCCTGACACCAATCCTCCCTGTCCCCTTAACACTAACTCTCCCTATAACTTTATGCAGGTACTGCTAATTCTTGTGGTGAAAGTGCTAAAGTGCTCAAAATCAATAAATGTCAATACTGCTATAGCTTGCTGCTAGCATTAATTCGTCTTCCCACAAAAAAATAGCATTAAATAGTGAATAAAATGCTGCGCTACTAGTAACCTATGTGTTGGATAACAATCATAGAATGGCTCAAAAATCGATGAAATCATATATATAAATAATCAATAAGAAATCATATACATATACACATTAAAATGGTGCACAAAAAAAGTGATGATTTTCAGACCCCCCCCCCCCCATGAAGACACATGTGTGTGACGTAACGTGTAGGACAAGAGGAGGGGCTGACGGAAACCGGAAGTGGTGCGATAGGAAGTTTGGGATTTTCAGTTTCATTTTGATTGATTCAAAGCGTGTTTTTTAACTATATAATGTGACTGTATATAAATATATTTTAATAAATGGATGCTGTTTTATGATATATTACACTATTTGAGCTCTATATTTTAATTCCCCCTGATAAGAGCAATGCAGTATGGCCGCATGAATTCTATCACTTGGGATTAAGAAGCTATAAAAACATCCTGTATACTAAAGAGGAGTGACCTGGAGAATCACCCCTTTGGATGGAAAATCCACCCCATGAAGGGGAGATATATTGTACAGAGCGCATGCAGGCATAATTAACCCATATTTGAGGTGAGAGTTCTGGAGCCCACAAGGAGCACGTGGTTCTGTTTAGCACTTTTTCTGATCACATCTGTGAATGCTTGGGGGAGGGCAAGACACAAGTTTACAAATCTGTGGAAATACCGTAGAGTTTTTGTGTAGACTATATTGAGGATATTTACGGACTATAATCATCACTCATTTTTGTGCACCATTTTCATGCATTTATGTTGATTTATTATTGATTATGATTTAGTCACTTTTTGAACCATTCTATGATTGTTATCCAACACATTAAGTTATTAGTAGCACAGCATGTCATTTACCATCTGACTCTACCTATAACGCTAACGCCAGCTGTCCCCGTAGCCCCAACATTAGCCATCCCATAACACGAACACTAAATCTCCCTGTAACCCTAATATTAACCTTCCTGTAGTCCTAACACTAACCCTCTCTGTAGTCCCATCACTAACTCGCCCTATAACCCTAAGGCCCCTTTCACACAGGCGGACCGTTCAGATCCGCCTGTTCGTTTTTTTTGGCGGATCTGAACGGTCCCCCCATGCATTCCTATGGGGCATCGGATGGCAGCGGAGACATGTCCGCTGACATCCGACCCAATCCGATCCATCAAATCTGGATGGATGGAAACCCTATTTTCCATTCGTCCAGCGGATCGGATGAGAACGGACTGACGGTCCGTTCCCATCCGATTTCCCCCATAGAGATGCATGGGGAACTGACAGCTGTGTCTCCGCACACAGCGCGGAGACACAGCTGTCATCCTTCTGCTCAGCGGGGGATCCACGGCTCGATCCCCCGCTGAGAAAAATGGACTCCGTCCGACGGACGGATAGTGTGAAAGGCCCCTTATACCAATACTCTATACTCAACCTTTTTTCAGTTGTGGCACGCTTAACAATCTCGAGGCACCCCTTTATAAAAATGTAAAAAAAAAAAAAAACGAAACTAATAGTTTTACATAACGCAACAACATCCATGCACATGGGCCATCCAAAGTTAGAAGTTATTTATTCCTCAAATATTGCAAACTGTATGGACTAGGATTCTAGTATTCTAGGGTTTCTCTTCTGTCATTTGCTAATGTGACCCTAGTGATGATTGAGAAGAGATGAGGAGGAGTAAATAAGGATGCTGTGCAAGCACCCGTCATTCTCTTTATCAAGCAGTGATGTCACTGGTTATCAGGGTGCCAGTGTCTTGACCCTCACAGTGCCCAGGGTTGTCAGGGTGCCAGTGGCTTGACCAGCACAGTTCCCAGGGTTGTAATTCTACAAATTAAAAACCTGTGGCCATTTTTTGTAATTTTTAGCCATTTTGCCAAGGCACCCCTGAAGAAGTCACAGTCGCCACAGCACCCTGATTGAAAAAGGCTGCTCTATACAACCTTAACACTAACTCTCCCTATAACCCTAATACAGATACTCTATACCAGTGTTTCTCAACCTTTTTTCAGTTGTGGCACCCTTAACAATCTCGAGGCACCCCTTTATAAAAATGTAAAAAAAAAACTAAACTAATAGTTTTACATAACGCAGCAACGTCCATGCACATGGGCCATCCAAAGTTAGAAGTTATTTATTCCTCAACTATTGCAAACTGTATGGACTAGGATTCTGGTATTCTAGGGTTACTCTTCTGTTATTTTCTAATGTGACCCTAGTGATGATTGAGAAGAGACGAGGAGGAGTAAATAAGGATGCTGTGCAAGCACCCGTCATTCTCCTTATCAAGCAGTGATGTCACTGGTTATCAAGGTGCCAGTGTCTTGACCCTCACAGTGCCCAGGGTTGTCAGGGTGGCAGTGGCTTGACCAGCACAGTGCCCAGGGTTGTCAGGGTGCCAGTGGCTTGACCAGCACAGTGCCCAGGGTTGTAATTCTACAAATTAAAAACCCTTGCCCATTTTTTGTAATTTTTAGCCATTTTGCCAAGGCACCCCTGAAGAAGTAGCACACAGCACCCTGGTTGAAAAAGGCTGCTCTATGCAACCTTAACACTAACCCTCCCTGTAACCCTGATGTTAATTCTCTCTATAATCCCAAAATTACCTTAACCTTCCCTGTAAACCCCACACTAACCCTCCCTGTAAACCCCAAGGTTTACACTGACCATGCATATGATACTAACCCTACCACAAAGTGCTCATGGTTCCCTATTAGAACTCTTCTTATGCTTGTCTAGTTTCAGTAAATTCATTCTGATTGGCTGTTAGAGATTACTAAATTTTGCTTCTTGATTTGGTAATGGGGGAACTGCATATGAAACAGAAACTAGGAGAATATATGCCAAAATTTTAACTTTATTGCAATTATTTTTAACAAATTTTTGATCTCTGACAGCTTGCATTTTGCATTAGGTTGGGTTGCATTTCAATAACCAGATCATTATATATTTGCCAAATATGTTAATTATTCCAAGTACTTTTTGATATAAACCTCTTGCCATATTGCCTTATAAACACTGCATAATCAGAAGTTAACACAACTTATGTTAAGGCACCTTCATCGAGAATGGTGCCCTGTGTTCTACATAAATGTTCCCAGCACATCGTTTTTAAGATTTGACTAATGCGCTAGATTTATGCTTCGATAAATAATTACTGTATTTTGAGAATGCAATAAATATGAATGCAAATTTGCTATTCCTTTTTAGAAAATAACTGTTCAGAAAAATAATGCTTTGCTAAAATAATTCTAGTTTCTTTTTGTTTTTTTTCTTCAGGAAAGTTAAGTATCAAAGGAATTCTTTTGGTAAGAAGAAGAAAAAAAAAAAGTTTTTCAAGTACGAAACTTAGCTGTAAATGTTAATATCTTTTTTGGAAGACTAGAGCGTGAACTTTTATGTTAAACTCGAGTCGTTTGGGGCTCCTGTCGTGACCAATGACAATCCAATTTTATATGTATTAAATAAATAATTATTTTTTTTTATGCTGAAGCAGGCAACTACGAGTATTTAAAGGAGTCTAAAGATTGAATTATGCTATCAAGGGTATAAAACAAAATAGACTGGCATAGAATTAGACAAATTATAATGTCTATATCAAACTCTCTAAGGAAAAGCCTAATTTCAGCTGCTTTCAATATTTAATGCATGTTTTCTTCAAATGTGGTGATTAGCAAAACATATATTTCACGGGGCTAAGTTTAAAAATTAAGTTTCAAATTTTACAAAGTGGTACATTTGGAACTCAGTGGTACTATTGTCATTTTGTAATAAGGGATCCTAGGTGAAGCCAACAGTTCAGTTCTCATGTTGCCGATGTTAAAGCTGAACTCCAGGAAAGTATGAAAGAAACAAATCAATGCCCCTCCATATTCATTAACCATTTGAGTACCAGCCTGTAATACTCTATCATTACCAGGCTATTTTTCATTTTTTGGTGGTGTGTTAGTCAAACTGACAATCACTCCATCATCCAACACTGTAACCAAATTAGATAGATAGAGATTACTTTTGGTGCTTTTTAACCAGTTCACATCCGCAGTTTTACAGCTACAGGTCGGCACCTGTGCTCCTAAACACGTATTTATACATGATCCAGCTCTTCTGGGTAGGGCGGGCGCATGATCACACACAGTGGGAGCCCAGCAGCTCCTACCATGGACTCGATGTTCGCCGGCACCCGCCGATGATTGAGGAGAGAGGCAGAATGGCGGTCTACCTACATAAACAAGCAAACAACATGGGGAATTGGAAAATAGTAAATGGGCCAACAAGCTAGACCTTGAACAAGATCCATGGCCTTCCCTACTGACAGGGGGTGATCAAAGGGTTAACTGTGTGCCTAGCCTGTGTTTCTGTGTAGTGGGGAGATGCTTTTACTAGGGTAAGGCATGGATCCATGTCCCTGCTTTGCAAGAAAACAGGATCCATGCCTTCCCTACTGACAGAACAGTGATCTGCCTTGTTTATGTAGAAAAAAAGAAAACAGGATCCATGCCTTCCCTACTGACAGGACAGTGATCTGCCTTGTTTATGTAGAAAAAAAGAAAACAGGATCCATGCCTTCCCTACTGACAGGACAGTGATCTGCCTTGTTTATGTAGAAAAAAAGAAAACAGGATCCATGCCTTCCCTACTGACAGAACAGTGATCTGCCTTGTTTATGTAGAAAAAAAGAAAATAGTAGATGGGGCCAACAAGCTAGACCTTGAGCGGCACCAACATCTCTGAGTAGACAAGCAAACAACATGGGAAATTGGGACTTTATAGGTGCCTGAACTACTGCAGTATGTATGTTTATTTGATAGTGGGATTTCTAGTTCCGCTTTTTTTCTGAAGAAGCCTTTCCAGGCGAAACCCGTCAAAGTTTGCAAAGCGTAATGGACCCATATATGTAATATGTTCTCATTCAGCATATTTTTATCTGTACAAGCTTTTTATAACTTTTGATATCTAATAAAAATTAAATTATTTTACTATATTGTTCAACTTGTTTTGCTGTATAACCAACTGCAGTAGTTCAGGCACCTATAAAGTCCCAATTTCCCCTGTTGTTTGTTTGTCTACTCAGAGATGTTGGTGCCGCTCAAAGTCTAGCTTGTTGGCCCCATCTACTATTTTCTTTTTTTCTACATAAACAAGGCAGATCACTGTTCTGTCAGTAGGGAAGGCATGGATCCTGTTTTCTTGCAAAGCAGGCACATGGATCCATGCCTTTCCCTTAGTAAAAGCACCTTCCCAACTACACAGAAACACAGGCTAGGCACACAGTTTACCCTTTGATCGCCCCTAATGTTAAATCCTTACCTGCCAGTGTCATTAGTACAGTGACAGTGCATATTAGTGTCACTGGTTCCTCAAACAGTGTCAACAGTGTCAGTTAGTGTCCAAAATGTACACCACAATATCGCAGTCACTCTATAAACTGCTGATCGCCACCATTACTGGTAAAAACTAAAAATAAATAAAAATATTACATAGCTTGTATAACTTTTACGCAAACCAATCAATATACGCTTATTGGGTTTTTTTTTTTTTTTATGGAAATATGTAGCAGAATACACATTGGCCTAAATTAATGAAGACATTTTTTTTATTTATTTTTTTTTATTGGATGTGTTTTATAGCAAAAAGTAAAAAATATTGTTTTTTTTTTTTTTTTTTTTCAAAATTGTCTGCCTTTTTTTGTTAATAGCGCAAAAAAAACAAAAACCCTTCCCTGCCAATGTCATTATTATAGTAACAGAGCATATTTTTTAGCACTGATTACTTTAGTAATGTCACTGGTCCCCCCAAAAGTCAGTTAGGGGTCCGATCTGTACCACCGCAATGTCGCAGTCCCGCTAAAAATCGTGGATCACCACCATTACTAGTAAAAATAAATAAAAATGACATAAATCTTTTCCCGTAGTTTGTAGAAGCTAACCAATCAAAATATGCCTAGTGCAATTTTTGTTTAACCAAAAATATGTTGCAGAATACAAATTGGCCTAAAAGGATGAAAATTTTTGATCCTTACATTTTTTTTTTGGAATGTTATATTGCAGAACGTAAAAAATATATTTATATTTTTTTTTTTTGAGAATGGCCCGGCGGCGGGGGAAGGAGGAGAGAGGCTGAACTTCAAAATGATCTCGCTGTGGCGAGATCACCCAAAAGTGGGAGTGGGTACCTGTCAAACCAGGTACATACTCCCCCCGAAAGGTGCCAAATGTGACAGTGGAGGCAGATAAGCGGAACTTCCCTTTTGGGAGGAGTTCCGCTTTAAAGTTGTATTAAACCCCAAACCAAAAATGTAATATATTGCAGCTTACAATCATTAGTGCCCTCATTCTGGATAAAACTGCGGAAAGGGTTCTTTACTGTTAGAGCAGTAGGGATGTGGAACTCCCCTGCACAATTATTAGTTTCAGCTGGAAGTGTCACTAATTTCAAAAACATTTTGGATGGGCATCTTATTGAACACAATATACAGGGATATGGGAAGTGGTAGAAACATAAATACGCACACACACACACCCAGACAGGGTAAACTGGTATCTTTACTCAACCTTATCAGCTATAAAACTTTGAATTTAAAACAAATCCCTCCACTCATCCCTACAATACATCTGAGCTTGATGGTAATATTTTGTGAACTTATTCCATGATTGTCAAAGCGGTATTAACCAAAAATCAAAAATATAATATATTGCAGCTCACCAATCATTAGATTTGGTGGCTGCATTCGTTTTCTTTGTTTTGTTTTGTTTTTCCCCTCTGTTTTCACCTGGTCATCTGGCCAGTATAACCCCTCTTATTTTAGAGAGCCCTAACTCTGGATGAAGGAGCACAGGGGACACCTTTGGACAGCAGCATTGTCAGTCTGGGAGAGTTAAGTGATAGATTTACTATCAGATTTAGATAAACTAACTAACAAATTGAAGCCAATCTCCAGCTCACACTTTACAATCAGTTGGAGCAACATTTCCTTCTGGGTTAAAGCGATGTTAAAGTCTTTTTTTTTTGCTTAAAAATAATAAACATGTTACTCACACCTCCTCTGTGCAGTTGGTTTTGCTCAGGGCAGCACGGATCCTCCTCTTCTCGGGTCCCTCGTTGGCACTCCTGGCCCCTCCCTCCTGCTGGGTGCCCCCACAGCAAGCAGCTTGCTATGGGGGCACCTGAGCCGAGCCACTGCTCTGTGTGTCCATTCATACATGGAGCCCTGACTCGGCCCAACCCCCTCTCTCCCCTGATCGGCCGGCTGACTTTGATTGACAGCAGCAGGAGCCAATGGCGCTGCTCCTGTGTCTCAGCCAATCAGGGGGTGCTATGGAGGGGCACTCGAGCCAAACCGCTGCTCTGTGTGTCCATTAATACATGGAGTCACATCTCGCCCCCGCCCCCTTCTCTGTCCTCATTGGCTCACTGACTTTGATTGACAGCAGCAGGAGCCATTTGGTTGTGTGTCTCAGTCAATCAGGAGGGAAAGTCCCGGACAGCCGAGTTTCTCGCACAACAACGCTGGATCAAGATGGGAATCAGGTAAGTATTAGGGAAGCTGAAGGGGGCTGCTACACCCCAAAGGTTTTTTTTAATCTCAATGGATACAATGGATTAGGATAAAAAAACCTTCTGCCTTTAGAGACACTTTAAAGGTTTTTTATAAATAAATAAAAGGTGGTCATTTTAGGCACCCCATGTCAGTGGTAAATGGGTTGTCTCATCTTTGTAAACTGATACATCTGGAAGAGAGCTTGTTCTTTTTATTTTTTTTATTTTTTTGTGTTTTATTAGTTTTTATTGAAAGAAAATAATGTTTAACATACAAAAATCTGCAACTGCGGAAATGGTACATACAGATGTGTATCATGGTGTATACATGGGTATAACTAACAAAAATGTAAAACATAAGTCAAGTATAAAGCAAAGTAGCCTCAAATGATGAGAACAGTACAGTACAGTATAGTATCAGAGAGTGTGTTCTTTTGAAAAACAACATACTTACTGGCAGGATCAACAGATGAAAGTAGAAGAAAGACGTGAGGGCCTTTTTAGTCCTAGGATGTCTTCCCGCTTCTTATACAGGGCACTAATTTCAACGTTAGATCCAGCTAGGGGCTTTGTAGTCTCACCCTCCCCATGCCACAGATTGCTCCCATTAGGGGTGCCCGGGGGATAGGTGAGGTGACTATTCTGCAACTCTCACCCCCATATCCTGATAATTTACCACTTTGCCTTATCTACATTTATGTTGTCATGACCCTGTTATGATTGTGTAACCATGCATACTTATACAATGAGCTATGGGTGTTATTGTAAATATCTTTGCTATACTTGTTCTCTTTGAAAACCCAATAAACTACTCTATATGAGAAAGTAGAAGAAAGAGAGCCTAAAAAAGAAAACAGATGCGGCCGTCACATCTAAGTTGCAGTATAATAAATGTTTACTTTTGGGTTTGTTACCACTTTAAACTTCTAAAAGTCATTTTAAAATTTAGATGACAACATTTTTTAATTTGATGAATTATGATGGACAAGGTATAAACCCGTCATGTTCCTGAAAGGCTGAACAAATTAATGTATTTTTGCACTTATATCAGTCGCTGCCCCAGTGGATCATACAGACTAATTTCTCTAGCAGACATACATACATACTCTAGGGCCGCCGTAGTGATAAGCCAATTAACCTATCAGTATGTGTTTGGACCATAGACAGAAACTCACACAAATACAATGAGCCCATATAAAATCTTTATAATATAACTTTAGCTAGAACTTTTGAAAGTGTATAAAGTGAATATGAATATCATTTTATAATTTTGTAAATCCAAACTGAAGAAAAAACACAAAATTGTATGAATTAAAAGATAATATTTGTTTCTTTAGGTGACAGCCCGTCTTAAGGGAGACGATGCTAAAAGCAAGCGGATTTCTTGCTGGAGAAGTAATTGTATAGAATAAACAGCAGACATGGTGCAGCCAGCAAGTGATGGAGATATTACACCCCAAGGATTGTCTGGGCTATCACAATACACAGACCACGTTTGGGTTTAATTGCTGTAGATTCCATTAATTTGTGAGCTGTATAGAGATGTGTTTTTTTTTTTTTTTGGGAACAAGGAACTTCCTGTGACAGAATAAAGATACTTTTTTTTTAAATGAATGGATGGAAACTGGTTAAAAATTAGGAATAATGGTCTAGCAATGGCCTGGCTTAATTCTTTGAGGACTCTCGGGTGCAAGCCATCTGGTCATTTGTTCACATTAAGTTTTTCTAGTCTTTTCAGAACACTGGGTTCTGTAAGCCACAAGGGACTCCTTGCCCTGTTGCTAATAATACTCTCTTGCCTACTATATGCCTCCTTTTCATAGTAAAAACTGGGGAGAAGAATGTATTTAAAGCGGAGTTCCGGCCTAAAAAACGGAAAAAAATCGATTTTGGGCCATCCGCTTGCTGAGGGTCACCTGAAAAAGAAATGGATGCTCCCGATTTTTTTTTTTGTTCACTTACCTTGTTATAGAAAATATTGAAAAAAATATTGAAAATATAAAAAAAAATTGCTATTGCATTGAGAGTGGACTTTCTTGGCACCACAACATGACAATAGGTCGTAAAAAATATATTTTTATTGTAGAAATAAGTTAAAAGGTTATAACGTCATGACAGAACAAGTATATATTTTGAATTTATAATATTTAAACATATATTTTTTACGACCTATTGTCATGTTGTGGTGCCAAGAAAGTCCACTCTCAATGCAATAGCATTTTTTTCTATTTATACAAAATAGGACGTGGTACATTTTGCACAGTCGTGTCCACAAGGCCGTCCTATGGTGACACTATATAATTACATATATAGAAGAAAATATACTCACCTTCCTTCCACTTCCTCCCCCTGCAGTCGTGGCCCGCGCCGTCACTTCCGGCTTGCGATGACTCCTGGGAGCTGAACGTCATCGCTCCCAGGAGTCAATGAATCTGCACCGGCCACGCTTGTCACTTCCGGTGCAGGCACGGCATTCCCTGCTAAACAGCTTCTGGGCATGCCCAGAAGCTGTGCAGGGATGCCGCGCCAGCACCGGAAGCGACGAGCGGGGCCGGTGCAGGGCATTCTGGGACTCCGACTTCACCGAAGAGGAGGCAGAAGAGGACGCGCTGGCTTTAAATTTTAAAGATAAGTATTTCTTCTAAAAGGTAAGTGCGACCCGGGACAGTTCAGAGGCTATCCATTGTGGAATGCACTAGCCCTGACTGTCCCGGGGGTATTTTTATCTAAAATTCACCCCTGAGGCCGGAACTTCGCTTTAATACAGTTGTCTTCTCCTTGTCACTTATAACCAACATCCCTTGATCATCCTTTATGGGGCCAATGTGCTTTGCTTTTTTACTATTAATATATTTTTGGATTATTTTTACTTTCCTTCGTAAAGTGTCTCTCGTGGTTTGTTTTTGCTGCCCTGATTGTGAGAGTAGCTCCTGCACCTTTTTTTTGGGAAGAGAGCCTTACACAATTTTGTGCATTTGGGGTGTCATTAAGAAATAATGGCACTCAAGCGCAATCAGTGTTGCCAACCTACCAGATCAAAATTTACTGACACGACACCCAAAATTTACTGGCGCAGCCAAGTTTTTTCTGGCATTTCCAAAAATGTGTGCAAATGTCAGTATTTAGGCTACAAACAAGTACAATGTGCAATTGGCAATGTGATTTACGATATACAGTGCCTTGCGAAAGTATTCGGCATCCTTGAACTTTTTGACCTTTTGTCACATTTCAGACTTCAAACATAAAGATATAAAACTGTAATTTTTTGTGAAGAATCAACAACAAGTGGGACACAATCATGAAGTGGAACAAAATTTATTGGATATTTCAAACTTTTTTAACAAATAAAAAACTGAAAAATTGGGCTTGCAAAATTATTCAGCCCCTTTACTTTCAGTGCAGCAAACTCTCTCCAGACGTTCAGTGAGGATCTCTGAATGATCCAATGTTGACCTAAATGACTAATGATGATAAATAGAATCCACCTGTGTGTAATATCTCTGTATAAATGCACCTGCACTGTCATAGTCTCAGAGGTCCGTTTAAAGCGCAGAGAGCATCATGAAGAACAAGGAACACACCAGGCAGGTCCGAGATACTGTTGTGGAGAAGTTTAAAGCCAGATTTGGATAAAAAAAGATTTCCCAAGCTTTAAACATCCCAAGGAGCACTGTGCAAGCGATAATATTGAAATGGAAGGAGTATCAGACCACTGCAAATCTACGAAGACCTGGCCGTCCCTCTAAACTTTCAGCTCATACAAGGAGAAGACGGATCAGAGATGCAGCCAAGAGGCCCATGATCACTCTGGATGAACTGCAGAGATCTACAGCTGAGGTGGGAGACTCTGTCCATAGGACAACAATCAGTCGTATACTGCACAAATCTGGCCTTTATGGAAGAGTGGCAAGATGAAAGCCATTTCTTAAAGATATCCATAAAAAGTGTCATTTAAAGTTTGCCACAAGCCACCTGGGAGACACACCAAACATGTGGAAGAAGGAGTTCTGGTCAGATGAAACCAAAATCGAACTTTTTGGCAACAATGCAAAACGTTATGTTTGGCGTAAAAGCAACACAGCTCATCACCCTGAACACACCATCCCCACTGTCAAAAATGTTGGTGGCAGCATCGTGGTTTGGGCCTGCTTTTCTTCAGCAGGGACAGGGAAGATGGTTAAAATTGATGGGAATGTGGATGGAGCCAAATACAGGACCATTCTGGAAGAAAACCTGATGGAGTCTGCAAAAGACCTGAGACTGGGACGGAGATTTGTCTTCCAACAAGACAATGATCCAAAACATAAAGCAAAATCTACAATGTAATGGTTCACAAATAAACATATCCAGGTGTTAGAATGGCCAAGTCAAAGTCCAGACCTGAATCCAATCGAGAATCTGTGGAAAGAACTGAAAACTGCTGTTCACAAACGCTCTCCATCCAACCTCACTGAGCTTGAGCTGTTTTGCAAGGAGGAATGGGCAAAAATGTCAGTCTCTCGATGTGC
Source organism: Pelophylax lessonae (assembly GCF_965119305.1). NCBI lineage: Eukaryota > Metazoa > Chordata > Amphibia > Anura > Ranidae > Pelophylax > Pelophylax lessonae. The sequence continues at coordinate 286,908,998 of NC_138773.1, forward strand.
AAAACTGATAGAGACATACCCCAAGCGACTTACAGCTGTAATCGCAGCAAAAGGTGGCGCTACAAAGTATTAACTTAAGGGGGCTGAATAATTTTGCACGCCCAATTTTTCAGTTTTTTATTTGTTAAAAAAGTTTAAAATATCCAATAAATTTCGTTCCACTTCATGATTGTGTCCCACTTGTTGTTGATTCTTCACAAAAAAATTACAGTTTTATATCTTTATGTTTGAAGCCTGAAATGTGGCAAAAGGTCGAAAAGTTCAAGGGGGCCGAATACTTTCGCAAGGCACTGTATATTAAAGGCAAAAAACATATTTGTTATTTTATTTTCAATATAGTAAGTAGGTAGCTCAGGGAACAGACTCAGGAGGGCAAGATCCGCCTACGAGGCTCCAGCCACTCCACTTGGTTCCCTTTCACTATAACATCACATGACACATTCAGGCACCGCCTCCACCAGACCTGCCCCCCCGCTGGCGCCGCCGTAACATATTGTAGCAGGCACACGGATGGTCCCGTGGGCCCTGGACCGAAAGGGCGGTGTGGTCCGAAACAGTTCCGAGCCGAGCATGACAGTCATATTTTTCACTGGCAACCTTTTCCTGTCACTGGTATTTACTGGCAGGAGAAAAGTTCCATTTTTTTACTGGATGCCAGTAAAAATACTAACAGTTGGCAACACTGAGCGCAATGGACATTTTGACTTTCTTTTTGTGCCATTCTGGGAATGCTCACAGAAATGCACATTCCTACACATGTTCCTGGAACACATAGGTGCGAATGGGAACTCAATGCAGTGCAGCTGCAGCACCTTTTAACCTCTTAAGGACCGGCCGCCGCAGTTTTACTGCGGCAGGCTGGTCCTCCTGGTTGTAAACACAACCGACCGCTCTTCTCTCTGGAATGATCACAGAGTGCCTGTGATCCTTCTATATAGGATTACAGGTCTCTATGATAATTTCAAAAGCCCCACCCCTCACAGTTAGAATCACTCCCCTAGGCCTACAGTTACCCCTTCATCACCCACTGTGTTAACCTCTTCCCTGCCAATGTCATTATTACAGTAAAGGTGCATATTTTTAGTACTGAATACTGTAGTAATGTCACCGGTCCCCCCAAAAGTGTTAAAAATGTCAGTTAGGGGTCCGATCTGTTTGCCGCAATGCTGCAGTCCCACTAAAAAGCGCAGATCGCCGCCATTACTAGTAAAAAAAATAAAATAAAAATGACATAAATCTTTCCCCTAGTTTGTAGACACGATAACTTTTGCCCAAACCAATCAAAATACGCTTATTATATATTAAATACGCTATATTATATAAATGAAATAAAAATGACATAAATCTTTCCCCTAGTTTGTAGACACGATAACTTTTGCCCAAACCAATCAAAATACGCTTATTGTGATTTTTTTTTTTACCAAAATATGTAGCAGAAAACCAGTTGGCCCAAAATGTTAAAAAAATTTGATTTAGAATTTTTTTCTTTTGGGAATATTATATAGCAGAATATGAAAAATATTGTTTGTCGCTCTTTGTTTGTTTATAGCGTAAAAAAAAAAAAAATCTCAGAGGTCATCGAATACCACCAAAAGAAAGCTTTATTTGTGGGAAAAAGGACACCAATTTTATTTAGGTACAGCGTCACACGACCGCTATATTGTCAGTAAAAGTAACGCAGTGCCGAATCGCAAAAAATGGCTTGGACATTAAGGGGGCAAATCCTTCCAGTCCAGAAGTGGTTAAAAAATTTACATTTCTTTAGTGTAATTGCAGTGCCTTTTTTGACTCCAAAGACTTTAAAGTGTTACTAAACCTGGGAGCCTGCATTCACTATATCTGATCTCCCACAGTACACAGAACATGGAAATGCAATTATTTTAGCAAATATAAACTGCCAAATACCTTTTCTAATCAGCAGTTAGAGCAGTCTTGTGACTTCTATCAGTGTCTGATTAAAGCTTGCAGGAGGAGATTTCATTATCCGCTGATTGTCCTATGAGGCTACAGGACCCCTGACCCCCTGTCTGGGCAATTGGTCCTGTGCTGTTCACATGCACCCCCCCAAGAAAAAAAAAACTCTCTCTTTACACCAAACTGTATGTGCAGAGTGCCCCTAAGGCTCTGTTCTATCAGGAGATGGATTGGGGACTGCTAACCATTGCCTTATTTAAAGTCCCAACCCCTTTTCTTTTGGTCATGGATTGGGGACTGTGGAAAAAGGGGAGGGTCAGAGAAGACAGGATCAAACAGTCTTGTTGCACAAAGTCACACTACAAAAACAACTGAAAAATCCATCATGCTGCAGCAGCACTAGTGTGAACCAAGGCTACATATTAGAGTGAGATTTATAGTTAGTAGAAGAGCCCCTAAATAGTTTGCATCATGTTTCCAGCTAATATAGAGTCATTTTTTTGGTACAAGAACAGGTTCAAGATAGTTGAAAGCAGCCTCTCTAACCATTGGGAACCATTAAAACCCTACTGCAGCCCCACAAAAATCCATCAATTCTCCTTTCTTATTGACTCCAATAATGTTTGCAAAATGTTTTGCCAACATGTAACAATTTTCTTTGAAGTTTTAGAAAAATGAATTTCACCTTTCCCCAATGTCTTTAGGTAATTCCAAAATCAGCTGCAGATCTGATGTAAATAAATAAGGAATATAGTCCAGTGTAACTTTTCATCAACTGCTATTTGTAGGGGGTCATCATGGCATCTCTTGGTGACTGCCAATAAGGTTAATAATATGATGGAGAGCTAATGATGCGACCAATTCTAGTCTGACCAGAAATAATCAGGCCATACAGGAGATGCAAAATAAGTCATTCTAATTTCAGTATTGGATGGGGAGATTTCACTGCTTGGTTTCTGATACAGTGCTAATTAGACTTTTATTTCCTTTAGTTTTTGGATAGACTGGGAAAGCATCAGAACCTCTATTAGATGTAATTGTTGTTTGCATAGGTGTGCACCCCAAAGCTCAAACACATCTGCGTGTGTATATATACTGACAGTGTCAGTAGGGCAGAGATTGGTGTCAGTAGAGCAGTGGACGGTATCAGTAGAGCAGTGGACGGTGTCAGTAGGGTAGAGATTGGTGTCAGTAGAGCAGTGGACAGTATCAGTAGAGCAGTGGACGGTATCAGTAGAGCAGTGGACAGTGACAGTAGAGCAGTGGACGGTGTCAGTAGGGCAGAGATTGGTGTCAGTAGGGCAGTGGACGGTATCAGTAGAGCAGTGTACGGTGTCAGTAGAGCAGTGGACGGTGTCAGTAGGGCAGTGGATGGTGTCAGTAGAGCAGTGGACAGTGTCAGTAGGGTAGAGATTGGTGTCAGTAGAGCAGTGGACAGTGTCAGTAGGGCAGTGGATGGTGTCAGTAGAGCAGTGGACAGTGTCAGTAGAGCAGTGGACGGTGTCAGTAGGGCAGCGGATGGTGTCAGTAGAGCAGTGGACAGTGTCAGTAGGGTAGAGATTGGTGTCAGTAGAGCAGTGGACAGTGTCAGTAGGGCAGAGATTGGTGTCAGTAGGGCAGTGGACGGTGTCAGTAGAGCAGAGATTGGTGTTAGTAAAGCAGTGGACGGTGTCAGTAGGGCAGAGATTGGTGTCAGTAGAGCAGTGGACGGTGTCAATAGGGCAGAGATTGGTGTCAGCAGAGCAATGGAAGGTGTCAGTAGGGCAGAGATTGGTGTCAGTAGAGCAATGGAAGGTGTCAGTAGGGTAGAAATTGGTGTCAGGGCAGTGTATGGTGTCAGGAGGGCAGAGATTGGTGTCAGTAGAGCAGTGGACAGTGTCAATAGGGCAGAGATTGGTGTCAGTAGGGCAGTGGACGGTGTCAGTAGGGCAGATATTGGTGTCAGTAGAGCAGTGGATGGTGTCAGTAGGACAGAGATTGGTGTCAGCAGAGCAATGGACGGTGTCAGTAGGGCAGAGATTGGTGTCAGCAGAGCAATGGACGGTGTCAGTAGGGCAGAGATTGGTGTCAGTAGAGCAATGGAAGGTGTCAGTAGGGCAGAGATTGGTGTCAGTAGAGCAATGGACTGTGTCAGTAGGGCAGAGATTGGTGTCAGTAGAACAGTGAACAGTGTCAATAGGGCAGAGATTGGTGTCAATACTTACCTTCTCTGTGCAATGGTTTTGCACAAAGCAGCCCGATCCTTTTCTTCTTGGGTCCCCCGTCAGTGCACCTGGCTCCTCCTCTTTGGCGGGTGCCCCCCTCCAGCACAGAAGGTTTTTCACCTTAATACATCGAATGCATTAAGGTGAAAAACCATAAGGCTTTAGAACCACTTTAAGCTGGGTACACAGGGGCCGAAAACGGTCAGTTCGGCAGGAACCGGCAAACTATTGGCCCATGTGTAGAGTTCCTCCTGCTCGGCTTGTATGTACAACTTCAAGCACTATTCACTGTGTTCTGGTGGGTAAGGGGGGCAGTCCCCCTGTCAGAACACAATAGCTCAGCGGGGCAAAAGCTGCACTAACATTGGATGTGTTAGTACAGCAATCTGTACCTTTTTTTTTCGTTCAGCCCGCTGAGTTGAATAAAAATAAACTTCTCGTGTGTACCCAGTAGGGAACGACCGATTATCGGCAAAGCTGATTATCGGAGGGCCAAAAATCACTTTTGCCGATATATCTGTATCGGCCCCGGAACTGGCTGATATTACCGATATTCCAAATATTGCTCATGTAAGGGTAAAATGATAGCACATAAAAGTTTGGTGCAAAGCACAAGTTCCCTGCGTTCAGAATGGTGTAATCTCTTGTCCACCTCTGCTGGGATCTTGCAGCTGTTTCTGGAGCTCTGGACACGACAACTCAGGAAAAACACTAAGGCCTTGCTGCCCCTTGAATGACCAGGGTAGTCTGGAAACACTATAAACAACAAGCAAACACAGGGGCGCACCAGCCCAGTGCATTATCCTTTGGAAGGTTTATTAACCTCCCTGGCGATATGATTCTTTCCGATTTTAGGTGCTGAAAGCGGTACCATTATTTTGCATGTAATTCTTAAGAACGAGCAGCCCAAACCAACTATTTACATATGATTTTTTTTTTACTGTGAGTTCTTCTTTATAACATTTCGGGTATGATAAAGTTTGAAACACAAAATCATAAATTATAATATAATAAATAACTATAAATAAGTTAAAGTATGTATGTATATATAAATATATATATGTGTGTGTGTAAATATATATATATATATATATATAGATATATTTATATATATATAGTGCATTGCGAAAGTATTCGGCCCCCTTGAACTTTTCAACCTTTTGCCACATTTCAGGCTTCAAACATAAAGATATAAAACTGTAATTTTTCGTGAAGAATCAACAACAAGTGGGACACAATCATGAAGTGGAATGAAATTTATTGGATATTTTAAACTTTTTCAACAAATAAAAAACTGACAAATTGGGCATGCAAAATTATTCACCCCCTTAAGTTAATAGTTTGTAGCGCCACCTTTTGCTGCGATTACAGCTGTAAGTCGCTTGGGGTATGTCTCTATCAGTTTTGCACATCGAGAGACTGACATTTTTGCCCATTCCTCCTTGCAAAACAGCTCGAGCTCAGTGAGGTTGGATGGAGAGCGTTTGTGAACAGCAGTTTTCAGTTCTTTCCACAGATTCTCAATTGGATTCAGGTCTGGACTTTGACTTGGCCATTCTAACACCTGGATATGTTTATTTGGAACCATTCCATTGTAGATTTTGCTTTATGTTTTGTATCATTGTCTTGTTGAAAGACAAATCTCCGTCCCAGTCTCAGGTCTTTTGCAGACTCCATCAGGCTTTTTTCCAGAATGGTCCTGTATTTGGCTCCATCCATCTTCCCATCAATTTTAACCATCTTCCCTGTCCCTGCTGAAGAAAAGCAGGCCCAAACCATGATGCTGCCACCACCATGTTTGAAAGTGGGGATGGTGTGTTCAGGGCGATGAGCTGTGTTGCTTTTACGCCAAACATAACGCTTTGCATTGTTGCCAATCTGACCAGAGCACCTTCTTCCACATGTTTGGTGTCTCCCAGGTGGCTTGTGGCAAACTTTAAACAACACTTTTTATGGATATCTTTAAGAAATGGCTTTCTTCTTGCCACTCTTCCATAAAGGCCAGATTTATGCAGTATACGACTGATTGTTGTCCTATGGACAGGTTCTCCCACCTCAGCTGTAGATCTTTGCAGTTCATCCAGAGTGATCATGGGCCTCTTGGCTGCATCTCTGATCAGTCTTCTCCTTGTATGAGCTGAAAGTTTAGAGGGACGGCCAGGTCTTTGTAGATTTGCAGTGGTCTGATACTCCTTCCATTTCAAAATTATTGCTTGCACAGTGCTCCTTGGGATGTTTAAAGCTTGGGAAATCTTTTTGTATCCAAATCCGGCTTTAAACTTCTCCACAACAGTATCTCGGACCTGCCTGGCGTGTTCCTGGTTCTTCATGATGCTCTCTGCACTTTAAACGGACCTCTGAGACTATCACAGTGCAGGTGCATTTATACGGAGACTTGATTACACACAGGTGGATTCTATTTATCATCATTAGTCATTTAGGTCAACATTGGATCATTCAGAGATCCTCACTGAACTTCTGGAGAGAGTTTGCTGCACTGAAAGTAAAGGGGCTGAATCATTTTGCACGCCCAATTTTTCAGTTTTTTATTTGTTAACAAAGTTTGAAATATCCAATAAATTTCGTTCCACTTCATGATTGTGTCCCACTTGTTGTTGATTCTTCACAAAAAATTACAATTTTATATCTTTACGTTTGAAGCCTGAAATGTGGCAAAAGGTTGAAAAGTTCAAGGGGGCCGAATACTTTTACAATGCACGGTATATATATATATATATATATATATATATAATATATATGTGTATATATATATATATATATATATATATATATATATATATATATATATATATATATATATATATACACACACACACATATATATATATATATATATATATATATATATATATATAGTACAGACCAAAAGTTTGGACACACCTTCTCATTCAAAGAGTTTTCTTTATTTTCATGACTATGAAAATTGTAGAGTCACACTTCAATGGTTTTCACTTCACAGGTGTGCCCTGTCAGGTTTAATAAGTGTGATTTCTGGCCTTATTAATCGGGTTGGGACCATCAGTTGTGTTGTGCAGAAGTCAGGTGGATACACAGCTGATAGTCCTACTGAATAGAATGTTAGAATTTGTATTATGGCAAGAAAAAAGCAGCTAAGTACAGGAAAACGAGTGGCCATCATTACTTTAAGAAATGAAGGTCAGTCAGTCCGAAAAATTGGGAAAACTTTGAAAGTGTCCCCAAGTGCAGTCACAAAAACCATCAAGCGCTACAAAGAAACTGGCTCACATGCGGACCGCCCCAGGAAAGGAAGACCAAGAGTCACCTCTGCTGCGGAGGATAAGTTCATCCGAGTCACCAGCCTCAGAAATCGCAGGTTAACAGCAGCTCAGATTAGAGACCAGGTCAATGGCACACGGAGTTCTAGCAGCAGACACATCTCTAGAACAACTGCTAAGAGGAGACTGTGCGAATCAGGCCTTCATGGTAGAATATCTGCTAGGAAACCACTGCTAAAGAAAGGCAACAAGCAGAAGAGACTTGTTGGGGCTAAAGAACACAAGGAATGGACATTAGACCAGTGGAAATTTGTGCTTTGGTCTGATGAGTCCAAATTTGAGATCTTTGGTTCCAACCACCGTGTCATTGTGCGACGCAGAAAAGGTGAACGGATGGACTCTACATGCCTGGTTCCCACCGTGAAGCATGGAGGAGGAGGTGTGATGGTGTGGGGGTGCTTTGGGGACACTGTTGGGGATTTATTCAAAATTGAAGGCATACTGAACCAGCATGGCTACCACAGCATCTTGCAGTGGCATGCTATTCCATCCGGTTTGCGTTTAGTTGGACCATCATTTATTTTTCAACAGGACAATGACCCCAAACACACCTCCAGGCTGTGTAAGGGCTATTTGACCAAGAAAGAGAGTGATGGGGTGCTGCTCCAGATGACCTGGGCTCCACAGTCACCGGACCTGAACCCAATCGAGATGGTTTGGGGTGAGCTGGACCGCAGAGTGAAGGCAAAAGGGCCAACAAGTGCTAAGCATCTCTGGGAACTCCTTCAAGACTGTTGGAAGACCATTTCAGGTGACTACCTCTTGAAGTGTGACTACAATTTTCATAGTCCTGAAAATAAAGAAAACTCTTTGAATGAGAAGGTGTGTCCAAACCTGTGGTCTGTACTGTATATATATATATATATATATATATATATATATATATATACATACTTTAACTTATTTATAGTTATTTATTATATTATAATTTATGATTTTGTGTGGCTTAGCCTCTGAGGAAGAGGCTAAGCCTCGAAACGCATAAGCCTTCACGATTTCAGGGGATGGCTCACCCTTGGATCCCTATGCTGAGGACTGCGTTCCTTGTGTGATATGCTTTTAACAAGAACTCGTTTGTGAGTATTTTTAAACTTCTCTTTTAATAAACCTTCCAAAGGATAATGCACTAGGCCGGTGCGCCCCTGTGCTGCTTGTTGTTTAAAGGGTAAAATGATGTCACATAGCATAATTCCGTTTACAAATGTTATTGAATATGCCACTCACATATGTACAAAAGATAGAAGCAATTCCACATTAGCAGATCTGCTGGCCCACTTGCCGTAAGTGATACCCAGGTGATACCGCTCTGTTCGGCATCCACTCAATACCGCTCTGTCCCTCCCCCGCTCCAACTCCCACCCACCCGATACCACTCCGTCTCTCACCCACTTGCTGTAAGTAACACTCGGGTGATACCGCTCTGTCCGGCATAGGATCTCGGAGGTTATGTGGTCACAACATGAGTGGGTGGGAGACGGAGCAGGTGAGAGATGGAGCAGTATCGAGTGGGTGCCGGACGGAGCAATATCACCCGGGTATCATGTACGGCAAGTGTGTGAGAGATACCAATCTGCCAGCAGATCTGCTAATGTGAATTGCTTATATCTTTAACCACTTTAAGACTGGAAGGATTTGCCCCCTTAATGACCAGGCCACTTTTTTCAACTTGGCACTGCATGACTTTAACTGACAATTGCGCGGTTGTGCGACACTGTACCCAAATGAAATTTACATCTTTTTTTCCCCACAAATAGAGTTTTCTTTTGGTGGTATCTGATCACCTGTGCAATTTTTATTTTTTACGCTATAAACAAAACAAGAGCAACAATTCTGAAAAAAAAAAAAAAACAATCTTTTTCACTTTCTGCTACAAAACATTCCCAAAAAAAAAAATGTTAAATAAAAAATTTGTTTTCTGCTACATATTTTTGGTAAAAAAAAAAAATTGCAATAGGCGTATTTTGATTGGTTTGCGCAAAAGGTACCATGTCTACTAATTATGGGAAAGATGTATGTTATTGTTATTGTTTTTTTTTGTTTTTTTTTACTAGTAATGGTGGCGATTTGCGATTTTTAGCGGGACTGTGACATTGCAGCGGACAGATCAGACCCCTAAACTTTTTTTTATTTACACTTTTGGGGGGACCAGTGACATTACTACAGTAATCAGTGCTAAAAATATGCTGAAATAGCATAAAAATATGCTAAAAAATTACTGTAATAATGACACTGGCATGGAAGGGGTTAACATTGTGGGTGATCAAGGGGTTAAATGTAAGCCTAGGGGTGTGTTTCTAACTGTATGGGGGTTGGGCTTGTGAAATTATCACAGAGACCTGTGTTCCTATATAGAAGGATCACAGGAGCTTTGTGATCATTCCAGAGAGAAGAACGATCAGCTGTCCCTGCTGCCGAGTGGGGGCAGAAGCACCCTGCCAGCGGCGTGCGCTCGCTTCCTAGCTGCAGGCACGCGGCCGACGTAGACCTATGTTGTTTCACGCAGGAGGGTCGCTCTGCTGCAGTAAATTGGCGGTGGGCGGTCCGGAACCGGTTAAGGAATCTTTGTATTTTTTCTATTGTCTAGTTTTTGGCCCTGATGAAGGGGGAGTGCTAAGCCCCTGAAACGCGTATGCTGTGACAAAATAAATAGGTCTATACAAGCTGGTGTGATGATCCCATCCTTTGAAAACTTCTTTATATAAAAGTAGGCATTCCTTTTTAGGGTGGTATTTTGGGATTACATTTTTTAGGAGTTTCTTTATAGGACCTTTTTAAATTGGGGGGGCTCAAAGTGCAATAATTACTTGTTATTGATCATCTGTTTTTAAAGCAGCCTTTTATTCGCAGCACACTACTGCATTGTTTGAAAGAATACAAAAACTAAGCGCAAAAACAACGTGCACCTAAAACACCTCAAATTATAACACTCACATTCAATGCATCCCTTATCCCCATAAGCTAAATAAAAGTTAGACTTACTCCAGTTAGGCCTGTTATCCCTGATTAAAACTCTCCTGCTGCCAGCCAATTTTACACTTTTGTACTCTGCACTGCACTGCACTGCACTGCAGTATTGTAATCCTTTTAGTAAAACGCCAGCCTGTGCTTCCTGTCTCTGGTAAATTTGGGCCTAGCTTTGCTCTTTAAAAATAGTCGCCCTTAAGGCTAATTTTACACTGCAGTGTCACTTTCAGCCTCCTAACACATGCTTGCATTTTTTGTCCCTAGTACATTTAAGCTGCAAAATGCATACTGTTCCATTACACAGCGTGCAGCTTTACAGGATAAGTTCAGCTTTTAAAAAATAATAATAATAATAAATGCACAAACATTTGCAGGTAAAAAAATTGTGCATTTCTTTATTTATTTTTTTCTTGGTAGCCTGCAAAGCATTGCATCCAGGATCAGCAGCAGTGCCAGGACAAGGTTATCTTGAGCCCAGGTCAAACATGTTAAACTGTGCCCCCCCCCCTCCAGAAAAAGAAAGATGTATGAGAATTATGTGTCAGCAAAAATCCCCCCCCCCCAAAAGAAACTGAGCACTAGTCTGCATATTTACCACCTAAACATCATAAATCCCCCCTTCTCCCAGTACAAATCCACCTCCCTGCTGCAATCCCTATTCTTAGCGCAAATCTTTGCACCCTATACCCCAGCAAAAATGCCCCCTCCCCCGAAAAAATCACCCCTTCTAGCGCAAATCATCTACCCCTTCTTCTCCCTTCCAATACAACCCCCCCCCCCACCCAGGCACAAATCTTCTTCCCCACATCCCTCCTCAAAACACAAATCCCCCTAAATCACTACTTTTAGCACCCCCCCAAACCCCCCCCCCTCCTAGAACAATACTTACTCCCTTGCCACCCCTCTAATTCCCCCTTATAACACTAATCACATACTCTTTAATCTCCTTGTGGTGCCCCCCAAACCTCACATGGTACCACAGTGCTCAGGGCAGCCGCCTCTCCTGCCCACCCCTTGTCCCGGCCCTGATCAGCAGATCATGGGTGCTATGCAGAGCTCTTTCAGACATCGTACGGTCAAGCAGTTAAACACTAGGAAGCATAAATGAACTACCACAGCACTCAACAACGCTGTGGTGGTTCTTCGAGAACTACAAGCAGATAGCCTCAAAGGCTGCCATGAGTGACATGTCCGGGCAGGAGGAGCCCCACACGGCCATGTTCTTTACAGAGTGTTACAGAGAGCGGGGGAAGGAGATCGCAAGCTACCTGTCACATCGGGGAGCTGGGGAGGTTCAAGGGCAGGTGGATTTGTTATATGTTACATGGTACAACCTGAATATGGGTGTAACAAGTTACAAAAGGTGAACATATTCTTGAAAGCATCACCCAAGGATGTTATTTAAATATTTTGTGTATTTTCCATGTTGTTCTCAATGCTGAGCAATTTTTTACTGGCCATCATACTATGCCTTTTTCACAATTGTTCTATTAGCCCTAAAAATGCCCTTGCTGTTCTATCAGTACTCGCCACCCTCCCCCCCCCCCCTTACTCATAGACTTCCCAAGAAGATTTCCTCATGTCTCCCCACCAGTGGGGACACTAACAGCAATAACAACCTGCAAGAGGTTTTAACTCTTCCTAGTTTCTATTATTTTTAAAACAGAATTGTAGGCAAAAAAAGTTAAAAATAAATAGCCTAATAAAAGCTAAGCTAAAACACAGTTTTTTTTCTGCAAAGTTTACCTTCAATCCATAGCTGACCCTCGCAGTATTTCTTGAGCTCAGAGGAAGTGCTACTTTCTTAACCACTTTAGCCCCAGCCCTATTTCGGACACTTTTTGTTCACAAGTTAAAACCAGTATTTTTTCCTAGAAAACTACTTAGAACCCCCAAACATTATATATATTTTTTTAGCAAAGACTCTGGAGAATAAAATGTCGGTCATTGCAAAATTTTTTGTCACGCGGTATTTGCGCAGCGGTCTTTAAAACGCCATTTTTTTGGAAAAAATCTGAAAAATCACATTTCACTGCATTTAAAAAATACTAAACAGTAAAGTTAGCCCATTTTTTTTGTATATTGTGAAAGATGATGTCACGCCGAGTAAATAGATACCAAACATGTTACGGTTTAAAATTGCGCCCCCCCGTGGGATGGCGACAAACTACGGTCAATAGAGATCTCAATCTGCGACGCTTTAAATTTATTTAACGGTTACCAGTTTAGAGTTAGAGTGTAGCTCTTTTTTTTTAATTATTGCCCACGCTCTGGCGATCGCGGCGATACCTCACATGTGTGGTTTGAACAGCGATTTCATTTGCGGCTCGACTTGCGTATACGTTTTTTTTTGTGCGCGAGCTAACGGTGACGGGGACGGCTAAATTTTTCTTTTTTTTTTTTTTTTTCCTATTTATTTTTTCTTTTTTTTTAAACTTTATTACAGGTTTTTTAAAAAAAAAAAATCTGATCACTTTTATTGCTGTCACAAGCAATGTAAACATCCCTGGTGACAGCAATATGTCGTGACAGGTACTCTTTATGGAGGGATCGAGGGTCTAAAAGACCCTAGACCCCTCCACTACACTTCCCTGTATGCAAAACGCCGAAAACGGCATTTTTGCATACAGCCGTTTTTCAAATCTGCCGCCTTTTGCAGCACAGTAACCCGGACGTGACGTCATGGACGCCGCCTCCGGGTTACGTCATCGGAGACCCGATCGATGCCGTTTCCGGCATTCATCGGGACTCCATCCAGCCGGCGGACGTGCCGGCTGGGTGCTCGGGGCTCCCGGTGGGACGGTAGCCCCGAGCAAAGCCGCGGAAGGCGGCGGGAGGGGGGGGACGTCCCCTCCCGCCCCCCCGGGTAACGATCGAGCGGCTCCCGAGCCGCATCGATCGTTACCGACGGAAAGCCGACCGTCGGCTTCAAACAACGGTACCGGGATGATGCCTCTAGCTAGAGGCATCATCCCGGTATAACCCCGCAAAGTCTGATGACGTAGAGGTTACGTGACTGGTAGTAAAGTGGTTAAGCTGTCATGGACCAACCCCCAGCCTGTGACAGGACAGTGAAAGGAGAAGCAGCACAGTGATGATCACATTTCTCTGTCACTCTGTTGTCTCCTTCTATCAGCATGTAGCTATCACCGCATAAACTCATTGGCTCCTTGTGCTGCCTCTTCTTCTCACTCTCTGAGTTCTGCTTTACAGGGACTTCAAGAGGCTGATACCAGGTCATATTCAGGTACGTACATGGCTTACATTTAAAAATACATTTATACATTTATTTAAGAATATAGAGCTGCAAAATGTGCACCTTATACATGTGCCTGTAGTATGTTTAGTTGTATAATAGTTTCACAGAGAACAGCCCCTAATCTCCTCTTCTCGGGTACCCCGCTGGCGCTCCTTCCCCCCTGCCTAGTGTCCCCATAGAAAGCTGCATGCTATGGGGCACTTGTGCGGACTTTCTCCTGAGCCTTGCTGTCTGCGTCTATTGACACAGACAGCGGGACTCAGCCTTGCCCCCTGCTCCATCACTGACTGTGATTGACAGCAGCAGGAGCCAATAGCTGCTGTCTCTGAGCCAATGAGTAGGGATAGAGCTGAGAGAACCTCTGCTTTTGTGCACATAGCTGGATCAAAAGGGGGGGGGGCTGGGGGTGAACTGCATGCAGAAGATTTTTTAACCTTAAAGTGAATGTAAACCCCATTCATGAAATTTGACCTGAGCACATATATCTGTAGTGTTTACCTATCTCTCTCCAAAGCCCTAAGTCCCGTGTCTTTCTGCTGCTCCGTTCCTCTGTTATCAGCATGATAACATCTGAAGGGTTCTCCGACACAGGAGATAAAAGCAGCTGAAAATTTGTGTCTGGAAAGGGACTTAGAGACAGATAAGCAGAGAGCTGGTCTATTCACAGCACAGCTCTGCAAGTTTTTTTGTTCCTCTGCCTATGTGAAAGGGGGGGGGGTGGTTTGCCTTTCATTCAATCAGCTCACACACAGTGTATGCCCAGACTCCCCTCCCACTGCTGAAACCAGAAGGAAAAATTAACACAATGTGCACTTTCTAAAGAATATATAAAATATATAGCAGATAAACATGTAAAACTTATGTAGGGAGATTTGTCTCATCTCTGTGTGTCATCTGAGGCTGTTTGCTTCACTTAGTATATGGGAGGGTTTACATCCACTTTAATGCATAGAATGCGCTAAAGGTTAAAAAAAATCCTTCTGCCTTTAGAGCCACTTATGTTAAATATGTTTATTCTTAACAATTTTCCTTTAAACAATTTACAATAAAGCAAACCATTCTGCAAACCTTCGCTTCTCCCACTTGATAACACCAATTATATTTTTAGTAACTCTACTACGATTGCTGACTACAGCCCAGATCATCTACATGGCAAACAAGAAAATTCATACGCATTTTTGCAATCACATTAAAGAGCTGTTTGTTTTGTGCTAGATCCTAAATTTGCAGTTTATTTCATTTTGGGTTATCACAGTCTCATTTTTTGCTTGCATTCATTAGAGTTTGCTATTTTTATTTTATTTTTTCAGACGACTTTGGTTTTTTTTTTTTTTTTTTTTGCGAATGGCTTGGACGATTTCAATCATGTCTTAATTACTTTTAAAAAATGCTGCACTGGCTTCAGAACAAGACGTCTAACTTGTTAGGCATTTGAAATTTCAGTGCCGTTGCCTGAGTCCTGGCAGTCAATACACGAGTACAGATTGTAACCTCCTTTTTGCCTCCAAGCCTGCCTTGGCTGCCTGTCCAGCGAGGGATTATGGATTTAGCAAGGAAGGTAAGTGTGACCAGGAGCATTGGCTTA
This sequence comes from Pelophylax lessonae, assembly GCF_965119305.1. Taxonomy (NCBI): domain Eukaryota; kingdom Metazoa; phylum Chordata; class Amphibia; order Anura; family Ranidae; genus Pelophylax; species Pelophylax lessonae. The sequence continues at coordinate 286,924,241 of NC_138773.1, forward strand.
CCATCTGCTCCTCAACAGTGGTCGGGCCAACCTGTGTAGCCTGCAGCAAGACCCGGGCAGCGTGTTCAATTCAGCCCATTCCAACCTGGCTTCAGTAGCCCATCATATTGAATCAGATGATTAGGTCTAAGTAGTCCATATGTAACTGAATATTTTTCCTAAATACCAAAATGAAAACAAAAATGAATGCCATTTCTCTCCATTCTCCGTACATCAAGTTAAGTTTACATAAATAAACACTCTCTTAAGGTTTATGCAAATCATTCGCAATAAAAAAAAATAAAATAAAACTATGCATTATTTAGTAGGACTCCTATTTCAAGATCTAACATACTTTCTTCTCAGCATGTTTTTTTCCCAAGTTTATATTGGACTTCTTTTCTGATTCTAGTTTTTTTTTTTTTTTTTTTTTTTTTTTAATTCATCTTTTAAATTATTCCTTTTTAAATCATTATCTCATGTGACTTCATAAATGCAATTGCACTAATGTATAATTAATTTTGTGTGGCATATTAAGATTCATAGAAACATTCACATTTTTTTTTCTTTTTCTTTTTGACTGTTCACTTTAGAATTCACTTTTAAAACTTACCTTTTATTTTTTTTTATTTTGTTTGTTTGTTTGTGAAGATTGTCCTCAGTAGAATGTCATGAAATTGTGATTGCTTACGCTTTAATGTTCCCCTAAAGTCGGCTCTTTCCAACAATGCAATTATCTGGATATTTTATCAAACGTCAGGAGTCACATTATTATGATTTTTATCATAACACTGAAAGGCAGAAGTGCCCAGATTTTCCTATCAATAAATAGTCATATTTTTGTAATATTAGGTCATCTTCATGTACAGTGCATTAACCACTTAAGCCCACGGAAGATTTTACCCCCATTCCGACCAGGGTTTTTTTTGCGATTCGGCACTGCGTGACTTTAACGGACAATTGCGCGGTCGTGCGATGCTGTACCTAAACGAATTTGACGTCCTTTTTTCCCACAAACAGAGCTTTCTTTTGGTGGTATTTGATCACCTGTGCGATTTTTACTTTTTGCGCTATAAACAAAAAAAGAGCGTAAATTTTGCAAAAATAACAATATTTTTCACATTTTTTTATATGAAATTCCCCAAAAAAATGTAAAAATCTAAATTTTTTAACATTTTAGGCCAATTTGTTTTATGCTACATATGTTTGGTAAAAAAAATTGCAAAAAGCGTATTTTGATTGGTTTGCGCAAAAGTTATTGCGTTTACTAACTAAGGGAAAGATTTCTGTCATTTTTGGTGTTTTTTTTTAACGCGTAATGGCGGCGATCTGCGATTTTTTTTGCGGTACTGCGACATTGCAGCATAAAGATCGGACCCTTGACTGACATTTTTGACACTTTTGGGGTTACCAGTGACATTACTACAGTAATCAGTGCTATACATATGCACTGTTACTGCAAAATGACACTGGCAGGGAAGGGGTTAACTTTATTGGGGAAGGAGGGGTTAAGTGTGTCCCTAGGGGCGTGCTTCTAACTGTGATTGGACATGGCTACTGGTGTAGGAACAGTGATCAACGGTCCTACATAGTAGAACCGTATGATCACTATTCCTACACAGGGGAGAATGACAGGCGGCTTATTTACATTAGCCGCCTGCCTTTCTACCTTCACGGCGGACGATCTCAAGTGACCGGTGAACATCGGGTCCGCCGGTCACACGCACGGACTTCCGAGGGAACGAGCCGGGGCGCGCGCGCGCACCGGTACGTACCGGTACATACCGGTACGTCACTTTGCCTGGCCGGGGCTGACCGCCGCAGTATATGTACTTGCGGCGGTCGGCAACCAGTTAACCTCTTCCTGCTCAGCCCTGGCACCCCTTTAACTTGGCCTTTGCCCTGGGGGATGGAAAACACTGCCTAATAATGTGACCTGTGAATGGCTGCCACAGTGGTCACATGGTCAAGTGCCAGTTCCTCCAGCCGGGGCTGGCGCTAGCATAAGGCTGCTTAGGAAGCTCCCTTAGGGCGTCAGGATTGGAGGGGGATCAGAAAAATCTGAATCCCCAGCCACTGGCACCTTTGCTGTGTAGACAAACATCCTTGCACCATCCCTGCTTCCATCTCCTGACCATCAGTAGAAATGAGAATCTGTCCATGACAACTCAGTTACTTTACAGAAAGCATGCAGTGACTGCGCTCCCAGCACAGAAACCTCAGCAGTCCAAGGATGTACAGTGTGTGTGAGGCATGTGGGTGTTAAAATATGACAAATTGAAAAAAATGGTGCCTCCTTCCAATGAAAAAAAAATATATATATATCAATATGTACATCTGCCGTCAAATTTGGTGCTTACCTAACAATATAAGTGTATTACTTGTGAGGCGCTATTACGAACAATAATTAACCACTTGCATTCCGCCGCAAGTACATATACTGCGGCGGTCAGCCCCTGACAGGCAAAGTGACGTATGGGTACGTCGCTAGCCTGTGAGGCTCTGGGGAGCGAGCGCGCGCCGCCGGATGCGCGCTTCCGCTCCCGCTCGGTCACGGACCCCCCCGCGCGTGTGCATAGGGGAGCCGATGTCTGCCGAGCACTCGCGATCATCCGTTACACCGGGAGAAAGGCAAGCGGCTAATGTAAACAAACCGCCTGTCATTCTACCCTGTGTAAGAATAGTGATCATACGGTTCTACTATGTAGGACCGTTGATCACTGTTCCTACACCTCAAGCCACAGCCAATCACAGTTAGAAGCACGTCCCTAGGAACACACACAGCCCCTCCTCTCAAAAAAAGTTAACCCCTTCACTGCCAGTGTCATTTTACAGTAACAGTGCATATGTATAGCACTGATTACTGTAGTAATGTCACTGGTAACCCCAAAAGTGTCAAAAATGTCAGTCAAGGGTCCGATCTGTCCTCCGCAATGTCGCAGTCCCGCAAAAAAAATTGCAGATCGCCGCCATTACGCGTCAAAAAAAAAAACAACAAAAACGACAAAAATCTTGCTCTTGGTTAGTAAACGCAATAACTTTTGCGTAAACCGATCAAAATACGCTTTTTGAAATTTTTTGAAACAAAAATATGTAGCATAAAACAAATTGGCCTAAAATGTTAAAAAAATTTAGATTTTTACATTTTTTTTGGGGAATTTCATATAAAAAAAATGTGAAAAATATTGTTATTTTTGCAAAATTGACGCTGTTTTTTTGTTTATAGCGCATGATCAAAAAATCACACAGGTGATAAAATACCACCGAAAGAAAGCTCTGTTTGTGGGAAAAAAAGGACGTCAAATTTGTTTAGGTACAGTGTCGCACAACCGTGCAATTGTCCATTACATTCACGCAGTGCCGAATAGGAAAATAGGCCCTGGTCAGGAAGGGGGTAAAATCTTCCGGGGCTTAAGTGGTTAAACCATATAATGTACACAAATTTAAATTGATAAAATGTCCATATTTTCTTGTGTTCTTCCAGTTACCACGTGAATTAGGTACTCTTCTTAGCAAAAACCAATAGGTGCTCTTGAATAGTGCTTCGCCACCTTAATGTGAATGGGTCACTCACCAGATAGCTGCGGGCCACCCGGACCCAAATCACCTTGATTTAATTCCCTAGTATCCCAAGACCTGTTTAGGGATCTTCCAATCTATATCTGCCAAAACCATTTACATCAGCTCCCTGGACTTAATATCAGGAGGTTTGGATCTCACGCCCACAGCAGGGTAAATATACCAAAGGTTCTCCCAAATGTGAAGCAAAATGATCATGCAGTAACGTTTTATTTATAAAAAAAAGTTTAAAATCAAATACATAAAACGCACGACTTCCTGATGAGGTGTTATCGCGAAATGCATTGAGGTCCCGTACAGTGACATCACTTTCAGTTTCGTCACATCCGACCAGGTAGAACGCAGGAGGAACGCACGCGGAATCACAGCGGCGTTTTCAGCAGTCCAGGCCCTTTGAGTAGGCGCCACTCTAAGGCACAGGCAAATGTGAGTTTTATGTATTTGATTTTAAACTTTTTATAAATAAAACGTTACTGCGCAATCATTTTACTTCACTTTTTGTATTCTGGGAAAACCCTTGGTATATTTACCCTGTTGTGGATGTGAGATCCAAACCTCCTGGTATTAAGCCCAGGGGGCTGATGTAAGGGTTTTGGCAGATATAGATTGGAAGATCCCTAAACAGGTCTAGAGATACTAGGAAATTTAATCAAGGTGATTTGGGTCCGGGTGGCCCGCAGCTATCTGGTGAGTGACCCATTCACATTAAGGTGGCAGAGCACTATTCAAGAGCACTTATTGGTTTTTGCTAAGATGAGTATAGAGCACCTAATTCACGTGGTGACTGGAAGAACACAAGACAATATGGACATTTTTTAAATTTAAATTTGTGTACATTATATGGTTTAATTATGGTTTGTAATAGCGCCTCACAAGTAATACACATGTGGGTGTTAAAGCCCACCCTTTTTGTTACCTTACATATCCATTCTGTGGGCAGCAACTGGTTGAAGCATGCACATGGATCAAAATGTGTTAATGTATTTTGCGCCCCTTTATTTAAAATGAGATGTCAACACACTCCGACGTACAAGAAAGCACATCTGGCTCTTTGCTGGGAATTCCATGCATGGGAGCAGGTAAGCTGCTTTGTTGCATTGGGGTGCCATTCTAAATGAATGTCACTCCTTTGCAATAAAATATATGTGTTTTGTGAAACCTTCTTTCTGCTTGCTGTGTTTAGAATTGTTATTAGAAAACACTAAACTAGTTATTATTATTATTGTGGGAGTCATGCTTGCAATTGTCAGCCTTGCAATGTCTCATGGGACTTGTAGTTCTGCAACAGCTGGAGGGCCACAGGTTGAGCACCCATGTTCTTGGGTCTCCTGTAAGCACTCCTGGCTCCTACTGCCCTCGAGCAAACCCCCTAGTATTTGATTGGCAGCAGCAGGAGCCAGGGGCTCCTGACCCCAATGAATTGGTTTTGGAAGGGATTCTCGTAGACCTGAAAATAATTCCTAAAACTTTAGGTAAAACTTTTTTTTTATTCTTTTTGAAAAGACTAAGGGAGGGTTATGACTCCTGTGTTTTTTTTGCTGTGTACCAGTGGAGATTTACCTTCAGTTTCTGACTCATAGCCAAAACAGGAAGTGGGAAGAAATCCCTGCAAAACGAAGGTAATCCCTTAGGGACCCCCAGGGTTCTCATTGGAAGATTTCCCCTCTTTTACTTTTCTGGGGAAAATCCAAAAATTGGGATTTTCTGTTACTTTCACTTCAATGATTATAGTATCATTATTATTATTTCAGGTTCTTATATAGCGCTGTCAATTTACGCAGCGATTCTACATATACATTGCACATTCACATCAGTCCCTACCCTCAAGGAGCTTACAATCTAGGGTCCCTAACTCACATACATACATAGTAGGGCCAATTTTTTTTATACAGGATCCAATTAACCTAGCAGCATGTCTTTGGAGTGTGGGAGGAAACCGGAGTACCCGGAGGAAACCCACACAGGCACAGGGAGAACATGCAAACTCCAGGCAGGTAGTGTCATGGTTGGGATTTGAACCAGCGACTCTCTTGCTGCTAGGTGAAAGTGCTAACCACTTCACCACTGTGCCGCCCAATTAAATAGGAATTAAATAGGAATTAAATAGGAAGGGTGACTCTCTCCAACGGGGGGGGGGGGGGGGGGGTTCACAGACAGCAATAAGGGCCCTTCCACACGAGTGGACCTATTGAGCCCAGCTGTCAGTTTTTTTAGGTGGACCTGATCAGACCATCTATTGCCCTCTGTGGAGCGGCGGGTGTCAACGCACATGTTTCCATTGACACCCACCATCATCTGATCCGATCTCCTAAAAATAGACAGTATGGGGACCCGTTACCCATCTGTTGAATTATCTTTGAAAAGGGGTTTCCTCAATGTGCTTGTTTGATGAGGTCATCACATGGCATTATACAATAGGCAGACTTGGTAAGCAGTACACCTGGTTATTAACAGTCATCAGGTAGCACTGAGCATTTCCCATACTCACAGGAGGAATGTTAGCTAACCAATAATGGCATCATGAAAGGGTTCAGAGAATCCCTCCTCTATACTAGCACCTGCAAACAAGAATCTTGTAATGCTGGTTGTGATATTTTATTCAATGCTTTGCCCAACAGTATACCTATATATATATATACATTTACCTATACCTATATCTGAATTCTATCCTTACCTGCAGTCTTGCACAGTTGTACAGGGTCTTCTATACTAAAACCACCTACTGATTTCCCTGCACACTCCAAGTTTATTTCGGTGTGCATTAGAAAGCTGCAGCAAGTCAGACAGAGCCCTTCTTATTTCTTGGCTGGGGGACATCATCCACCTCTTTCATTCCAGTCCTATGGTCCCTTGCCCACCTCTTTTATTCATTGAATTTCAGTTCCTTCAATCAAGGAGGCTCTCTCTCCTCATTAAACAGACTGAGAGCAGTGGGAGTGATTGGCTCCCGCTGCTTTCATTCAAATCCGGTGACACAGGAGCGGGGGGGCGGGGCCGAGTCCCGCTGTCAATGGACACAGTAGCGAGCACACACGGGGTGTTATTCCCTGGGGGCGCCCAATGAACAGGAGGGGCCTGGAGCCTAGACGAAGAGGATCGGGCAAAACCATTACACAAAGCAGGACATTATAGGCATGTTTGCTTTTTTTATTAACCACTTGCTGCCCAGCCACTGGAGATATACGGCAGCAGGTTCCAGCGAAATGACGTACCCGTATGTTGCTTCACGGGAGCAATCGTGGAGGTGCGTGCGCACGCCCATTTGCCAGAGGGGAAGCTAATCTGCGTGGTCGGTGGGCGCTCCCTGTGGAGACAGAACGGCGGTCTATTGTTGTAAACACGGCAGACCGTTGTTCTGTCAACAATCAACACAGAGCGCCTGTGATCCTCCTATTTAGAAACACAGGTCCCTCTGTTCATTCCAAAAGTCCATCCCCCACACAGTTAGAAAACACCCCCTAGGGACACATTTATCCCTTTGATCGCCCTAAGTGTTAACCCCTTCCATGCCAGTGTCATTAGTACAGTAACTGACTGGGGGACGAATTTATATTATACTACTCTGAGCCCAGGGAGGCCACCCGTCAAATTAACACCATCCATCTAAAGAGGCTATTTGCAAATTTCAGAGCGAGCTGGGTCCTGGAGGCCCTCTGATTTCTGGTGAGTCACCCTCACATTCACGGGTGCAGGAAAAATTTAAGCACTGGCACATTTTAAGCAAGAAGATTTGTTTAGCACTTTTTTGTCACTTTTGTATTGGAATACTTTCACTGGAAGAGTTTTTGCACTTTATGGATTAATGGACTTTATGCTAAATTTATATGTTATGCAATTTGTGCGCTGGAGGATTTTTTGCACTTTATGAATTATTGAATATTTTTATGTTTATATATTTATTAATCTTTTTTTTCCAGCTCTAGCACTTTTAGATTTGGTTCCTCAAATTGTTCTTTTTTCCCATTAGTACAGTAACAGTGCATATTTTTAGCAACTGTAGTAATGTCACTGGTTCCCCCAAAAGTGTAAAATATGTCAGTTAGGTGTCCGATTTGTCCGCCGCAATGTCGCAGTCTCGCTAAAAAACGCTGACCGCCGCCATTACTAGTAAAAATAAATAAATAATTAAAAATTACATAAATCTTTCCCCTAGTTTGTAGATGCGATAACTTTTGCGCATACCAATCAATATACACTTATTGGGATTTTGTTTTACTAAAAATATGTGGCAGAATACAAATTGGCCTAAAAGGATGAAAAAATTTGATTTTTTATTTGGGAATGTTATATAGCAGAAAGTGAAAAATATTGTTTTTTTTTTTCAGAATTGTTGCTCTTTTTTTGTTTATAGCGCAAAAAATAAAAAACGCAGGGGTGATCAAATACCACCAAAAGAAAGCTCTATTTGTGGGAAAAAAAGGACATCAATACAGCACCGCACGACTGCGCAATTGTCAGTTAAAGTGACACAGTGCCGAATAGCAAAAATTGGCCTGGTCATTAACTCCCTTAGCGGTAACCCAGAGCGTGACTCGGGGTGTTTTTTTCATGCTAGGATCGGTATCCCCAAGTCACGCTCGGGGTAGATGTGCAGAGCCTGCAGCGGGGTTCCTTACCTTCTCCTGGTGATCCAGCGATGATCTCCCATTGCTGTGATCGCCGCTGAGATCCCCGCCGCGCCATCCGTTGCTCTGATGACTTCCTGGTTCCGTTCCCTGCAGCAGCAATGGTGCATGGGAGCAGAACTGGGAGGGAAATTCAAATGTTGCACAAACACAAACACATAAAAAGGAGGTGATACAATGTAATCTGAGAGGATTACACTGTATCACCTTAGTATCAGAAAAATATCAAATATTATAAATTGTAAATTATATTATTAATATATATATATATATATATATATATATATATATATATATATATATATATATAGTATAATATTATTTTTTATAATATATTTTATAATATATTTATTATTAATATAATATATATATATATATATATATATATATATATTATATATATTATAAATTATAAAAATCAAAAAATTGTACCGCTTTCGGTACATAATTCCTGACATAATCATACCGACAGGGAGGTTAAGGGGGAAAATCTTCCGGGCCAAAAAAAAAAAACTTTACAAGCACTTTAAGACCTATGTACTACCACACCTTAGCATATCATATCTGGGCAGTTTAAATCAGGAACAAAAAAAAATTCTTTGCTCCAATTAACTAGTAATAGCTTTAACTTCTTATAAATGGTTAAATATTCAAATTGGTCTGTGTATATTGTTATATACTTTAAACAGATAATTGTACAAAAAACTCAACACATCTTGGGTCAGCTGTCAGACAGTTCAGTGATCTCTCCATCCACATTCTGCTTCCATCTATGTTATTATCTATGGAGCCAGGCAATGAGCAGGCATATTCGCCGCTACGCTGCTATTAAAATCACGGCGACTGAAGCTCTGCACAGGCTTTTCATGTCTAGACTTCTTTTATTTTAATCCGTTGTCTGTCCAAAAAGATGATTGTGTAAAGAGTCAACAATCTGTAGTCTTTTATTACAGAATATAACAGTATATTAAGTTACATTATCAGTCAGTAATGGAGATGTATTCCCAGAAATGAATTATTTACAGGCCATTTAAGAAATCTATATTCAGGTGTGGCACAGAAAAGCTCGCCATAAATCTTTAATGCTGACTGCTCGGGAGAGGTGAAGTGAGGATTAAAGACGTTTTATAACAAGACAAGAGCAGTAAAAGGGACGGGGCCCGGGCTGTGCATCACTGGAGCGGGCCCACTGCTAATACACTGATAAATGGCACATGTCAGCTCCGCACTTTTAGATCTTTGCATTTGTTTTCTATGGATGGATTGGGCAACAAAGCAAGTAAAGAGAGCTTCTTTTTCTTCGATTTTTTTTTTAAATGAAGTTTTACTGCAAGACACCTCCATATTTCCATGCTTTCCAAAGGGAAATTTCACATTTAGGGAATTAGTTCTGCATATAGAAGCAGGAAAACATAGAAGTTGTACTTTCCTATTGGCTAAGATGATTAGAGTGAATCTGTTGTACAATTAAAAGAGAATTCAACGTTTGGTAAAGTTTACGGAAACCCTCACCTTGTAAAACGACCCATTCAGTTTAAAAAAGAAATGAAAGGTGTGTACAAATAAACTACATTTTTCCCTTTTCTTTATAAGTGATCACATACACTCTGCTTTCAGCTGCATAAGGAGCTTAGATAGGTAAGGGAGGAGAAACAGCAGTACACTGATCTTCCCAGGAAAATTGCTGTGCAGGGGGCAGAGATGTATAGTAACTAAGTAGAACTACTTCACTACTGTACTTAAGTACCAAAAGGCGGTATCTGTACTTTCCTGGAGTATAATTTTTTTCTCCTACTTCCACTTTTACTTCACTACATTTTTTCAATGATTTCAATACTTCTACTCTGATATTTTATTTTTTGTTACTCGTTACAATTATAAAAATTACCACTGCCAGAACAGTAGATGGCAGGTTTCATGAAGCTCAAAGGATGTGTATTATCAGCGCATACGAAAATAAATGCTACTGTTTGTATAAATAAAAGCTGCATTTGAAATAATAAAAAACAATATGATGTTCAAACTTTTGACTTCTTTCTTTAATAACTACATAACACAGTACTTGTACTTTTACTTTCAGTACTTGAGTAGCAATTTTTTTTTCAAAACTACTGGTACTTTTACTTTCAGTACTTGAGTAGCAAAATTAAAAAAAAAAAACTACTTGCAATACTTAAGTACAAAAAATGTTGAATACTTTAGTACTTCTACTCAAGTCACTTTTTGATCGAGCACTTCCACTTCTACTCAAGGCACTTTTTGATCGAGCACTTGTACTTTTACTCAAGTATGGGTTTTGAGTACTTTATACAACTCTGGCGGGGGGGGGTTGTTGGAGTGTCAGGAGGCCAAGTCTAATCATTGAAGGACAGCTGGTTGAGTTCTCAGCAGAGCTTGAAACTTTACCATGCAATGCTCTCATGCCAAGGGTGTAGTCAGTTTTTAACCACTTAAGGACCGCCTGCCGCAGTTATACTGCGGCAGGCAGCCCTTCCTGCGCAAACCGACGTAGGTCTATGTCGGTCGTGCGCTTGCAGCTAGGGGGCTAGCATGCTCTGTCGCCGGCGTGCTCCCGCCCCTATTTGGCAGCGGTAACTTGGATGCACAGGGCAGGCGGCTTCGATTGCTGTCTGACACCCACGATCGCTCACCGCTGAGAAAGAAGGACGGTCAGCTATTGTAAACACAGCTGACCGCTCTTCTCTCTGGAATGATCACAGAGCCCCTGTGATCCTTCTGTATAGGACCACAGGTCTCTTTGATCATTTCACAAGCCCCGCCACCATACAGTTAGAAACACTCCCCTAGGCTTACATTTAAGCCCTTGATCATCCACAATGTTAACCTCTTCCCTGCCAGTATCATTATTACAGTAACAATGCATATTTTTACTACTGATTACTGTAGTAATGTCACTGGTCCCCCCAAAAGTGTCAAATATGTCAGTTAGTGGTCCGATCTGTCCGCCGCAATGTCGCAGTCTCGCTAAAAATTGCAGATCGCTGCCATTACTAGTACAAAAATAAAATAATAAAAATGACATAAATCTTTCCCGTAGTTAGTAGACGCGATAACTTTTGCGCAAAGCTTATGGCGATTTTTTTTACCAAATATATGTAGCAGAAAACAAATTGGCCTAAACTATTAAAAAAAAAATAGATTTTTACATTTTTTTTTTGGAATGTTATATAGCAGAAAGTGAAAAATATTGTTTTTTTTTTTTCAGAATTGTCTTTTTATGTTTATAGCGCAAAAAATAAAAATCACACAGGTGATCAAATACCACCAAAAGAAAGCTCTGTTTGCGGGAAAAAATGACATCAATTTTATTTGGGTACAGCATCACACGACTGCGCAATTGTCCATTAAAGTAACGCAGTGCCGAATTGCAAAAAATGGCCTGGTCATTAAGGGGGCAAATCCTTCCGGTCCAGAAGTGGTTAATAGGAAAGCAGAGGGACTGGCAGGAACACCGGGGATTTCAAACCAAGGAAGCAATACAAAGGGAACAGGATACTTTTTCATACAGGTACATGGTATAGCAGGACTATGAAATGTTGGGATTACATGTTTTTTAAAGGCATTGTAAACTTTTAAATGTTTTTGTTTTTTTAAATTAGGTATTAGTGTAGGTATTATCCCTGTGTCCTTGTCTTGCCTTACTTTGTAAAGATGGGCTCACATGTTGTGGCTACAGTTGGTAGTGTCCTGACTGATCCATCCCTCTATGTCCATGTATTCATTGATCTAGCTTGTCCCTAAGGACAGGCAACTTTTTGCTCTGGATCACACACCATACTGACCAATTCCTCTGTATTACATCACAAATGTGGAAAAGCTAATGTAATGGTAGCGCCCCCCCCCCCCCCCCAGAGGCATGGTGGCATCTCCAGAGCCGGGGGGGGGGGGGGCAGAATTTCACCCTAGGGCTGAGTTCATGGCTAAGATGGGTGATGGAAAGCTCATTGGGCACAAGTCACGTTCTGTCCTTTAGATGTTTTATTGGACAACACAGAAGAAGGTAAGTGTTAGGGGGTCCCAGATACCCAAGCAGATCACTTACAGACTCTACTTGTCCAGCTAGTGTTAGAAACCTTAAGCTGACCCAGCAACACTGTAGGCAGCATCCTAGCTTGTTCACAGACTTTTCTCTTTTTTTCCAGGCTCCATTAGACATGTGCATGACGAAAACATTTGTTTAGTTTAGTTTAGTTTATATTCGTTAATCTTGTAATTTAGTTTAGTTAAATTCGGTTGATTCATTCAGTTCATAGTCGGGATTCATATTTGGAATTCATTTTATGTCTTTTTAGAATTTCCTTTTGAATTTACCGATTGTTTCTATTTGAAACGTTCGAATCGATACATTTTGAATAGGTCGGATCGAAAACTTTCGTTTTTATTTTTCTTTTCGATTTGAATGTGGTAAAGTGAACAAACAAAAGGAAAATCTTCATCAAGTGACTACAATGACTCTTTAAATCCCCTTTGACTTAACAAAAACAGCATTATTTCGAAATGGTACGCTAAGAACACACAGTCTTTAAATCCAGAAATGTTTACAGTTCCAATTCGACTGGAATTCAATGTAAAATTTTAATTTGGAAATTCAATTCACATTTCTGAAATTCTGACAAATTTCATTTCATTTTTTCGGAGCATTCGGTAAACCTAGTTTATACTGTAATTTGGGTATTCGGATATATCCGAATCTCTGATTAATTAAAAATGTGTCCGAATTTTTATTTGAAATGAACCGCACATGTCTACGCTCCATGTGTCCTCCCCAAAAGTCTTACAGGCCCATCTGTGAAGCCAGTCTCCACTCTGGCTTCCTCCAGCAAGGTCCTCTTCCTGGGACTCAATCTTTGCATCCTCCATCGACAGACAGTATAATTCCAGGACCACTTCATGCCCACATCTACAGTTAGCACATGTTAGACCCCACACAGGCTATAGGGCCTAATATAGATAGACCCCACACAGGCTATAGGGCCTAATATAGATAGACCCCACACAGGCTATAGGGCCTAATATAGATAGACCCCACACAGGCTATAGGACTCAGCAGCACCTCCCTAGGCTAAAGCCTAGGGAGGTGTGAACACAAGGCCTTCCCCAAATAGTTATATCCTCCCCCAAGCATGATCTCTTACCAAGTTGGCTCAAGGAAATATAAATATTCATAACTCAGTACTGTTATAAAATCTCATACTATTACCATTGGTACCAGTGACACCTACTGGCAGCAGTGAGAAAACACAAGCCTACTGAGGATAAAATGTTACTAAACCCAGGAGCCTGCAGTCACTTTATCTGCTCCCCCACAGTACACAGAACATGGAAATGCAAATATAAACTGATAAATACCTTTTTTTATCAGCAGTTACAGCAGTCTTGTGACTTCTGTGACTGTGTCTGGTGAAAGCTTGTAGGAGGAGTTTTCATTCTCCTCTGATTGTCCTATGAGGCCCTTGGTCTGGACAGTGCTGATTGGCCCTGTGCTGATCACATGCACTCTCCCAAGAAAAAAAAAAAACTCTTTAGCAACACACACCAAAGTGAGCATGCGCAGCTTGCCCCCAAAGCTCTATTTCTATTAGAAGATAGATTATTGACTGTGAAAGAAGGGGAGGATCAACGAAGACAGGATCAAACAGCCTTTTTACACAATGCAGAGGGTTAACCCCTTAGGTTCCACAGTGTGTATAACAAACATGCTTTACTGCATATACAGATTGTTTTTACTGTTGTGGGTTTAGTAACACTTTAACCACTTAAGCCCCGGAAGATTTTACCCCCTTCCTGACCAGGCCCTATTTTGCGATTCGGCACTGCATGACTTTAACGGACAATTGCGCAGGCGTGCGACGCTGTACCTAAACTAATTTGTCGTCCTTTTTTTCCCACAAACAGAGCTTTCTTTTGGTGGTATTTGATCACCTGTGCGATTTTTTGATCATGCGCTATAAACAAAAAAAGAGCGTCAATTTTGTAAACATAACAATATTTTTCACATTTTTTTATATGAAATTCCCCCCCAAAAAATTAAAAAATCAACATTTTTTAACATTTTCGGCCAATTTGTTTTATGCTATATATGTCTGGTAAAAAAAATCGCAAAAAGCGTATTTTGATTGGTTTGCGCAAAAGTTATCACCTACTAACAAAGGGAAAGATTTTTGTCATTTTTGTTGTTTTTTTTTTTAACGTGTAATGGCGGCGATCTGCGATTTTTTTTTGCAGTACTGCGACATTGTGGCGGACAGATCGGACCCTTGACTGACATTTTTGACACTTTTGGGGTTACCAGTGACATTTCTACAGTAATCAGTGCTATACATATGCACTGTTACTGTAAAATTACACTGGCAGTGAAGGGGTTAACTTTTTTTTAGAGGGAGGGGTTATGTGTGTCCCTAGGGGCGTGATTCTAACTGTGATTGGCTGTGGCTTGAGGTGTATGAACAGTGATCAACGGTCCTACATAGTAGAACCGTATGATCACCATTCATACACAGGGGAGAATGACAGGCGGCTTGTTTACATTAGCCACTTGCCTTACTTCCTCTGCACCGACGATCGCCGAGTGACCGGCGGACATCGGGTCCGCCGGTCACACGTGCGGGGGGGGGTCCGTGACCACGCGGGAGTGGGAGCGCGCCTCCGTCGGCGCGCGCTCGCTCCCTAGACCCTCACAGGCTAGCGACGTAGTACTATGTCGCTCTGCCTGTGAGGGGCTGACCGCCGCAGTAAATAGTCGTGCGGCGGTCGGCAAGTGGTTAAAAAAGACCAAGTGAAGAACTATAAAATCAGTATGGGCTGACAACCACCCAGCCAAAAACTACATTTGGGTAGTAGACCCTGTTTAACCACTTTACCACCGGAGCATTTTGCTGTCTTACGTCTGGGCCACTTTTTGCGATTCGGCGCTGTGCAACTTTAACTGACAATTGCGGGGTCATGCAACGCCGTACCCAAACGAAATTTACGTCCTTTTTTTCCCACAAACAGAGCTTTCTTTTGGTGGTATTTGATCACCTGTGCGATTTTTACTTTTTGCGCTATAAACAAAAAAAGAGCGTTTATTTTGAAAAAATAACAATATTTTTAACATTTTTTTATATGAAATTCCCCCCAAAAAAGATGTAAAAACCAATTTTTTTTTACATTTTTGGCCAATTTGTTTTCTGCTACCCATGTTTGGTAAAAAAAATCGCAATAAGCGTATTTTGATTGCTTTTGCGCAAAGGTTATTGCGTTTACTAACTATGGGAAAGATTTCTGTCATTTTTGGTGGGTTTTTTTTAATGGCGGCGATCTGCGATTTTTTTTGCGGGACTGCGACATTGCGGCGGACAGATCGGACCCTTGACTGACATTTTTGACACTTTTGGGGGTACCAGTGACATTACTGCAGTAATAAGTGCTATACATATGCACTGTTACTGTAAAAATGACACTGGCAGGGAAGGGGTAAATTTTATTGGAGAGGGAGGGGTTAATGTATGCCTGGTGCTTACTAACGTGTGGGGGGAGGTGACTGTGTGAGACAGGGACAGATCAGATGTCCAGCTATGCTGAACACTCCGATCTGTCACTCCCTGTCACTTAGGAGATCCGCCCGTTCTGTTTACACAGGCGGGCGGATCTCCAAACTGGATTCCCCGACGATCGGGGCAGAGCAGCGGCGATCGCCGCCGCTCCTCCCCTGGCCCGACTCCTGCTGTGAATGAAAACAGCGGGAGCGCGCCTCCGGCGGCGCACGAGCGCCGCCTACAGGGGGAGGAGTCTGGCGACGTAGGTCTACGTCGTCAGACGATAACGAGCCACTTTGCCGCAGTAGTACTACGGTACTCAGCGGTAAAGTGGTTAAGACAGGGTGGCTACATTATGAAAGACTACATATGATCTCTCTAATAATTCCTCTGCCTGTTTGTGTCTGTGTAAGATCTAATTTATGTGTAGCTCTCACCTGCAAAACACGAGGCTGAGAGACTCAATGACTGAGGGAAATGTAATTTCTTCATAGGAAGTGTCAGTTCTCCAAGTACTGACCAAGGTCGTACACTAACCTATGGAGTACTATGTGGCATGCCTCATGTTTGAACACAAACAGAAACTGCTGACACGGGAATGTGAATATTTTCTCTGCTATAGGCTGTGTGTACAGGGCAAGACATGGCACCATGAATGTACATGATCAATGCACATCCTAAACAGGCAAAAAGCGACACGTGCAGGGGGTAAGGTTTTTACTGTATACTTTTTTTTTAAAAATTTATATAATTTCTACATTGTGCCTACATTTAGTAAACATTATTTTTTTAATTAGCACAAGAAACATTACTTACATTTATTGTGTCTCTTGTGCTGGTGCTGGCTGTCATAGCTGAAAACTTCAAGTGATTGTAAAGTCTAATTTTTTGTAAAACATAAAAATAAACATGTTATACTTACCTGCTCTGTGCAGTTGGTTTTGCCCAGACTGGCCTGGATCCTCCTCTTCTCGGGTCCCTCTTCGCTGCTCCTGGCCCCTCCCTCCTGTTGAGTGCCCCCACAGCAAGCAGCTTGTCATGGGGGTATCTTAGTTACAGCTCCCTGTGTCATTTCAGACACGGAGCGGCGAAACGGCCCTGCCCCCCCTCTCCTGATTGGCTGACTGACTTTGATTGACAGCAGTGGGAGCCAATGACACTGCACTGCTGTCTCAGCCAATGAGGAGGGGAGTCCCGGGCAGCTGAGACACTCCTGCCACATCGCCGGATAGAGAGGGGACTCAGGTAAGTATTCATGCACACTAGAGGTTTTTACAGCTGCTGTTCTTGGCGTCAGATGTTTTTTTTTCTGAAGCCAGTAAACTCCCGACCATGTTATCCTATGTGTTCAAGCAGGTCCAATAC
The DNA here is from genome assembly GCF_965119305.1 of Pelophylax lessonae. Taxonomy (NCBI): domain Eukaryota; kingdom Metazoa; phylum Chordata; class Amphibia; order Anura; family Ranidae; genus Pelophylax; species Pelophylax lessonae. The sequence goes on from NC_138773.1 coordinate 286,941,327, forward strand.
TGGTATTAACCCCTGCAGCACTGAAAGAAAATGGCATGGGGTAAGAGAGTGGGCAGAGGATTAACCTCCCTGGTGGTATGATTGTTTCCGATTTTTGGTGCTGAAAGCGGTACCATTATTTTGCTAATAATTCTTAAGGAAGAGCAGCCCAAACCAACTATTTACATATGTTTTTTTTTTTACTGTGCGTTCTTCTTTATAACATCTCGGGTATGATAAAGTTTGAAACACAAAATCAAAAATTATAACAATAAATAACTATAAATAAGTTAAAGTATATATACTGTATATATATATATATACAGTATATATATATATATATATATGTGTGTGTGTGTGTATATATATATATATATATATATATATATACAGTATGTGTTTGTATACATATATATATATATATATATATATATATATATATATATATATATATATATATATATACATATTATATATATACATATTATATATATATATATATATATATGTATATATATATATATATATATATAGGTATATATATATATATATATATATATATATATATATATATATATAAAGTACAGTAAAACTGCAGGAAACAGCACTGGGGGGCAAACTAATGTCAATTTATTTTATTTTGTAATGTAATCAGTGTGTTTTACTATTTAAATTTACCGCCGGTTCCACCCCCCTGCGAGCGTCACGTCGCAGGAGACGGAAACAGGGGCTCACAGCATCGGGCGGAAGATCCGGCCGCCGTATGCTGCAGGAACACATCGCTGGATCCCGGGGACAAGGTAAGTAACCCTGAGCCACACTCGGGAATACCGCATGTGAGGTTAAACATTTTTACTATGACAGACGACACCAGCAAAAGGGACCCTTCACATTACATGAAAGTAACATCCTTTGTACTGATTAAAAAAAAATAATTACTCATGTTATCTAGTTTTTGTCAGGGAGATTCTTCCTCTCTTTAGTCTGGTGACAACAGAAAGCAATGGGAAATCCAAATTTTATAGTTGTCACTGGAACAGAAGGGGGGTGGGAAATCTTCCAATGGAAGCACCTGTCTGCACTTTTATACTAACTAAAATTGATGCCCCTTTTTTCCCCACAAATAAAACTTTCTTTTGATGGTATTTAATCACCTATGCAGTTTTTATTTTTTATTTTTTTGTGCTATAAACAAAAAAGAGCGACCATTTCGAAAAAACAAAAACAAACAAACAATATTTTTACTTTCTGCTATACAAGTCCAATAAAAAAAATGTAAATTCATAAATTTAGAACGATATGTATTCTGCTACATATTTTTGGTAAAAAAAAAATCCCAGTAAGCATATATTAATAGATTTGTGCAAAGCTATCGCATCTACAAACTATGGGATATTTTTATGCCATTTTTATTTTTTTACTAGTAATGGTGGTGATCAGCGATTTCGAGCGGGACTGCCACATTGCAGCGGATAAATCAGACACCTAACTGACACTTTTGACACTTTTTTGGGGACCAGTGTCATTATTACAGTGATCAGTGCTAAACATATGCACTGTTACTGTACTAATGACACTGGCAGGGAAGGGTTAAAATCAGGGGCGATCAAAGGGTTGAATGCACCCTAAGGGGTGCTTGCTAACTGTGTGGGGGCTGCTTTGACTGGGGGATGACAGAGATCCATGTTCCTGCTTAGCAGGAGCACAGAATCTCTATCTTCTTCCCTGTCAGAACGACAATCTGCCTTGTTTACATAGGCAGACCGCCATTCTACCTCTCTTGCGCGTGGCTGGCGGACATCGGGTCTGCTGGACACGCTGATTGGCTCCCCCTCTGTCCAATCAGCAGGCAATCACATCTCCGGAGGCACGCGTGCCCCCTAGTGGCTATTGCACGGAATTACGTACAGGTACGTGATTTTGTGCAATAGAGTTATCCTGCCATAGTAAATGTACGTCAGGTGGTTGGAAATTGGCTTAATGTATTTTTTTTTTACACATGCAATTGCCTTACTGAATTATACAGCAGTTTTTTCTTTCATTACAGTAGTGGAACTGATCATGTGACTTTAGAAGATGTGTAGGACCTGGTTTGAAGTGGAAGACCTTTAAAACCAAACTGAAAGGGCCACCATTGCACAGAGCAGGTAAGCATAACCTCTTTTTTACTCTAAATAAATTTGTCTTTGGTACCACTTTAAGGCCTTTGGACAAATGCAGCTTGAGTTTTCCATGAGTTTGAGATGTTTCTGAGATCATTGAGAATTCATTGACAGGTGCATATGACCTAAAGTTGACCTGCTTTTAGCTGTTTTTGCATTCCTATAGATATGTTTAGAAAGAGAGAAGCAGTTTTGATATGAACAAAAGTCTGGTACTAAAGTGGACCTAGCATCAAATATATTTTTTGATATTAACGTAGAACTGAAGGCTAGCTGGAGATGCCGCGAGGAACAGGGAACCTTAATCCACATTTTCTGGTCTTGTCCAAAAATGAAACAGTATTGGTTGGAGGTGTAGAAGATCTTTCAAAAAGTCACTGACTTCCCAATACCAGAGGATCCTGCCTTCTTCCTGCTCCACTGCTCACAAATCCTGCTTCAGACATACAAGAAATCAGTGCTCCAACACGTGGTAATCGCCTCCAAAGCCTGTATCACCCTATATTGGAAGGACCCTAATCCTCCTTCCATTGCTATGTGGCTTAATAAGGTCAGGAGTATCAATGTCATGGAAGACCTAGTGCTTACTGCCCTAGACAGAATAGAACAATATACCAAAACATGGTCAAATTGGGACATATTTGTATTCTCAGATGAGGGGAAGTCACTCGTGGAGAGCTGCTCTGAGGATTGAGGTCCTCCTGCCCTTCTTGCCAATGCACACATGCATTCCATCACCCTCGCTCCCTCCCTCCTCCATGTTTTCCCTTCCCTTTTTTTGCTTTTTCTTTTTCCTTATTTTTCTTCTCTCTTTTTTCCTTCTGCGCCCATGGGTGTCCTTTAGTATCTCTATTCTTGTTCCTCCTCTCCTAAAAAACTGAAGAGTCTGCCCGAGCATTCACAGCACTATGTGGCTGTAAACGGCCGCACCTGATGACGTCAGTGTGACATAACGCATAGGGCGGAGCTTGCAGCGTCAGTGCATCACTTCCGGTTTCGATTCCATGGAATGCATCGGCACCCCGGAGCTTCCTGATTTTAAATGCTCATGGTTTCTGCTGTAAATGTAAGTGCAAATTTGGCATATTTTAAATAAAGTTCACATACAGATTTATACTATGGGGGGCTTTCTTGATTTGTGTCTCTGCATGTGAGGGATCTGGAAGCATACAAACTAGCTGGAGGAGTGGAATACATCTGGAGATTGTGTACAGCCACACAGTGCTGTGAATGCTGGCTTGCCCCTACATAGGGGAAAATCTCTGGTGAGTGAGGTGGAAAAGGGGGAGCGTGAGTGGACACCCCCAATCACCTCTATAAAGTTGTATTGTCTCTGGATATGGAACTCCTAAAGGCACATGGCACTTTATGGACTCACTATTCATTTTGGATAATTTTTTATGGACGGATTTTTATTTTGTTACATTTTTAGCATATGTCACTTTATACATGAAAATATTTGCTAATATAGCGAAGTCACTTTATTATATATATTCAAATTTATATATATATATTTTAACATATATCCATGTATGTATTTGTCAATTACACACAGTCACCATTAAGGCACACATTTAACAAGCAGCGCCACACCTATTTTTTCCCATAACAAATGTAAATCATGATGCTTGACCAGAGATGTATAGTAACTAAGTAGAACTACTTCACTACTATACTTAAGTAACGAAAGGCGGTATCTGTACTTTCCTTGAGTCGAATTTTTTTCTCCTACTTCCACTTTTACTTCACTACATTTTTTCGAAGATTTCAATACTTCTACTCCAATATATTTTTTGTGCTGCATAGTTACTCGTTACTATTATAAAAATGACCACTGCCAGAACAGTAGATGGCAGGTTTCATGAAGGTCAAAACATGTGTATTATCAGCGCATACGAAAATAAAAGCTACTGTATGTATAAATAAAAGCTGCATTTGAAATAATAAAAAACAATATGATGTTCAAACTTTTGACTTCTTTCTTTAACCACTTAAGCCCCGGAGGATTTGGCTGCTAAAGGACCAGGGTTTTTTTTGCGATTTTTTACTGCGCGACTTTAACGGACAATTGCGCAGTCGTGCGACGCTGTACCTAAACGAATTTGACGTCCTTTTTTTCCCACAAACAGAGCTTTCTTTTGGTGGTATTTGATCACCTGTGCGATTTTTTGATCACGCGCTATAAACAAAAAAAGAGCGTAAATTTTGCAAAAATAACAATATTTTTCAAATTTTTTTATATGAAATTCCCCAAAAAAAATGTAAAAATCAAAATTTTTTAACATTTTTCGGCCAATTTGTTTTATGCTACCTATGTTTGGTAAAAAAAATCACAAAAAGCGTATTTTGATTGGTTTGCGCAAAAGTTATCGCGTTTACTAACAAAGGGAAAGATTTTTGTCATTTTTGGTGTTTTTTTTTTTAACGCGTAATGGCGGCGATCTGCGATTTTTTTTTCGGTACTGCGACATTGCGGCGGACAGATCGGACCCTTGACTGACATTTTTGACACTTTTGGGGGTACCAGTGACATTACTGCAACAATCAGTGCTATACATATGCACTGTTACTGCAAAAATGACACTGGCAGGGAAGGGGTTAACTTTATTGGACAGGGAGGGGTTAAGTGTGTCCTAGGGGCGTGATTCTAACTGTGCAGGGACATTCCTATTGGTGTAAAAGCAAAGATCAACCGTTCTACATAGTAGAACGGACAGATCTTCACTTTTACACAGGGAGAACTGACAGGCAGCTTGTTTACACAAGCCGCTCTGTCTTTCTCCCTTCACCGGAACGATCGCAGTGTGACTGGCGGACATCGAGTCCGCCGGTCACACGCACTGACTTGTCTGTGAACGAGCCGCGGCGGGCGTGCGCCCGCCCGCAATAGGCTCGCAAGTCAGTGACAGGCGAGTGACGTACCGATACGTCACTCTGCCTGGCCGGGGCTGACCGCCGCAGTATATAGTCGTGCGGCGGTCGGCAACCGGTTAATAACTACATAACACAGTACTTGTACTTTTACTTTCAGTACTTGAGTAGCAATTTTTTTTTTCAAAACTACTGGTACTTTTACTTTCAGTACTTGAGTAGCAAAATTAAAAAAAAAAAAAACTACTTGCAATACTAAAGTACAAAAAATGTTGAATACTTTAGTACGTCTACTCAAGTCACTTTTTGATTGAGCACTTCCACTTCTACTCAAGTCACTTTTTTATCGAGCACTGCTGTAGCCCCTTACCCTATAGCTTGTAACACTATTACAAAGTTGTAGCGTGATTACTGGAGGAGAATAGAAATGCCTCCTGATGCTTGTGGCAGATGGTGGCTTTATCTCAGACTAGGCAAAGTCACCTGTCTAGAGGTCAGGGGTGGCTTTTTAATGATAAATATGCAGATCATTTTTTGATGATACTGTGATTGTATATTGAGACACATTAAGAATTTTTTCATGGAGACTCGTACACGCAACTAATTTCCGCCGACCGGTCGTCCATCTTTTGTCTTTTGTCCAGAGTGGTGTCCGTTGGTTGGAATGTGCTCTAGACTGCACTCAAATTTTCCCGCACGACAGAATTCTACTTCAGAAGTGACGTCATGTGTTGGTTTGCTTTCTTTGTGTTCTTTCATCTCTGAGCATGCCTAGTCTTGCTCATAAGATTTTTCCCCATCGAAATCTGTACTAATGAGATGAAAATCGGACGTTATTTGATGGTCGATAAAAATTATATAGCCTGCACACCAGGATTTTTTCGGCCGAAAAGTCGGAGTCGATTGTCGGAAGCACCATACTAACAAGCTGAAAATCGGCAGATCGGTCGTCGGATGAAATTTCCCGGCCGAATTTCTACTCGTGTGTACGGGGCTTTACAGTATAAAGATATAAGATGTTTTTCACTGTGACTATACAGCAAGTTCCATTGCTGGAGTCGCTCTTAAAAATTCAGTGACAACTGGCAAGTCAGTCATCCTACACATAAACAGTATTCTTTCTATTCCACCATATAACATGGTCAGAAAATGCCCTAGAGGAGCAGTTTTCTAACTTGAGATCTAAAACTTGCCACTGGAGGCTGCACAAATCTGTTCTCAAGCAGTGGCGTCTGGTGCTAATTTTTTTTTTTTTTTGGGGGGGGGGGGGGGGCAAACAGAGAAATGTAATAGGCATTGCTTTGCGGCAAAAAACGCGGTAAAAAATTGTGTGACTTTGAGGTCACAAAAGTGTGAAAGGGGCCTTCAGTAATTAAGGTATAGTGTGCCCCCTTCAATGCAGAGTGACCAGTGACCAGTGTGCCCCTTTCAATGCAGAGTGACCAGTGATCAGTGTGCCCCCATCAATGCAGAGTGACCAGCGATCAGTGTGCCCCCATCAATCCAGAGTGACCAGTGGTCAGGCGATAACCAAGTGTTGGATGCAGAGAGTGATCAGTTCAGTGCAGAGTGACCATCGTGCCCCCTTCAATGTAGAGTGACCAGCGTGCCCCCTTCAATGCAGAGTGACCATCAAGTCCCCTTCAATGCAGAGAGACCATCATGCCCCCTTCAATGCAGAGTGACCAGCGTGCCCCCTTCAATGCAAAGTGACCATCGTGCCTCCTTCAATGCAGAGAGACCATCGTGCCTCCTTCAATGCAGAGTGCCCCCTTCAATGCAGAGTGACCATCGTGCCCCCTTCAATGCAGAGAGACCATCGTGCCCCCTTCAATGCAGAGTGACCAGTGTGACCAGTGCACTTACTTGATTTGCAGCGGCGGCTTCTCCTCAGTCCCCCTCGGACCCGCTTCCTGATTGGCCAGGAGGAGGATCCATGTGACAATAGCGAATTTTCATTCGCTATTGTCACACAAATGGGTGGGCTAGGGCGCAGTGCTCTGTGCTCCAGACCCACCCTTTTCGGAATCCTATTAGAGCCTCTGGCTCTAATCAGGTGCTTCAGAAAAAAAAAAAACATTGAACTCCATGCGTCTGGCAACCCGCATGTAGATTAGGGGGCCGGACGCATGGATGGGGGGGGCGGCACCCCTGTGCCCCCAATGCTCCAGCCGCCACTCAAGTATCCTAATTCTCAAGCTAGTCTACCCTTAAAGCAGAAGGAATTTTGGTTATCTTAAGACAGACACTATGGACAAGGCATCTACACTGTGAGAGGTACACAAGGCCTTTTCAGGCAACTGTATAATCATCGCAGATCCCAACTCCTAAAACAATTAACAAAAGCGGAAGCCCAGTTACAGCGCTCCCCTACAGTAGTCTGCCTTCGCATAGTCTCTATTTCAGCTAAAACCTCAGAATATGACCAAACCTGAAAAATTCCTTATGTGAACTAAGCAGAAGTTCTATGAGTATTCTAACAAGTTTCATAGAATGTTGGTGAGCAAGGCCTATATTATCTACTCATGATCTTATTATTTGAGAAGACGGCACATCTTGTATACCTCTCTTTGACTGAACTCCTAATCCTTACTTTCCATCCAGCTACATTTTGAATTCATGTTCTTTTTATCTGCCTAAATTTACCCATAGTGATTTATCATCAGCAGGACTAAAACCCATTGATTTAACAGTTTTAAAAAAACAATTCAATTCCCGACACATTGGTTGTGCTCTCATCCAAGCTTTCAACCATGAAATGGCTGGTATCATAACAGATCACATGTGCAGCACCATGGCAGTTTAAGATTAAACAGAGGCCAAGATGGCAGCCTCCTTGGCTGAAAACAATAGGAGGGTTTACTTCCACTTTAATGCTAGTGTCACTATGGAGGAACTTACATTTTTTATCTTGCGTGTACCTTACCCTACCCTGTTTTTACTTTTTAATCAAATAGTTCTGTAGTTCTACTTAGTTATTTATTTATTTATTTTTTAATCTCATATTTCTTGAAATTTTGACATCTTATAGTGTCTTTTGGATGTTCCTCATTTGGCGATTGCTGAACGGATTTTCTGATCCTATGACGCTCACAACTGTAACCATATGATGTGAATTGATTATAGCTATCAGAGAAACTATGTCTAAATGAGATTCTGATAATCTCTCTATATTTCTAACATTTTTTTTTTTTTTACCATCTCTATTGTGTTGAATATTTTCATGCTCTGTTCGTGTACCTTTGTACTCATTTGTTTGGATTCTGTAATTCAGGTACTATTTTGAAAAATCTTGATAAAAATGTAACAAATACAGTTATAAAAAAAAAAAAAAATCATAGAAAAACAAATGCAGTTGGTTTGCAATAGGATTGCACCCACCCAACCAAAAAGACATTCCTTGGACCATCTCAATGTTGTCCGCCGATTATTTGGCTCCATGTACTGTGTCAGCAGAGCCTGCAGATGTGTGTCACTACAAACTGATGGCACAATGACCTATTCATGACAGTAAAGGCACAAGATTCAATGGCACGATTAATCCTCATCACCCAAAACTGATAAGGGCTCAGTCTTCACATGCCAAGAGCATAATATAGACATTGTAACTTCACCCAGCTGGGAGCTGCCTAGAGAATGAGGCTGTAATGATCAGATACAGAATGTTACATACACATAACTATTTTTAGAGACAGATTTTGCTTTGTTAAAGGAGAACTCCAGTCAGCATAAACATCACCATTAAACATACACACTATCAGCCTGTGTAGCCTTGTGGTTTCTTTTATCTAACGGTGCACCTGCATTGACAATTATACAATACTTCCATGCAACTGAAGGCATCTGATAAAGCAAAAGGGATGGGTGGTTAAAATGCCATGCTGTCACGGGTGCACAGCAGGGGCAGCAGTCCAGCCTGCATGGCTGATGTGTTCGTCAGTACATCCCTATAATTTTTGTTGCAAAGTAATGACTTAGACTGCTTGACTTGAATTTAAAATTGTCCACAGCAGCCATTTATTTAACAACCATTACATATCATATATATAAAATATGAGGTGTGTCTAAATAAATTGGTGAATAAATGGTCCGATATCTCAATGGCAATATCGACCAGGTGCGAGCGCATGCACATGGCTATCCAGAGACATGTCAAGAAGCCCCACCTAGCGTACAGGACATGTGACCATCAGGGTAAACCCGCTGCAGGCAGTGGAGCATAGTCAGTGTTAAGCCCCATACACACGGAACGATTATCGGCCGACCGATCGTCCGTCTTTTGTCCAGAGTTGTGTTTTGTTGGTTGGAATGTGCCTAGACTGCACACGGACTTTCTCACCCAACAAAATTCTACTTCAGAAGTGATGTCATGTGTTGGTTTGCTTTCTTTGTGTTCTTTCATCACTGAGCATGCCCAGACTTGCTCACCAGATTTTTCCCTGTCGAAATCTGTACTGACTGCACGAAAATCGGCCGTTGTGTTGATGGCGGACAAAAATTTTATAGTCTGCACACCAGATTTTTTTCGGCCGAAAAGTCGGAGTTGGTTGTCGGAAGCATCATACTAACAAGTCGAAAATCGGCAGATCGGACGTTGGCCGAAAATTCCCTGCCAATTTTCGACGCGTGTGTACGGGGCTTAAGAGGTAGGGTCACAGTGCAATGGAGCAACGAGTGAACATCAAGTTCTGCTACAAATTGGGGAAAATGGCGATAAAGACACATGAAATTTTAAGGCAAGTCTACAGGATGGAAGCCGTGAGCAGAAAATGTGTTTACAAGTGGTTTAAACTCTTTTATGTTTGGAAGGAAATGTCTGTGGATGAGCCACATTTGAGTCAGCCGTCAACAAGCACAACCCCAGACATGATTGAGCGAGTGCGACAAATGCTGTCACGAGATCAGCGACTGACTCTACGATTGATGGCAGAGGAATTGGGTATTAGCAAGGACATGGTGTGCACCATCATCCGCAAAGATTTGGGTAAGCTGAATATCTGTTCTCAGTTTGTGCTGCACAAGCTGATAGACGAACAGAAAGCAAAAAAGATGGAAACCTCATTACCATGTGTGACCAGGATCCATTCTTTCTGCAAACCATCATCACAGGGGATGAGACCTGGTGCTTCCAGTTCGATCCTGAATACAAGCAGCAATAGAAAGAATGTCATTCACTGTCTTCCCCGCGACCCAAAAAAGTCCATGGTCAAGACTGTAGAGCGTCATGAAAGGCGCATGTTTTGTGGACGTGGCGGCAATCCAGGAATGTGTGACAGCGGTTCTGCGATGAATTCCTAAAGAGGCCTTTGCTGACGGTTTCCAGAAGCTTTATTAATGTTGCCAAAGGTGTGTTGTGAAGGATAGCAGTTATTTTGAAGGCCAAAAAAGGTAATTTTTTGTATCTTCTGTTTGTTTTCTGATACCATTCACTAAGCCCCCTTTCACGCTTATGCGACGCGATTTTACCGCGATTTTGCTGCGATTTTGCAACGTGATTTTGACGCGACTTTGCCACGATTTTGACGCCATTTTGAGCAATGGCTCAGGGCTATATACCTCAAAACGCATTAAAATCGTGCCAAAGTAGTGCAGGAACTACTTTGAAGTCGGTGCGACTTCAAAACGCACTGATATGAATGGGGCTCATTGAAAATAACGGAAAACGACTTGTCATGCGATTTTGCGGTCCAAAATCGCGGGACAAGTCGCACTAGTGTGAAAGGGGCCTTAACTGTTTAGACACACCCTGTATTCCAAACATTAATAAATAAGTATTTACAAGAGAGGGTCTTTGGGTGTCCACTAACCAATACCTTAGCTAAGCATCACCGCTTTTCCCAGCCACACCCCCACTGGCTTGAGAACTAACCTCTGCCAAGAGACTGAGCCCTGGTAGAACCAACAACTCGCCAAAAGTGAGCACCATAACAACTGATGGGACCCAATTTTTTAATGATTTTAGGTCTTCTACAGACCCCATAAAACCCCCAAACCTGCCAAGCTGCCATGACCAGAAAACACCTCTTTGATCTTGATAATTGGAGAAGGGTGGCTGGGACAACTTTTCTCTGCAGTCAAGCTTTCCAGAATGACTTCCCTGTACCACTCTGTCCCTACCATCATATTAGCGACCACCAATTAATTAAGACCTCTTGTTCTTACACTGTCATCTCACATGTTACATTTTATTTTTTCCTAGGATTTTTTCCTCCCTTTAGTCATGCATCTTCATCTGTTTTCTCCTATATCAAAGTAAAGAGCAAATTATTATTGCAACATAGCATTACCTGCTGCTCTCACATACAATGTAGTGTCTTGGGTCTCCTTTGCCCCCTGAAATTTGTTCCAATCAACAGTTCTGATCAGGAACAGGGGTCTCCAAACTTTCTGAACAAAGGGCCAGTTCACTGTCCTTAAGACTTTAGGGGGGCCAGACTATGGCGAAAGGGGGTAGAAAATGCCTGGGCATCAATGGGAGTAAGGACGCCGCATCATTAGTATTACTGTGAGGAATATTGCCCCATTGTTGGTATTAGGGGAAGAAATAGTGTCCCATCGTTGGTGCTAGTGGGAAGAATAGGGCCCTGCAGTTGGTCTCAGTGGGAGGAATATAGCCCCATTGTTGGTATCAGGGGAAGAAATATTGCCCCATCATTGGTGTCAGTGGGAAGAATAGTGCCCCATTGGTATCAGAGAAAGGAATAATGCCCCATCATTGGTGGCAGTGGGAAGAATAGTGCCTCATTGGTGTCAGAGGAAGAAATATTGCCCCATCATTGGTGTCAGTGGGAAGAATAGTGACTCATTGGTATCAGAGGAAGAAATACCAATGATGGGGCAATATTTCTTCCTCTGATACCAATGAGGCACTATTCTTCCCACTGCCACCAATGATGGGGCATTATTCCTTTCTCTGATACCAGTGAGGCACTATTCTTCCCACTGCCACCAATGATGGGACATTATTCCTTTCTCTGATACCAATGAGGCACTATTCTTCCCACTGACACCAATGATGGGGCGATATTTCTTCCTCTGATACCAATGAGGCACTATTCTTCCCACTGCCACCAATGATGGGGCATTATTCCTTGCCCCATCATTGGTGGCAGTGGGAAGAATAGTGCCTCATTGGTATCAGAGGAAGAAATATTGCTCCATCATTGGTGTCAGTGGGAAGAATAGTGCCTGACTGGTATCAGAGGAAGGAATAGTGCCCCATCATTGGTGTCAGTTAGAAAAATAGTGCCCTATTGATGTCAGTGAGAGGAACAGTGTCACATCTTTGGTATTCAGCGGGAAGAATAGTGCTCTGTTGTTGGTGTAGAAAGAATAGCACCTTGTTTCATTGGGAGGAATACTGTCACAAGGGCCTGATAAATGCAAGCAATGGGCCACAGTTTGGTAACAGCTGGCATAGGACATGTTGGACGTTTGGGGACTTAGGCTGGTCCATTGTATATGAGAACAGCAATCCGGTTCTTCATTGCTCATAGTAGGTTAAATAGAAGGAATATTTATAACTCTATATGAAGGTTGTCAGCATTACAATGATAAAAGCAGAAGCTTCAATGTGAGTTAAAGACTATGAAAAATTAAACAGTGATCATTTGAGGCAGTGCCATGTCACACCTAGGTCCATTTGTCAGGTAAGTTCCCCAAAATTTGAAGTTTCGTTATATTTATTATTTTCTTTATTTATTTATTTTTTATTGCATGCAGAACCAAAAATTCAGACCCAGGTAAGTAAGTTAATTTTACATTTTTAGGCCACTTGAACATGGAGAAAAAAAATAGGACGCGTAGATTTTTTTTTTTTTCTCAGATCTCAACACAGGTTCACTGTTGTCTATGAGACAATGCACACAGCTGCGGAAGGCTGCATTCAGACTGCAATGTAGACCTGCCGGAGCAAATCACCACTCCGGAAGGTCTCTGTTGCAGACTGTGATAGGGGGCAGTGTGGTGCACAGTTCAGCACATCACATGGCTCGCTTTCATTTTTTCTATAAACTTTATTTAAAGTTTGCAAAACGTACATCATTCAAGACAATATACAGAAGTGTGATGCGCTACCTTGCTGTACATTGCCATGCGATTTGGCACGGTGCACTGCGATAAAATGCAGCATGTCTGCATTTAATCACAGCATGCTGCAGTGCATTGTGAAAGACACGTTGTTTGTCCCTGCGGCGGCAGATGTTTTATCATGCGGTAACACGTCTGTCACTGCATACATTGTGAATTCACCCTAAAGATCTGTAATGCAGAAATGAGTTTAGAGCCATTTAAAAAAAAAAAAGAAAAATTTCCGTTTGAATGCAGTACTTTTACGTACATACACATGTATACACAAGTATACAGTATCTCACAAAAGTAAGTACAACCCTCACATTTTTGTAAATATTTTATTAGATCTTTTCATGTGACAACACTGAAGAAATGACACTTTGCTACAATGTAAAGTAGTAAGCGTACAGCTTGTATAACAGTGTAAATTTGCTGTCCCCTCAAAATAACTCAACACACAGCCATTAATGTCTAAACCGCTGGCAACAAGTGACTACACCTCTAAGTGTACATGACCAAATTGGGCCCGATTATCCATGCCCCCCCCCCCCCCCCTGGTGTCATGTGACTTGTTAGTGTTACAAGGTCTCAGATGTGAATGGGGAGCAGGTGTGTTAAATTTGGTGTTATCGCTCTCACTCTCTCATACTGGTCACTGGAAGATCAACATGGCCCCTCATGGCACAGAACTCTCTGAGGATCTGAAAAAAAAAATTGTTGCTCTACATAAAGATGGCCTAGGCTATAAGAAGACTTCCAAGACCCTAAAACTGAGCTGCAGCAGGGTGGTCAAGGCCATACAGCGGTTTAACAGGACAGGTTCCATTCAGAACAGGCCTCGCTATGGTCAATCAAAGGAGTTGAGTGCTCAGAGTTATATCCAGAGGTTGTCTTTGGGAAATAGAGGTATGAGTGCTGCCAGCATTGCTGCAGAGGTTGAAGGGGTGGGGGGTCAGCCTGTCAGTGCTCAGACCATACGCCACACACTGCATCAAATTGGTCTGCATGGCTGTCATCCAAGAAGGAAGCCTCTTCTAAATATGATGCACAAGAAAGCCCACAAACAGTTTGCTGAAGACAAGCAGACTAAGGACATGGAGTACTGGAACCATGTCCTGTGGTCTGAGATGACCAAGATAAACGTATTTGGTTCAGATGGTGTCAAGCGTGTGTGGTGGCAACCAAATGAGGAGTACAAAAACAAGTGTGTCTTGCCTACTGTCAAGCATGGTGGTGAGAGTGTCATGGTCGGGGGCTGTATGAGTGCTGCCAGCACTGAGGATCTACAGTTCATTGAGGGAACCATAAATGCCAACATGTACTGTGACATACTGAAGCAGAGCACGATCCCCTCCCTTTGGAGACTGGGCCGCAGGGCAGTATTCCAACATAACAACCCCAAACACACCTCCAAGATGACCACTGCCTTGCTAAAGAAGCTGAGGGTAAAGGTGATGGACTGGCCAAGTATGTCTCCAGACCTAAACCCTGTTGAGCATCTGTTGGGCATCCTAAAAGGGAAGGTGGAGGAGCGCAAGATCTCTAACATCCACCAGCTCTGTGATGTCATCATGGAGGAGTAGAAGAGGACTCCAGTGGCAACCTCTGAAGCTCTGGTGAACTCCATGCCCAAAAGAGTTAAGACAGTGCTGGAAAATAATGGTGGCCACACAAAATATTGACACTTTGGGCCCAATTTGGACATCCTCTCTTTTTTTTGCCAGTGGTTTAGACATTAATGTGTGTTGTGTGTTAAGTTATTTTGAGGGGACAGCAAATTTACACTATTACACTCACTACTTTTCATTGTAGCACAGTGTCATTTCTTCAGTGTTGTCACATGAAAAGATATAATAAAATTGTTACAAAAATGTGAGGAGTGTACTCACTTTTGTGAGATACTGTATATGAGTGCATATGCATAAATTGCAATTCTGCCTGCTGGAAGAGGATGAAGAATAATTTTATTTACGTACATATACGCAATGTCTTCACACCTTTTTCACCTTACCTTATTTTATTTGGGATCTTTCAGCAAGCAAGATTCTGCATATAAACATCAGTACATTATTAAATGTTTGTATTTATTTATTTTTTTATTTTATTTTTATATATATCATATCATTTATATAAATGATATGTCCATGTGCAAGAGACTTTACTATAAATGTTTGAATACCCAAACAGTTCTCGGTTGTGTTTTATCATGTGTACCAGTGGCTCCTCATTTTCAGTTAATGTCCAGTTAATTAGATAGGAGTTCCTCTTTAACCATTCCATTGGTGTCCCCAGACATTTCCCACAATGCTCGTGGCTGGGAAATCTACATTTTGCATATATTAGGAAGGGGAATTAGCTGAAAAGCGCTTTCTAGAATTCACGCAAACTTTTCTCCGAGCAACTACTAAAAGGTCATGTTTTGACGGTTGAAAGGCATGTCAGTACCTTGGGTCCCCAGAGGAGCATTCCCCAGGTACACGCGAAAGGTTATTAAATTACCTTCTAAGCAACACTATCTCTTCAGATAAAAATAATTACAGGCTTTTAGCAGCACCAGAATGCTTTCCTTTTTAAATAAGATGAAGATGATGTACCTAATGACCATTTTTCCTGCCTTGAGTCATAGAGCTTGTCAACAATGACAGGACAAACGAGTGTAATGGAAGAGTTTAAAGGGGAAAGGTTCACTTGAAACAGTGACAAATAATATTTAAATGGCATTGTTGGAGACCCGTCATGGCTAGGAAATGTGTCTCTTGTCCACCTACATCCTCGTTTCCTGTATTTTTTTTTTTCATGGTCGAAAAATATTAGCTGTTAACAGCAGGTGATGATAATATTGAAGTCAAAAACAAGCTTTGATGGTTGTATTAACAACTAGAATGCTGAATGCAGGAGTGGTAAACATACATTCAGTTGTTTAACTGTTGCTACTATTTATTCATTTATGTATTTTTTTATTGGATATGCTACAGCCATTGGGGTTGATTTACTAAAGACAACTACATTGTGTACGTTGCTCCAGATCTTAGTAAATGAGGGGAAGCTCTGATGACTTCCATCATCCAATCATGTGCAAGCAAAAATGCTGTTTTTTTGAAATTTTCCTTGCATGTGATTGGGTATTATTTTGCAAAGTGAAGCTTTACCTAATTTATAAAGCTCTTGAGCAACTGCACTTGCAGAGTGCACAGTCTATTTGCCTTTATTAAATGAACCCCTTTGTTTTAAAACTCAACATCAGTTATTTTTGTCTCTGTCTAAGCCCCCGTTCACATTGGTCTGATATAACATGCGATTTGACATGTCAAATCGGAGCCAATTGGACCGCCCGAAAGTCGGAATCGCACCAATTCCCAAAATTAGTTTCTGTACTACTTTTGGCTGAACTCGCCCAATTTCAAAACGGCCTTAGTGTGAACCTAGACTAAGGCTGGGTTCACATATGTGCAACGTGGATTTGGGTTTCCCCTCATCCAATTCGCATGATATGCGAGTGTGACCGGCTCTCAATGGAGCCAGTTCACACAGAACCAGGGTGGCCACGGTCCGCATTTCAAAAGGGTCCTGTGCGTGTTTGGGTCCGATTCAGGTGCGAATTCAGGCAAATATTTGGACCTGAACCATTAAACAAGAATGCACTGGACCCCATGCTGGGAACTGCAGCTGCACATATATGAACCGGGCCTTAGGGTATTTGCACACTGTACTGATCAGACATTCCTGTAAAAAAAAAAACACATGAATCTGGAGCAATCCACAGAACTGGCCGGTAGCGAGTCCAGATCTAAATCCCATAGAGCAACTGTGGAGAGATCACAAAACAGCAGTTGGGAAAAGGGACTCTTCCAATCTGAGAGACCTAGAGCAGAGAGAGATATGCATAGTTCCCAACTTTCTATGATGGGAAAGAGGGACGCTTTTTTTAGCATGTTGGCAAAAGGCACACCCCGACCACAAACCCAGTTACATGGGCTACAAAAAAGTCGCACTAAACTCTGGTTTTAAAAAAATATATATTCGAATATGTATATTGCAACTTAAAAAAAATCTATTCTATTACACTCAGCCTTCTCTAAATCTCTTTTTTTGGGTATTTTTGCTGCTGTGATTTGACTTCCTGTTAGTGCCTTGATCTGTTGGCCTTTCTTGAGGAATTGCTTGAAAATGCTAGTATCTATAACGGGCTAATCATCTTCGACCAGGGCTTTCCCTGCTCCGCAGCCATATGTGTACAAGAGATGTGTGTATGTATATATAGCAGTGGGGTGGGGAATACCTCAATTGCTTATGTGTGGCCCAGTACAGTGACAGCTTCACGGTGGGCTCATTCAGGTGGGTTCAGACTAGGATTCAAACATGCTTGATGAAGGGAGAGTGGTGATGCCCTTGAAACGTGTTGCCTGTTTTTATGTGACATTTTTTTACCAACAGTTGAAAATTAAAATTTTGGATTCTTTGATCTGGTTTTGGTTTTTGGTCTCTATTTCTGTGGTTTGAGCGGGTGCTGGGTTGCCCATCGAAAAAAGCTTTGCTGTGTGGGATCCTCCTTGCCAAAAATTTCCCAGTGCCTTTTGGAGGATATTGTAATGGAGGTAGTTCTGGCTGTGCATGCATGTGATGGGGAGGGCACAGCTTGTCATGCACTGCCATCCCATTGACCTTAAAACACTGTACCCAGGGCAGCTGCCACTCCTACAACCCCCCTTCTCCCATCCCAGCCCTGAGTACAGGTATCCCAACGGAAAATGATCCCCTCCTCTTGTTCTGGTGACTGCCATAAAGTTCCTGCTTGCTGTCTCAATGACTAATCGAGAGTGTTAATCTTCCTAGTTGGGAAACAGACAGTAGTAATAACCTGATACTGATTTTAACTCTTCTATACTTTATCCCATAATAAAAAAAAAATAAAAATAAGGGGTTTTTGTTTTTGAAGTATGTATAGTTATAACTGTATTGTATGCATAGTTATATATTGAATAAAAATTATAAAAATGAAAAAACACCCTTTCTAATCAATTTTTACTATTTGAAATGACAGAAATAAAACTAAAGTTTCATTAAGTTGTGTGTATTTTGCCAAAAGTTGACTCTTTTTGGACTTGAACAACTAGAAGCTACTCTGGTGCTAATTCTTTTGGTGCCTATCACTGGACCTAGGCCCTACTGGCTTCTCAAAAGCATCAGTTTTCACTAAATTGATGTATTGCTGTCCATACAGACACTGGTACAGCCCTCAAAATGGACACTGCCTCTTCCTAGCAGTGGGAAGGCCGTGAACAAATCTAATTACCTGATAAATTACATCAGCTAAGCACACCTCATTAAATATTTACCTTGGTGGATGCAAAAAAAAAATAGCTTACAGTGATAAATTAGACTTTTTTCAAGATGGCCTACATGTAGAGGTTTCGTTTAAAAAAAAAAAAAAAAGAGCACCAGTAGATGCAAGAGAAATAAATATAAAACAAATGAGTTAACTTGAAGTGTTGCCGGCTTTTATAAACATGCTACTGCAATAACATGTGACATTAATATTTAATTACAAAAGCACTGCTGCAAAATCTTTGAAATTAATGTTTTGCAAAATTAACATTCCGTGCACAGAAGCAAAGTCGTTTCAGGCGCGACTGTGATTAACAATCCCATTCACTTTACATATTATATTAATATATTATTCAAGCCACAAATTAACACCTCCTAATTTAAATAAGGTGCTACATATCAAGATGAGCTTAAATGCTTTTCTTTAATATGGCCTGTCTGATTTAAAGCAATCTGTGTTTATCATTTAATATTTTGGTATCAAATAAGCTTCGTGGCGAAAAAAAAGATGCTTCATGCTTCAATTTGCTTTGAAAATGGATCTCATTAAATCGGTCTCTCCAATCGCGTTCTTACATTACCAACTGGTGTAAATGGAGCTGTTGTTTTCTTTTCTTGCTTAGAAAAAAAAATGCAGCTGTACCTTTGTATCTGAGATCCACCTTCTTTTTCAATTTAAAACTGAAGTTTAGTTTAAAAGGCTATTAACCCCCTACAGTGCTGGAGGTTCAGCAGCAGGAAGAGGACAGGCCAAGCCTTCAGTGAAGATTTCTACAAAATCCAGCAGCCTGAACATATTGGGACATACTTCATTACCGATAAATTAAAACTGTAGAATACATTTTTTTTTTAACATTAGATATACGATTTACAAAAGGTTTTGAATATCTTTCTACAAAAATGGAAATGTAAAGCACCAAACCACTGCTAAGAGCCCATTCACACTGAAGCGGCACGACTCTGTACTACTTCGGGGGCGACTTGTGAAGTCCCGCGCACCGCGACTTCGGCGCGACTTGCACGGACTTCATATAATGAATGTCTATGCAAGTCGCTCCGAGGTCGCCCCGAAGTAGTACAGGACCCTTTTTCTAAGTCGGAGCGACTTGTGTAGCTCCTATTAGAACGGATCCTGTAGCAGTCAATGGACCACGAGGGATCGGACTTGTCAGGCTGACAAGTCGCCTAGGAAGTCGCGGTAGTGTGAATGGAGCCTAAGAGGTCCAGATACAACTTCATTCTAATAAAAGCCAGGGGTACAAAAAAAAAAAAAAAACACCCGCTTCACCAGGGTTAGAAAAAAAGCGTCAAGCCTAACTATGACCCTGAGGAGGGGATGTCGTATTGATAATATATTGATATGGGGATGTCATTTTTGTTTTTTCTAGCCCTGATGAAGAAGGCATTTTAAGCCCCTGAAATGCATTGGAAACTTTTTGAAATCCTCTTGACTTTTATTGGAATTATATTGTATCTGGACCTCTTAGCAGTGTGGAGCTTTATTTTCCATTTTTGTTACACTATGCTACAAGCCAAGTAAACCGTAAAGATCCTTTGCGGTGTAGAAGCCCTCTTTCAGGAATCAGATTATTTACAACAATGTCAAAACTTTGCGATAGTCACCATTCTCTGCTCAAAATGGACCAAGATCTGAGCGATCAGTGGTCATAGGATCACTCAGTTCTTGGTCTTAGATTTATCAGGGGACAGTTGCCTTGGACTGATGCTGAGGCCATATAGGTTAATATGTGTCTTGGTTTTTTTGATTTCCCACACTTTTCCTTTAATGATTTATTTATACAGAACTGTTATAATGTGTGTCTTTTTATTTGCCTAGAGTTCAGCTTGAAACACTGTTGTTACCTAAAGTCCTCTTTAGGCTAAGGGCTCTTTCACACGGGCGTTCCGTATGTCCGTTTTTCATCCCATCCGTTTGCGGATGAAAAACGGACATAATGCATGTCTATGTAAATACGGATGTCAGCGGATGATCATCAGCTGACATCCGTTTTTCATCCGTTCCGTTCAGTTCCATTTTTTTGAACGGAAGAGAACCCTACGTTTTCTTCCGTTCAAAAAACGGAACGGACGCAAAATGGATGTCAGTGGTGTCATCCGCTGACATCCGTATTTACATAGACATGCATTATGTCTGGTTTTCATCCGCAAATGGATGGGATGAAAAACGGACATACGGACCGGATGACACAAGTGTCATCCGTGTCCGTTCAAAAAAAAAAAAAAGGACCTGATCGGGCATAAAAAACGGAACTCCCCTGTGAAAGAGGCCTAAGACAGGTTCACTTTAATGTGAAAGGACCATCCATGGCACAGACAGTCATGGGTTACCAAGGGTTTTTTTTTGAACATTAGCTATAAAATTTACAAAAGGTTTTAAATATCTTTCGACAAAAATGGAAAGTAAGGCGCCGCACCACTGCTAAGAGGTCCAGATAAAACTTTATTCTAATAAAAGCCAGGAGCACAATCAAAAGAGTAGCCAATGTGTTTCAGGGGTCCAAAAACACCCCCTTCATCAGGGTTAGAAAAAAAGCGTCAAGACTAACTATGACCCTGAGAAGGGGATATCGTATTGATAATTTATTGATATGGGGATGTCATTTTGTTTTTCTAGCCCTGATGAAAAAGGCATTTTAAACCCCTGAAATGTATTGGAAGCTCTTTGGAGTCCCCTTGACTTTTATTGGAATAATGTTGTATCTGGACCTCTTAGCAGTGGTGTGGATCTTAATTTTCCATTTTTATTACACTATGCTACAAGCCAAGTAAACTGTAGAGATCCTTTGCGGTGTAGAAGCCCCCTTCCAGGAATCAGATTATTTACAACAATGTCAAAACATTGCGATAGTTACCATTCTCTGCTCAAAATGGACCAAGAACTGAGCGATCAGTGGTCATATGATCACTTAGTTCTTGGTCTTAGAGTCATCAGGGGACAGTTTCATTGGACTGATGCTGCAGCCGTGTAAGTTAGTATGTGTCTTGGTTTTTTTATTTCCCACACTTCTCCTTTAATGATTTATTCACTCATACAGAACTGTAATAATGTGTGTGTTTTTATTTGCCTAGAGTTCAGCTTTAAACACTGTTGTTACCTGAAGTCCTCTTTAGGCTAAGACAGGTTCACTTTAATGTGAAAGGACCATCCATGACCCAGACAGTCATGGGTTACCAAGGGTGGGAGTTTTATCTGTTTCAATACATTTTTTTTGTAAAACGTTTTACATAATCCAAGTAGAAAAGTTCATCAAGTTCATTGATGGAGAGGTCTGAGCTCAGGCACTGTACTCAAACCAAGGCAAACCTCAAAGGATCGTAAGTGAACTGTTCCTGGGACCACCTCTTCGAAGTCCAACCACTCCTGGGCATGGTTTGAAGCACTCACAAACAATCCAGACTAAAAGGGCTGAACTGTGCCTGGGCTTGGTTAAAACTGCCAGTGTGAGTGCACCCTCAGTCGCCCTTTTAAAAGAGAAGTATGGGATTTATATAAAACAAATATACATACTCACCTAGGTGGATGCAGTCCAATCAATCCAATATCAAGTCAATCCAATGGTGCCTCTACACTGAGAACCAATTGATCAAAGACTGCTGGTCGCTCAGTTCTCACTCTTCAGTGGGCTGTAAGTCATCGGCTCTCTGCTCTGCCCCTCCAGTGCTCACTGTGCCAGACTGTGGAGGAGGCTTGAGGCTGAGCCAACTGCCGATCAGGCATAGGAGGTGAATCCATTAAAGTTGGCATTTCTCTAGAGCCTGGACTGGCTGAGTGACGTCAGCCTACAATGGACTTTAGCCCTCTGTCGGCTGAATCTGGGTCACAGGAGTTCAGAACTAAGTGTACTCCTGTGACCCACAGGAGAAGTAGGGTCAAAAGAGCTTTAGCCCTTCTTCTCTTTTAAGTGTCACCTAGGGCTTCACAATGAATATGAACATTCATGAACAAGGCTAATACATTACACAGCTTTGACTTCAATACTTAAAGGGTAACTCCACTTTCGTGGGGAAAAAAATAGCAAATAATTAAAAACAATATAGCGTATACAATTTCAACATAAATATTGTAATTTAATGCTATTAAAAATCACCTTTCCTTTTCAATCTGCAGTAATTTTCTGAAAATGCAATGCAATATGGCTACCTGGAGGTTTTCTGTACACAGAATGTATACTGACCACACCCCAGAGACATAATTTCCTGCTTGTGTGATTGGCTCACTAATTTTCCCAGAAGTCTGCCTAAGATACAAGTCAGATTTCTGGCATCCCCTGCAACAAAAATGTCATTTTTGGTGAGATACTCCCTATAGGAACATGACTAAAGGGATGCAGGCCCAGCAGCTTTCCTCATTAGAGCCCTGCAGCTGCCACAGCTGATAGATAATTATGAAACCACTCCCATTAGACTCACTCAGCACAGAGGAACAAACAATGATTTCTTTAGAATAACAAAAGGTAGGAAACTGCTACAAAGTTTGTTAAAAATCCTTGCAATGTACATAGATCACCCAGAGGGGAATGGTCTTTTCTCAACAAAAGTGGAGTTACGCTTTAATAATACAAAAGAAAAATAAGACCCTGAAAAATATTCATTCAATAATCACCCACCTTTCAGGTCACCTTGTTCCCAGGAGAAACAAACTATTCCAGAGCATCATCTATGTCACAGTGCCATGCTAGCAAAGCTTTAGGTAGGCAAATGCCCATTTTACATCTTGACTCAAAAAGGCCCTTCATGACCCACAGAAAAAGCATGCCCTCTAATAGTAGATCTGAGCACATGAGGGGCAGTGCCCCACAGACCATTGCATTACCATTTTGGACAGCAAAGATCTCAGAAAACAAAGATTTCAGAACTTTAATAGAGCATTTCAGCTCTCTCTCTGACTTTAAACAGCATCAGTAAAACACATACTGCAGTGTCATCCCTCTGACATCTCGCTTGGTGATCTCTTCTCTGTAACACATCATATGCGGACATTTGCGAGCAGGTGCTGTGTGATTGGCACAGCCTGGATAGGCACAGTAATATGGTCCATGCATTATTCAGCACAGTTTTTTTTTTGTTCAAAGAAACCACAAGCAAAACACTGAACAGTACCAAAACCAGAGCTGGGAGCTCCTCTATCATCTATTAAAAGTTGTAGATCTAAAACCAATCTTGTCACAGGCAAACAAAGCATGTCATTAAAAGAGAATTTAATCATAAAAATATATCAGTTCTTATATATTTATAGTCAAAAAGTGTCCCTCTAGGCAGCTCAACCATAGTAAACCATCTCTGGAATGGTGTAGAACCTGTAATTGCTTGTACAGGGCTGTATGTAAAAGCACCTGTGGTCTATTGCCTGGGACAGTGAGGCAGAAGTGGGGGCAGCCCTAAGCTTTATCACTTTGATGCATTTTTTATGTTGTTTTTGTCTTTTGGTGACTTCTGCTGCAGTAATATCAGTGGATCGCTGGACTTTGACCTGAGGTAGTGTTGTTATTTAAATGAAGACAGCCCCCCTAAATATTGATGGACCAGAAAGATTTTTTTGGAATGTCAGCAGTCGATACTTCAGAAAAAATCAATTACCAATCAACTGATTTTCCAAAAGAATGCCTATTTTGGTCAAGCTCTTTTAATTATAATTATATTAATTATTGATTAATTATAAGCTCTGATGCAGCGGGACCCATGAGCTCCAAAACATGCTGGAATTTTATGTATCATTTGCTGTGATCAATTAAAACTAGTAATTAGCTTAAGGTTCGGTCTGAACAGAAGTTTGGACCGAACATTGATTGTTGGGGAATTATTATTTTTTTTATAAGGTGGGAATAGTGTAGTATAGTAGTAGCATCTCTACCAGTGCTATATTATAATAGCCTAATTTCAGTCAATGGTTGTTAAGGAAGCAGCGGGTGTACTTAGCAACTTGTGATGTCACCTGGTCTCATTCATTTACTGGCTGTGAATCCCCAGTGGGGATAATGCTAACATCATTCACCAAATATGGCCTAATAGCCATATTTGGTCAAAAGCTTTGACAAAATATTGGCATATTTGGTCAAGGCGATCACCTGGGAGACCCTGATCCTTAGTTTTGTTGTGAATAACCAACAGGAGCAGATCAGGTCAGAGATCAGTGGGATTTTTTGCTTTTGGTCCCCCTCAGACCCTTACAACCAATGAGCCAAGGTTTTGGGAAAGAGACTCTTGTCCTCATCAATTAGGGGGCAAGGGTATTTGCCAGGAAGAATCCCCTGGGAACCCCTCCCCCCCCCATGTTGAGGGCATAAAGCCTGGAATGGTTCAGCAGGTGGGACTCTTGGGAGAACTCTGATATGTGTTTTTAGGGGAACTAAACCATTTTTTTTTTGTCTGGGGTCCCTAAATTACAACTGCATCAGACCTTCATCAAGGATAAATGATTGGTATAGGTGAAGAGAAGCAAGTGGATGGGAATTGTCATTTAATGGCAATTTAAACATTTTTTACCTTGTGTACTGAACCCCCCCTAAAGAGCAGCTGGTGAATTTGGTCCTATTTGCCCATTTAGCACACACACACACAGACAGGCACACAGCAATTTCTTCCTTCTTCCACTGGCTCAGAAAAAAGGCTAGGGGTTCATTTTAGGATTTTATTGGAACATGAGTTTGGATAGAGGTAGGGGGCATGACATACCCTGATGAACTGCCACTGAACAAACTTGTAGACTTCTCAACTTCTGGCTGTCCTCCACTGACTGCAGTGTTGTAAAGTTTGCTGGCTGCACTGCATCCACTGAATGTCCCACAAGATTTCTAATGCTGCTGGGAACTTGTACTCCCTCAGGAGGTTAAAAGCTACACACTGTCACTACTTCTTAAGCATTAGAGGTCAGTTACTCACTTAGCTAGAGGATCATTGGTTGCCTCCTGCTGATTTCCACCAGGCTCTTCCTAGTGAGGGAGATGTAGCCTCACACCACTGCAGAAAAATTGGACTCCACCCCACCAACTTCTTTTGGCTCTCTCCAGTGAGCCTCCTCTTGACCCGGCTCAATTCCTGGACAATGAATCTGTAAATTGGTCCCCTAGCTGAGCCTAGCTGGGACCTCGGTGTCTTCACAGGGGCTTTTTTAGCACTCTTGCCCTAGGACTGGACTTCTCTGGCAGGACTAGACCCAGGAACACTGCACCCTATTTGTGTCTCTCTCTCCACCTTCTGGGTACTCATTCCAAAGGGATTTGCTGGAGATCTATAAATATTCTGCTGCTTGTTCTGCTGTTCCTCCCTCTATACTTTTAGAAGCCTCTAGAAGACAAGGGGGAGTAGCAGAACAGCAGCCTGTGAAATACTGAGCAGTCCTCGGCAATCCACCCCTGCTCCACTGATTACAGAGGAGCTAAACTAAATTTGCCCAGCAGCCTACTCCATACTAGGAGGGTGATATATCTGTAAATGTCAGTTTTGCTGCAGTAGGTTGTATACATCATACAGATATGCCACTTCACATGCAGGTTAGGGCATCCCCCAGGCATGGTATTTAAAGATATTTTGCATTTTACATGTTTTACTGTGGGCATTAATGAATGCCTCCAGCCGAATTGAATTTTTGTGACAGTCATGTGTTACTGCTTTCTACTCAGGTCAGCAGCTAGGATGAGTAGTTAGAGATGAGGATTAAGGCTTGGCTGTCAAAGTCAAACATTTTCGTATTAGTAACAGTATTGTTTAATTAGTCTGCATATTTTGAGAAAAGGAGAAATGCATTTAAAATATCTGATGGAGTAGTTTATGGAGCTACTGTTATGTTTTCATCCTTGGGTAATAAAATGGTTCAGTAGTAGAACAATTCTCCTGCGCACAAGTGAAAAATAGGCCGGAGGGAAGAGGAATACTTCAGACTTGAGTGGACAAAGCTTGCGGTCTTGCTGCCCCTTCAGGATCAAGGGTATCCGAAACCAACTAGGGAACAACAAAAAAGAAAAGGGGCGCACCGACCTAGTGCATTACCACTAAAAATGTATTAAAAATATTAAAAAGTATACATTATACTGACAAAGCAGGTGTGTATGGACACACATCAACATAATACACATAAAGTCTCCAAGGTAGCCAAGGAACCGCAACTCTTTTTGGCTCTGAGGAAGGGGGTTCGCCCCTGAAACGTGTCAGCCTAGACACAGCAGCCTCATGCGGCACACTGCATACCATTCAACACAGTGCGGTTCCTTGGCTACCTTGGAGACTTTATGTGTATTATGTTGAAGTGTGTCCATACACACCTGCTTTGTGAGTATAATGTATACTTTTTAATATTTTAATACATTTTTAGTGGTAATGCACTAGGTCGGTGCGCCCCTTTTCTTTTTTGTTGTTCCCTAATAAAATGATTCACTCAAATTAGTAGCTTTATCATTTTTATGAGTTACCCTCAAAAATTCCTCAGAAAGCTCATAATCGGGACTTTCTACTGTGCAAGTACCAGCTTCCCATATGCTCTGTTCCCTCCCATAACTGATAATAAATGTCACATGTGATGGACCCCCGTACTCAAGAAGAGTATGTCCGCAGTATAAGCTTCCCTTGCCTGGTGAGCGCACGATCCAAAATCCCCTAGCCCACCCAGGTATCTGTCGAGATATCAAATGTTGTAGCCATGGCATACAAGTCTAGCCGAGAATAGCTTGTATAAGATCTGGAACATTTATTGAACAAACTCACACCAAATATATACCCCACCAGGTCAGGTGCCTGATTACATTATCATATGCAGATGAAATTGTACGCAGAAACATAATTAACCTGAGCTAATTAACTAGCCATCTGGACAGAAACAATAGGTGCTTTATTAACAATTAACAATGGGACAGACATGCTTAGCAGAAAACACGTAACACCTCAATACACAGACAATAGCAGGGTACCACCAGTAACAGACTGTCCGTCTCTTACATTGAAGAATATGGAACAGAGGCCAATGTGACCAGCTCTTTCAATGAACATGTTCAGAATTAAACAGGCCAGGAATAGTCTTTAGGGCAAATACAAGAAAACAGTCCCTCAAAAATGTAACAAAAAAAAAGAAATATAGAAATAACAAATAACAGGGTGAATGTGGGTAGAAAAGGTCCCTGCAGCCATTGTCCATGATATTACCTAATATAAATTGAAATGGGAAATGGGCTGATTTACCAGTTCCATGTTTTTATGCAATATGCAGAAACCTTATAATACCTAACTATATGACACAGAAGTTCAATTCTGAAAGACAGGGTATTAAAAGTGAGTTTCTTTTTGTAAATATGCTAGTTTGCCAATGTTATAAAAAGAAAAGTAATACTCATCCCAGATTTTGTCCCCCACTGCCTTACTACACTGAGGTCTAGCTCCACTTGTCTTCAAGGCTGAGTGGCGGCCAGTACCATTCAACCCATTTCCAATGAACTCAAACCATCATAACCATGCCACATAAAGGTGCCTCATCATGTAGCCTGGGCTAGAAGTGTCCTGAACAAAACAGCACTAAGTCCAGGACAAGGGACTACCCACCACCTCCATTAACGAAGAAGAAGGAGGCCCTTTGACTTTACTGACCTGAAGTGTTCAGGATTTAAGACATTTATAGAGGTGTGTGGGGGGTGTTTGGGGAAGAACAATGAAGTTTGTAAAAAAAAAAAAAAAAAGGGTTCAACTTCTTAGTAACTTTCCAACTCAAAGCCCAACTTTAGTCATCCCATAGAGTTGGTATTTGGTCCTACCCACCTTTCCTCCTTTGTCTTGCCCTGACCATCCTACTATGCCACATCTACCTTCATCCACTTTGTGCTGTCTCCAGGTCTTTGCTATTGGTCATTGTGGGTGATCAATGGACTCCCGTCAGGAGACAGCATGGAGTGGATGAAGTTAGATGTGGCATAGGATGATGCATTGTTTAGGGCCCCCTAGTCAATCAATGAGATAACTGTAGGTATGTGTAACATTCAAGATGCCTGAGTTTTATTTCTGTCCGCAATTATCTGTATTATTATTTTTTTTTTATTACAGATGCATTGTAAAGTGCAAATTACAGTAATAGCACCAAATATGCACTCACTGATATACTTCAGTTTTACTTTGAATAGCAAAATCAGCAGAGGCAAATGCTAAATTATGGGAAATTAAATTTTCTGACATCATAATCAACAGGCAAAAGTTGGTTACAGTGCAAAAATCCCAAGCATGCCAAGAAGCACAAAAGAGGCAAAAGCAATGTATGCAAGGGGTGGGGTGGAGAAAAAGGGAGGAGGGGGGGGATCTATGTTTATTTCTGCAAAAAAAAGTTACCCTCCACTAGTGTACAAAGAGTACCAGAGGCTGTTATTCATATTAACTGCATTTTCATTCCTATCGTAACATCGGGAAAGCTAATAGTGGGGTTATTAACATAACAAACGTAAACCTTCTATATAAATAATACTGTTCTAGGCCAAG
This sequence comes from Pelophylax lessonae, assembly GCF_965119305.1. Lineage (NCBI taxonomy): Eukaryota > Metazoa > Chordata > Amphibia > Anura > Ranidae > Pelophylax > Pelophylax lessonae. The sequence continues at coordinate 286,970,201 of NC_138773.1, forward strand.
GAAAGGCTCATCTGACAGCATTTAGGCACAGGCTCAACATCTGTTTATGAACACTTTGCCTAATAATATCATCCGACATCATTAAATGCGGCAGAACGCAGCACACGGCAGGTGCAGCTGCGTTCAGAACCCGTCACTGAGAATGAAAAGAGCTGCATCGCCTAGCCGAAAACCCATCATTAGGACAATTTTCTTCGACAATTCAGCCCTGTGATTTCAATCTGTATATCACCTGTAATTGTAGTTTTTAGCAAGAATCTGATTCTATACATTTGTCGCCGAATCGCGGTGATGGCCTGAATGCCGAGCAACACATTTGTCCCACCAGCTGCGGAGGCTTTTTTTAGAGCTTCATGTTAACAAATTACTGCTAACAAGGCAGAGCTGCTAGTGAGAGAGAGAGGGAGAGAGATAGAGAGAGAGAGCGTCTTTGTCTGATTTCGCCTGCGCGTTTGTGTGTGGTTGGGCACAATTACGGACATTAGTCATTGACTGGTTCTCAATCACCATCGATCAGCAGTCAATTAATCCTTTTCAATCTTTTCATTGGAGGTGATATCGTGAGATAAGTAGATTTTTTTTTTTTTTTAAGTAAAGGCAAAAATTCCTGATTTGTACATCACATCCCGACATATACAGGCCAAATAAAAAAAATAAAAAAATAAAAAGCAATTCGGCGTCTGATTATGTTTGCCCTCTGGCAAACTACGAAAGATCACAGAGCAGACCCAGTGGAATTTTCTTTGGACTACGCAGAAAAATAGATGACTTCAAAGTTTTTATTTTTTTTTTTAAATCTCTAACTACCTTATTTATCCTTTATAATTTTTAATTTTTTTACATTTTTTGCCAGAAAACATTGTGCATGGCAGAGATTAGGCAGAACATTTTTGTTAACATTTTATAGTGTTGCTCTTCACTTTTCTTGCCCTGATTAGAATTTTAATTGCTTATTATTCATGGTGTATCCGGCTCTGGGTATCAAGGTGCCTGTATATATAGTAGTACAGTATGCTTGCTTGACTTCATCATCAATAGAAAAAAACATTTTTGAAAGATGGTAACAGTTAAAAAGACACTCTGGTCAAAACTAAGCACATCCTACATGTTCAGCGATCTCAGTTTTTTTTTTTTTTTTTCAGGTATAAATTCTGCTTTTTTCCAGAGAGAGTTCAGAAGCAAACACACCCACCCACATGTGAGGATATCCCTGAAATCTGCCTGCATTTAGCTACATCAGAGCTAGATCTCTCCAATCAGCAGGAAGCATGAGCTTTAGTTATTGCAGCGATAGGGGTCTGACTCACCATTTCAGAGAGACCATTGCATCCATACAGAGAGCGAGGTTCTTTCGCTGCAGCATGCAGGCATTGGACAGGCTTTTCTATTCAGGCTGTGGCTACTGTCTACAGCAGGGATCCTCAAACTACGGCCCTCCAGCTGTTGCAGAACTACACATCCCATGAGGCATTGGAAAACTCTGACATTCACAGACATGACTAGGCATGATGGGAATTGTAGTTCCTGAACAACTGGAGGGCCATAGTTTGAAGACCCCTGGTCTACAGAAATCACCGTAGATGGAAGATTGATGGTGCTGGTACCTTACAATACAGTTGGGCAATGGTTTTCTATTTATATTGATCAACAACAGTGTACTGATGGAATCACTGTGGGGCGTCCAAATGATGGATAGGCAGCTTCTGCACACCAAAGAGTTTCCACAGTTGCCTTGAATTATAAAAAAAAATATTTGGATCTAGAACTGAAACTCCACACCAAAATATTCTAGTCCAAAAAGGTTTTAAAGGCTCAAGGACTTTACCTTAATGATGTCTATGCATGAAGGTAAAAAACCTTCTGCGTGCAGTGCCCCCCCCCCCCATTGTAATAATAACCTGAGTTCCCTCTCGATCCAGCAATGTGCACAAGAACTGAGCTTCTCCCAGGTCTCTCATTCGTCATTGGCTGAGACACTAGCAGGAGCCATTGGCTACAGTGAATCACAGGCAGTGAGTCCATTAGAAGAGAGTGGGGGCGGGGCCAAGCCAGAGCTCTGTGTGTCTTATGGACACATAGAGAGGGACTGGGGAGCGAGCACGCACCAGTGCCCAAAGAGCAAGTAGCTTGCTATTGGGGGCACTGGCTGAAGAGGAGGAGGACTCAAAAAGAGTATGATCGGGGCTGTTCTGTGCAAAGCCACTGCACATAGCAGGTAAGTATAACATTTTTGTTATTATTATGATTATTATTTTAATGTTGCTTTAATTTTGTTTTCAAACATACGTTGAGTAAAAGAGCCCATGCTTTTCGGGGGGCAAACCTCCACCTTCATCAGGGCTTATGTGAATATATATACAGAGTATGAGGAAAATTATGTAATGACACATTGATGAGTTGCTGTGTCATTACACCATTTTCAAAAGTCCTGATGAAGGGGTGATGTTTGACCCCTGATCAGCTTTTGTACTCAATGTATGTTTGTAATAAACTTAATTTTGGGCTTCAATATTTCGGTGTGGCGCTTCAATTACCTATCCAAAGATTTTCTGCAGGCCTCCCGGTGGGATAGGAGAGCCCGGTGTACAATGTAAATTGGAGGGACAGGGCTGTGGGGGGCTGCAATGGGAAAGAGGGGGCAGAGCTACAGGGGCTGTACTGTGAATTTAGGGGGGGGGGTCAATGCTGCAATGTGAATTTAGGGGGGGAGGGGGTTGTCGGGCAGGGCTGCAGGGGCTGCAACGTAAAGTGGGGGGGGCATAGCTGGGGGGGGGCTATAATATGAATGGGAGGAATAGCTCCAGGTGCTGTAACTTGAATTTAAAGCGGAGTTCCGGGCACAGATGTCATTTTTTGATGAACATACCCGCGGGACAGTCAGGGCTAGCACATTCCACAATGGCTAGCCTCTGATCTGTCCTGGTTCACACTTACCTTTTAGAAGAAATACTTACTTATAAAATTTCTTCCACAGCGTTTCCATCTCTCTTGTGGGCAGCTGAAGCCGGCGCGGTCCTCTTCTGCGTCTTCTTCCGCGTCTTCTTCTCCCAGAATGCGCCGCACCGGCCCCTCTCGTCACTTCCGGTGCGGGGCCGCATTCCTAAACAGCTTCTGGGCATGCCCAGAAGCTGTTTAGCAGGGGAATGCGGCGTCGCCCGGAAGTGACGAGCGGGGCCGGTGCCGTCGCATTGATTCCTGGGAGCGATGACGTTTAGCTCCCAGGAATCATGGCAGCGCAGGAAGTGATGGGGTGAGCCGCGGCTCCGAGGGAGGAAGTACTCTGAGGTGAATATTTACGATCGTCAATTACAAGGTGAGTTTTTAAAAAAAAAAAATCTAACTATCCAATTGCTTTTCAGGTTAGGCTGAACTAGCAGACAGGCACAAAAAAAAAATATTGTTTTTGTGCCCGGAACTCCGCTTTAAGGAGGGAGGGGTTAGGGTTGCAGGGGCTGCAATGTTAATTGGGGGGGGGGCAGAGCTGCACGGGCTGTACTGTAAATGAGGGGGCAGAGCTGCAGGCGGCTGTGATGTGAAGAGAAGCAGAGCCGCAGAGGGCTGTAATGGGAAGGGGGGGGCAAAAGGGATGCTGTAAAGGAGGGCAGAGGACACCATTGTGGGGGGTGATGTGAAGGGGGAAGAGGATACCGCTGGGTTTTTGGGGGGGGCATAAAGTGGAGCAGAGGATACTGATGTGCAGAGGGACACTCATGTAAGAAGGGGATTTTGATGTAAGAAAAGGGGGTGAATGACCTGAGTCATCCCACAAACATGTGACCTCTGCTGGCAGAAATTTTTTCTGATCGGACCTCCATGAATTTTATTTTAATACCCCTGATCTACAGACAGCAAAGATCACCAAAGACAAAAGCTAAATTCCAACATATCACTTTAAATTACACAAGCATGTAATATGCTGATTAGTTGATTATAAATACATAGAAGAGTGATCGCAACAAAAAGACCAAGTAGTCCATTGAGTCTGCCCCATTTTTTTTTTCTTTTATACGTTTCAAATATTTTTATTATAAAAAGATTAGAATAATAAAAAATGAAAAGAGAAGGAGAAAACAAGGCATACCAAGTCAGTTGTACAATGAATGTAAATGGTGTGAGATATTGTGGGCCCAAAAACAACTATAGAGACACAAAATAAATAGAACATCATCCATTTTTTAAATATATATTTAAATGTTTTAATATTATTATATAGGTTTTTTCTTTTTATTTGTAGGTAAAATCATTATAACATTGATTTTTTTTATAAAAAATAAAAAATATTAAATGCTCTTGATAATAAATGAAGAAAATACCTGCGGCTTTAAGATCTCTTTTTTTTTTTTTTCTGCCTTGACGGCATATGCAAGGGGCTAGAAGAATAGGTAATTTGTATGTTGATCAGAAAGGTGACCCTCATACTGGAGGAATTAGCATATTTCAAACAAACTGCGAAGTTCGGTTCCCACGGTCTTAGAGTGAAAACAGTGATTATCCTGAGATATGCAGATCAGCACCTTAGCTGTATTGCACTCTTTGTTTCTATCCACTCAACAGGGTTCTCTGTTGTACACGGCGCTTTAACCGCACATCTTAAAGACTATCATTTGCATATCTCCGCCCCCACCTCTTCTATAGACTCCAAAATGACAGCTTGCCTGGTGATTATATGGGAATGTCAGTGCTGACCTTGCTTGGGTTAGAAACTTTGTATAAAAAGGACTAAAGGCGTCATTGTCACTCAACCTGCCTGCTACCTATAAATGGCCCATTGTGTTGAGTCTATATAAAAAAATGGACTCCAAGACCTATTTTCTGTGTTCTTTAAAAGTAGATCTAAACCCTAACTTGGTGACATTGAATGTGCTAAAGTACTGCGCATCATAAATAATTGCCATTTTTTGTCTTTTAGAAAATACTTGTTTTTTTTAAACTTTTTTATCCTTTGGTACATCTCCGTGTTGTTGATCTCCTGCAGCCTCTTTACAACCACTTTCTGTCTGTATGCATACACTTTAACAATAGCTGCATGGCATTTCTCACGGTACTATAGTCTCCATGGCAAACTCATGTGACAGGTTGACAACAGAGAAGAGCTACTGGGAGACAGGGCAGAACTTTTATCATTCTATAACAGGAAGTGTCTGCATAAAGACCTTCATAGTATGGTCAACCAGTATTATGTTAATGAAAGCTGGAAATTTTTTAAATTATTGAATACAAATTAAACATGTTAAAGCTTTTATAAGATTTTATAAGATTGGGTTAGATCTACTTTAACCTGTTGCTTTCCGCCCACCACAGTTTTACCGCGGCAAGGTGGCTTGGCTGCGCGAACCAAAGTAACTTTATGTTCTTCTGTTGCTGAGGTGCAGAGATCGCAGGGTACTCGTATGGAGCAGAGTGTCGGTACTAGTGCCACCCAAACTTCTGGTGAACTGGCAAGCACCAGTGGCCTAGTTTAACAGACAAGGACTCACTGCTCAAGGCGGTGTAATTGCCTGATGACTCACACCGATGCATGCCCCGGCTCGCCTCCGTGAAAACTTGATAAAAGAAAAGGAATTGTCAGCACTCCAGGTTGAGTCAAAATCCAGATTTATTGACTGGACATCCAAATTATGACAATCGTGACAAGGTAGACGCGTTTCACACACTGACTGTGTGCTTAATCATTACAATTGTAATGATTAAGCACACAGTCAGTGTTTGAAACGCGTCTACCTTGTCACGATTGTCATAATTTGGATGTCCAGTCAATAAATCTGGATTTTGACTCAACCTGGTGTGCTGCCAATTCCTTTTCTTTTATCAAGTGGCCTAGTTTACCCTGGTCATAGTCAAGCCAGCACTGCAGTAACACTTAGTGACATGACGAGTCCCATAAGTGCAGTTCAAGCCTGTGTCCCATTGCCACCAATAATTCGAAGACCTTCCTGTAGAGTCCATAGTGTCCTTCCTGGTGCGCTTACAAATCCTGATTGGGAGCCCACCACTTCTGCAGCGCCCGTACTTCCCCCATTCACTGGCCAACCCTTAATTCAGATGGAAACAGATGATTTTACTCCCCTTGATTTTTATGAGCTGTTTTTCATGGAAGATCCTTACAGATCTATTGTGGACCAAAGCAGTTTATATGCCAACCAATTAATCAACGCAAATCCAAATTTGACCCTTGCCAGAGAATTTGCATTGAAATGTATCCCTTTTTCCCAAATTTCTGGGCCTATCCCTCCTCATGGGCATTACAAAAAAGAATGATATTGGTCCACTGACCCAATTCACCATATGCCCATGTTCTCTGCTGCCATGGCTAGGACTAGATAGGAGAAAATCTTGTGGTTCACGTACTTCAGTGACAATGAACTCGGTCATCCTCGGGGAGACCCTGGATATGACCGGCTCCACAATATTTGGACCCTCGTAAATCACTTCAACCAGAAGTTTGCAGCCTTGTATATGCCCCAACAAGCTGTCTCGGTTAATGAGTCCCTGATTACATTTTCTCTCCGCCATGCTTTCAGGCAGTTCCTCCCCAGCAAGTGTGCCAGATATGGGGTCAAGATGTATAAGCTCTGTGACAGGGCAACAGGCTATACATGTAGTTTCCGGATTTACGAAGGAAAAGATAGCAATGTGGAGCCCCCCAACTGCCCTACATGGGAGCATCAGCAAGATTGTTTGGGAATTGGTGTCACCCTTATTCCGAAAGGGGTACCATTTATACTTGGACAATTATTACAAAAGCGTGACACTTTTTAGTTACCTTTTGATTTTGGAATTGCCGCATGTGGCACCATGCAACCTATTCCCTGGGACTTCCCCCAACGGCTTGTAGATTCCCGACTTAGACAGGGGAGAAAGCCTGCTTGAAGTGTAATAAATTGCTTGCAGTGAAGTGGAGGGACACACGGAATGTTTTCTTTCTGTCCTCCATTCACGCATATATGACAGTCCAAATTAAAATGGCGACTGGTGTTGTTCAGAAGGCCCTCTGTGTTCATGATTACAACATTAACAGGGGAGGGGTGGACTTCAACGACCAGATGATGGCATCGTACTTAATTGCCCATAAGGCCAGACGCTGGTACTAGAAAGTGTCTGTATACTTATTCCAATTGGCTCTGCTGAAGGCTTATGTGCTATACAAAGCATCAGAAAGAAGTGGATCCTTCCTAAAATTCCAGAAAGAGATCATCACAGCCCTTCTGTATCCAGAAGGTGCTGTGGCTCAAATTTACAATTCAGATGCAGTGAGCCGGCTGCATGAGAGGCATTTTCCGGATGTCCTTCCTGATACACCTACCCAAAGAGCACCCAAAGTAGATGTCGTGTCTGTAGAAAAAGCGGATATAGGCACGGCGCCCACTATTTTTGTCCCTTCTGTCCAGGCCAACCTGATCTCTGCATCAAGGACTGTTTCAATCGCTACCACAAACTAGTAGAGTATTAGTATAGGATACAGCATGGCACAGTCTAGGGCATACTTTCACAAAGGGTCTCAAAAGTCGAAAGATGTTAGATGGCTATCGCATTTTGAGAGACCCTAGCCTGGAACAGTTTTTTTTACAGTTACAAAAAAAATGTAAAAAAAGTTACAAAACATAAAAAATTTAAAAAATAAAAAATAATATAAAAAAGCCAAAAATAGTTGTCGTTTTAACAAATTAATTGTCTGTTCCTACTCTACTCTTTCTACTTTTACAGTGCTTTATAATATACTGTCTTACTTTAAAGCTTTATTCTTACTGTTTTTCATTTTTAACCATAGTTTTCTTTGCAGATACCACCATTCTACTGTACTGTAGGCTAATATAATGTAATGTTTTATTGTTTTTTTCGTTCAGCCTCTTAGCAAATACCTTGGAGTATCTACTTTCCGAAAAGGGGTAATTTGGGGGGGGGGGGGGGGGGGCTGTTGTGCTGTCTTGGCATTTCATGGCCTCCAAAACTGTGATAGGTAGTGAGGGGTGAAATCAACAATTTATGCCCTTAGAAAGCCTGAAGGCGGTGATTGGTTTTTGGGGTCCGGTACGCGGCTACGCTCCCAAAAAGTCTCATACATGTGGTATCTCCATATTCAGGAGAAGCAGCAGAATGTATTTTGGGGTGTCATTTGACATATACCCATGGTAAATGTGAGCAATATATCTTCAAAGGGACAAATGTGTGTTAAAAAAAAAAAAATTGTAAATTTCCCAAAACTTGTGGCAAAATATAAAATATTCCATGGACTCATCATGCCTCTCAGCAAAAAGCTTAGGGTGTCTACTTTCCAAAAAGGGGTCATTTGAGGGGTTTTGTGCTATCTTGGCATTTTATGGCCTCCGAAACCGTGATAGGTAGTGAGGCGTGAATTCAACAATTTACGCCCTTAGAAAACCTGAAGGCAGTGATTGGTTTTGAGTCCTGTTCGTGGCTAGAGTGCCAAAGCATCTTACACAAGGGGTACCCCCATACTCAGGAGAAGCAGAAGAATGTATTTTGTATTTTGGGGTGTAATTCCACATATACCCATGGAATGAGTGAGCTATCTATTATTTCAATGACAACTTTGTCTAAAAAAAATGTTTTGTCATTTTTCAAACACCTATGAAAAAAAAAAATGTATATTTAATGTGCTCAACATGCCTCTCAGGAAATTCCTTGGGGTGTCTACTTTCCAAAAAGGGGTAATTGGGGGGGGGTTATACTGCCCTGCCATTTTAGCACTTCAAGAAATGAGATAGGCAGCCAGAAAGTAAAAGCTGCGTAAATTCCAGTATATACACCATAGTTTGTAGACGCTATAACTTTTGCGCAAATAAATAAAAATACGCTTGTTTCAAATTTTTTTTATCAAAGACATGTAACTAAATACATTTTGGCCTAAATGTATGACAAAAATTTTGTTTATTATTTATAATAAATAATTAAATATATGTATTATATATTTTTTTATATATTTTTTTATATTCTTTTATATAAAAATAATTATTTTATATTCTTTTATATTAAGAAAAAGTAGAAAATTGTAATTGACGAATTTTCCCGCGAATCGCTATCGCTCAGTTCTTCAAGTAACTCACTTTCGCTGTCGCTGTTTTCCAGTTCGTCTAAAAGCGTTTTTGCGCAAAAAGAACGCTTTTTGGACGCCATGGTCATTCTCAATTTTCCAGGCACAAAGCACTGGAAAAGCACAGGCAGGGCACTGGAAAAGTCACCAGGTGAAATCCTGTGGTGAAATGGCATGACACAGTGTAATCCGTTAGGATCACAGCTTTGTATCATGTCATTTGCGTATTTACATTTTTGAAATTGCTGCCAATTCCACCCCACTGCGTCGCAATGCTTGCAGGGAAGGGAGCCGGAAGACAGGTGCCGGTATCGGCCGAGCACACAGCGGGAGGACAGCGGGAGGACGGCGGGGGAGGACGGAGGGGGAGGACGGAGGGGGAGGACAGCAGGGGAGGACGGCGGGGAGGATGGCGGGGGATCGCAGGGGAAGGTGAGTTTTAAAATATAAAACAACAGATTTCCATGCAAGACAATGTACCGCTTTTAGCACAGAAATCCTGACATAATCAGACCGCCAGGGAGGTTAATGCATAAGCTGTCGTGATGTAACGCAAGGTAGAGCGTGTGTGCAATGGAACCGAGAGGTGTGAATGGTCCCCAAATTATTTTTCGATCTCTTTACAATATAGTTGCACATTATTAATGTTTCTGCATCATAACACTTATCCATATTGTCCGCGTGACAGCCAACAAAAGCAGCCGCTGGTCTCTCCATAGAGTATTTAACTGAAATGGCACCGCTGTAACAGCCTGTTCCCCTCTCCCTACAGCACAGCGTATGGTCGCCAAAGCCAACATTTTAAATTAATTCCCGGGGACTTGCTAGTGCTAAAACTAAACTTGTCATGCCCAGCTCTGAACACCACAGAACACTGTATATCAAACTATGACACGTGTATTCCACTCAAAAACAAATCTCTTTGCGCATTTTATACATTGATGGGAAAAACGCAGATTACTAAACAGAAATTTAAAGCGGTTTTAAACCTCACACATGAAATATGAACAAACCATATCCCTCTATAGTGTGCACTTGTCTCAATCCAGAGCACTAAGTATAATTTCATTCTGCTTTTGCCTCATTCCTCTGCTATCAGCTTGCAAACATTCTGACAAGTTTGCCTGACACCAAGAGAAAAAAAGTGACAGGAGAGAGATCTCCAGCACACAGCCTGTGATTGACAGCCTCAGCTCTGTTCCTGTGTGCTGTGTGAAGGGGGTTTGTCTCTGTAGTGTGTAATTTCAGCTCTCCCCCCTCTGTTTTCTGACAGCTCATGCAAGCTTTATACATTCTGAACTTTGAACAGATGTACACAAAAGAAGACCGCAAATAAACAGGTGCAACGTATGCAGGAGGAATTTTTTTTTACATCTCTGTGTATCACCTGCGGCCAGTCCCTTCACTGAGTATATGTAAGAACTTTAGAACAAATGGGCTAGAGGACTTTTATGATACAGCATGAACTGACAAAATGTTATAAAAAGTACAAAAATGTATTGATTATACATATAAAAATCCCCATACAGGGTAAGATATAACAATGTACACAATTCAATTTGGAAACAGTCGGTAAGGTTAAAAAGCACACAGAATATTCCTCTTAAAGCGTGACTCCACTTTTGTTGAGAAAAATAAAAACATTCCCCTCTGGGTGATCTCTGTACATTACAAGGATTTTATCAAACTTTGTTGCAGATTTCTACTTTTTGTTATTCTGAGGAAATCACTGTTTGTTCCCCTGTGCTGAATGGGTCAAATGGGATCGGTTTCCTAATTAACTATCAGCTGTGCAGCTGCAGGGCTCTAATGAGGAAAGCTGCTGGCCCTGCATCCCTTTAGACGTGTTCCTATTGGGAATATCTCTCCAAAAATGACACTTTTGCTGCAGGGGATGCCGGAAATCTGACTTGTATTTTAAGCAGACTTCTTGGAAAATTGGTGAGCCAATCACTCAAGCAGGAAATTATGTTTCTGGGGTGTGGTCAGTATACATTCTGTGTACAGAACACGTCCAGGTAGCCATATTGCATTGCATTTTCAGGAAGTACAACAGCTGCAAACTGAAAAGGAAAGGTCATTTTAAATAACATTCAAATACAATATGATTTGTGTCACAATTGTATACGCTATATTGTTTTTTCAATATTTGCTATTTCTTTCCCCCCCAAAAGTGGAGTTACCCTTTAAGTTGATTGGGTATTCACTGTAAGCATCTTCCCCATTGGGGGGCCCCCAAAAAAAGGGGTATCTCCAATCTTACTCTACATGTTTCGCGTTTTTACCCGCTTCGTCAAGAGTATAGCTCAAGAGGAAAGTAGAATCAACGACCAAACAGATGAAAAGGACGGCAATGCCGAAGGGCAGTCTCCCGGGTGAGTGCAGGACAAGAGCTAATAACTAGATAGAAAGAAAACTAAAGTGGTGTAAAATTAGCGATCAGCGACAATCAAAAAAATCTGAACAGGGAGGGGTTTGAATTTTCTGATATAGTCAACCCAGATCAAGAAATTCTTACAGAAAATTCAATGACAAGGCTGAAAGTTCACTGAAGCCAAACAGAACTATCCTCCAACGGCTCCATTCAGTGGCAACCATAGACCGGGATTAGTCACATACAGGATCTTTATATGGATGTGATAAAGGATAGTTAAAAGTTCAAAAAGAGCTGGTGGCTATTTGGCGGCAAATTGACGTTCTATGAGTGATTGGCATCATTCTTTGAATGTACACTGCAAACGAGGGATATCTGAATATATATAGGCTTCTAGGTACTGATTACTGGCCCCCAGCTCTTTTTGAACTTTTAACTATTCTGTATCACATCGATATAAATATCCTGTTCGTAACTGTGACAGATCACCCTGTCCCTGGATTGTAAACCCCTTTGCTTCATTCTCCTATGAATTTGGGATATTGCCTTTTATTTCATTTTTCATCTACCGAACAAACTTACAAACTATGTGAAACTTTGTCAAGGAAGCTGCCATGAAATCTGTAATTCCTAAATAATGTGTATTCCAGCTTTAATGTGAGAGAGACACACAGACTGTCACTGGCAGCCTTGTCCTATTGTTTGTGTATTAAAATGGAATGTGGATAGTGCCGTCCCATTGTCTAATGTTAATGACCTCACATTGTTCTGTCCAGATGGCTACATAATTAGTTTAGGTTAGGGGGGAGGGATTGTGTACACTGTATGGGAATGACTGAGTGTAAAACCCTGTTTCTATTGGATTGTGAATGTCACGTCCAGTCCTCAACAAGGTCCACCTAGGCGGTAACCTTGTGGGGGGAAAACTGTATATAAGTCTGTTTCTTGTTCAATAAAGTTGAGTTAGTTCACCCTCAATCTAGAGCCCTGTCTCTTATTGGGGGAAAATGCTACAAGCGATTGCTATGGTCTTCCATACTCCCTTGGGTAATCACTAAGCTCTTGTAAAAACTTGTGTAGAGCTTGTTCCTGCTGCCCTCTCTGGGGAAAGAGAGGTTCACCCACGGGAACCTGGAGCCTTGTCGTAGGTCCAGGGTGGGTAGGAGACAGCGAGACCCTAACCAAGCTGCCGCAGTTCGTGGGATCTGAGGTGGTTATGGTGTCTGGTGGAGTGCTTGGAGCCCTCGGGAAGCACTAGGAGCATCCGTCAACTGAGGTACCCGGTCGGGGTGCTGGTTGATCTGTTACAGTGACTAATTGCGGTCTATGGTTGACACTGAGTGGAGCCGTTGGAAGATAGTTCTGTTTGGCTTCAGTGAACTTTCAGCTCTGTCATTGAATTTTCTGTAAGAATTTCTTGACTTGACTGTTTCAGAAAATTTTGTCAGTTCATGCTGTACCATAAAAGTCCTCTAGCCCATTTGTTCTATAGTTTTTGAGATCATTTTTAGGACAAAGGTACATGATTAACAATCTACATTACTTGTGTAGCACGTATTCTAAATGAGTATATGTAAGAGTTTACAACCACTTTAAAGGGAATGATCGGTGACCTCTCTTTGAGAAAATGTTAGTTCTGTGGCTGCCATGCTCATCTACTGGCTTTAAAGCGGATCTTCAGGGGACCAAACCCCCCCCCCCTGTGAAGGGGTTTTCCCTGTACTTATACATGCCTGGGGTACCGGGAGAAAAAAAAAAAAAAAACTTCTCCAGGCTCCCTCTAGGCTACTAGACTGGCACCTGCAGCCTCTTCTCCTCTACCTTCCAGTAGTTGCATGCTGTCTGAGGTCATCAAATACAAGGCAGGATCCACAGCTCTGCACTGGATATGAGGATATCCAGAGGGCAGTCCACCACTAGAGCATAGGGGAGCACTGGCTCCCGGGATCGGGTAAGTTAAAATGTTTTTTTTTTTGCATTTCCCTAAACCGGGCATAGACGGTTTGAATCTTGTCTAGTTCAGCAGGAACCAGCTGAGATTCAAAACCATATATGGGCAAGCTGAATGTATCAGATCGATCAACTTGGGTACATTCAGCCTGCCGAATTTTGCACGCGATTACTGCAAGCGGCTGTTGTAGCAATAATCACTGGCTTCCCCTGCCCCACCCCCTGCCAGGAGAACACAATGGCTCAGTGGGAGGGATTCCCCTGTCCCCTGTGGTATCAGGAAAGAAATTTGCTTCATCTATGGCTTGCCTTAGACATAAATGGAAACATACATTTCTGATATCAGTACCTAATATAGACATTTATTTTTTTTCTGTAGATACCATTCACCAAACAGCGTTGAGTGTCATTAATTCATTAACAACATCATTAATATAACAATACAACAAACTTCTGTCCAGCCTGCATTTATTGGTTATATAATGTCTTTACCCTAATTTTTTGTGCCCAAGATAGGGTTCTATTTATGAATGTTTCACCAAAATTCACAAAATTATCACCCAAGATTTGAACAATTTTCACATGTTTTAATTAGAAAAATGTGTGACTCTTAGGTAAAAGTTGTGTAAATCTTGGGTGAAAACATTGGTAAAATTTCGCCCTAGTATTTATTTTTAACAGCTAATGCAGATCTATATAGATTTTCCTTCATTTTTACCTAAAATCCCAATTCTAATTTGGGAATTTAAGCAATAAGAGCAGCTAAAAAATACTAATTATAAAAAAAAAAGTTGCTCCAGCTGCTATACTCACCTTATCTCTGACTTTGTCCCTTGCAGTCTCAGCTTTGCATGCAAAGTAGGGTGTCAAGGCTCTGCCACCCGCCCTGGAATCTCAGAGGAGTGCTGCAAAGAGCAGTGCCACCTCATTACATGGCACCACTCTGCAGCATTGAAGATTCACCCATCTCAAGTGCAAGAGACTCACCAGAGATTGTTGATCCAGGAAATATCTGATAGCCTTCTGGGAAGCATCAGGAAGGAATTCAATGTTCCCCTACTGGAACAAATTTGATCATGCTTTATAGGAATTTTCTTTTGCCTTCCTTCGGATCAGCTGCGTGTAGAAGATTCTGTATATGAAGGTTTGCTACTTATTCCAATTATTTATTTTCTTTTCTAATGGTTGAACTAGATGGACTTGTGGCCATTCAGATGGATGTACACTTAAAGTGGAGTTCCACCCAAAAGTGGAATTTCCGCTCATTTGCTCCCCCCCCCCTTAGGTGCTACATTTGGCACCTTTCAGGGGGGAGGGGGGAACGGGTACCCTTCCCTACTTTGGAAGTTTTGCCCCCTCCTCCTTCCCCCGCCACTGAGCCAATTCAAATGCGCAGTGTGCTTCGCGCATGCGCAGTAGGGACCCGCCCGTGAAGCCGCAAGGTTTTACTGCCGGGTTCCCGTACCGGCAATGGCGGCGGCAGCACCCGACAGCCAATGGAAACATCAGCCGCAGTGCCGACATCGCTGGACTCCAGGACAGGTAAGTGCCCTAATATTAAAAGTCAGCTGCTACAGTATTTGCAGCTGCTGACTTTTAATTTTTGGAAGGGGGGGGGGGGGGGTGGAACTCTGCTTTAAGCAAAACTAAACCCATCTAGGTAATGGTTTGAAAAAGTTTTATATTCCCAGCATGCCTGGAATATTAACTGTCACCTTTGCTTGTGCTCTCAACCAAACTGTCAAACCTGGCTGGTGTCATAACTGATCAGGCTAAGATGGCAGCTTCCATGTCTGAAAAGGATAGGAGGGCTTAGTTCCACTTTAAGTACACCCACGTGAACAAGGTTTAACGTCACTATGCAAAGAAGATTTGTCATGTCACTGGAAAAGACCCAACTTCTACCTTACCAACCTTTCAGTGTCAGATACCCCTCTCTGCCAATCCCTCCACTGGCTTCCATTCCCCAAAAAATATTAAATAATATTAAAATTCTAAATACTAACAACAACTTACAAAGCCATCCACAACTCGGCCCCAGCTACATCACTAACCTAGTCTCAAAATACCAACCAAATTGTTCTCTTCATTCCTCCCAAGACCTTCTGCTCTCTAGTTCTTTTGTCACCTCCACCCATGCTCACCTCCAGGACTTCTCCAGAGCCTCTCCCATTCTCTGGAACTCCCTACCCCAATCTGTCTGACAGTCTTCTACTCTGTCCACCTTTAGGATATCCCTGAACACCCTTCTATTTAAGATAAAACGGATGCAGCTCACATCGGGGGTCTGGTGCGTCCCTGTTTGCCATTTCAGGTATCAATTAAGCCTGAATTTTTAGCTGAATTTGGACCTAAAACTGAGCCAAAGACACACATGACTGCTGTGCAAACCGCTCTGCAGCCACCCCGGAGATGTATGAACCGGCTCCATAGAGAGCCAGTCACAATCTGCTATCATGCGGATTAGATGCAGGGAAACCCACATCCAATTCGCATAAGTGTGAACCCGGGCTTGAGAAACCTATCCTGCCTCCACCTTACAACTGTACTTTTATTTTCTCCATCAGCCCATCCCCCACAATTATCACCTTTTGTATCATTTGACCCTTCCTCTTAGATTGTAAGCTCTAACTCACAGGGCCCTCTGATTCTTCCTGTATTGTATTGCAACTGTACTGTCAAGCCGTGTGCCTTCAAGTTGTAAAGCGCTGCGCACACTATTGGCACTAATATAAATCGTTTATAATAATAATTGTAGCACTACTCCCATGGGAGCTACTTAAAGCGGATTCCCCTGGGTTACCCATAGCAATAACTTGTAGTTTCTTAACACTTTAAGTCCTTGGCTGAGTAAATAAACAGTCCAGGGGATTTGTTTTTTTGTAGTTTATTAGAACTTGGATGGGAGAAGAGATGAGTGGGGTACTCCAACTTAGCAAACTATGCACAATCTTGAGGACGTCTATCTATGTTGAATGCGGCAAGACCGCTGCTTCACCCTGCCACTGAAGTGGAGTATTGAACAGCAAACTATTTATTAGATTACTCTTCAGGCCGACTGCCTGTGACCACTTTCCCTTGCTGACAGGAGGAGAGATAGCTGTCACCCTCCTCCTGGGACTCTGCTTCCCGCCAAAGACACCCTGCCTGTGCTCTCCGCTTTTATTTCCAATCCCATGATGCACCTCTCCAGGTGCCAACCCACTGGGATGGTCATAAAAGCCTGTGTATCATTGGTCAGGTTTTCTCCACTGTCCAACAGGCCTCCCTATTGGATGCAGTGGGGACACTCCTAACTAAAGATCAGGCTCCCCTGATAAGCAGATGAGTAAACAATGCTTTTATCCTAGCACCTATCTAGGAGGGTGCTACATAATAATAAAAATAATAATCCTAAAAAATAATAAAATTGTTATTAATAATAATAAAATAATAATAGTAATAATAATAATAATAATAATAATAACAATAATAACAATAAAAAAATTATTATTATTAATAATAATAATAATAATAGCAATAACAATAATAATATTAATAATTATCATAATGATTTGTAACCTGCATTACACATGAATAGCACGGTCAGGGGTAGTTTCAGGGGTAGTGGCCATTTTAAAATCAGGAAAAATGAGCCGAGCCATAGGGCTCTTTCACACGGGCGATCCAATCAGATCCGCCTGTCAGTTTTTTAGGCGGATCTGATCGGATCCTCCATGCAGCTCTATGGGGCAGCGGATGTCAGCGGAGACACCTCCGCTGACACCCGCTGCCATCCGCATCCGATCCTGTGCGTGAAATCTGGACGGATGGAAACCCTATTTTTCCATCCGTTCAGTAATCGGATTGGATCGGATTGGATGAGAGCGGACAGGCGGTCCGCTCTCATCTGATCCCCCATAGAAAGCAGCGGGGGCTGTGACACCTCCCTCTCCGCACTGCAAGCAGAGACGGAGCTGTCATCTGCCGGCTCGGCGGGGATCGCGGATCGATCCCCGCTGAGCAACACGGATCCGCCTACGGAGGTGGACCGTGTGAAAGAGCCCATTAAGGTAAATTGAAAAATTATAGAAAAGGAGAAAAAGCGGTCATTGAAAATACCCAAGAATATGGTCATCTATGGGAAAAATGCTACAGATAGCAAATGCCATGAAGACTCAATTCTTAAAAACATTCCACATCCCATTTGTTATTATGTGTTTATAGTGTGCGCAGAGTGAGGGTTGGTGCGGGGGATGCCGATGTATTTTGTCAGGTTTACTAATCCGTGTTTACATTAGTTGCGCTGTGTATTGACAACAGACATTCACCCTCGGTGTCTCGATACTATGGCAACTCCGTATTATCCTACAGCGAGTACATCATTCTATTATTTGCTACTCATTGCCATGCAGACACATTTGGAGTATCATTGCTCTTATATTGTACTGTATGAGAGACAACACAATATTAAAACAGAACACCGGCCTGGCATTGTAGAATGGCGGCTGTCATTTCTTCAGTTTCCTTGAATGGCGGCTGTCATTTCTTCAGTTTCCTTGAATGGCGGCTGTCATTTCTTCTGTTTCCTAGAATGGCGGCTGTCATTTCTTCCGTTTCCTTGAGTGCCGCTGTACGGCTCAAACGCCTGTTTTTGCACAATAGCTGTTTTTTTTTTTTTTTAATGAACCTGACTTAGAAACATTTTTGTTATTGATTATATTTTGTTCATAGTATTTTATTATTTATTAGCAGTGACATTTTAGCACCCTAAATGCAGTTTAACTATCAGTCAGTGTTTAAAGTGACACTAAACACTTCTTTAACCACTTGCCCTCCTGAAGGTTTTATCCCCTTCATGACCAGACCATTTTTTGTTATCCAGCACTGTGCTACTTTAACTGGTAATTGCACGGTCATGCAACACTCTACCCAAATTAAATTGATATAATTTTTTTTTTTTTTTTCATGAAAATTGAGCTTTCTTTTGGTGGTATTTTATCACCACTAGGTTTATTATTTTTCATTATATAAACAAAAAAAAAACTGAAAAATTATTTAAAAAAAAAACATTATTTTCAAATTTTTGTTAAAATACATATTTAATAAAATCTAATTTCTTTATAAATTTAGGTCAAAATGTGCTGGCACTATACTATTGGGGACACTATTATAGTTCTACACATGACCAGGATACAGACCCAGACAGACACTAGTAATGGCAGTGATCACCAGCTTATAGTGTGTGTGACTATGATAGTGTGGTGGGCAATCTGGTGCTAACCAGTCTCAGCCCATCCATTAGGAGCGCACGGGTGCCCTCCTAACCTACCACAGGAATCATGGATTCCAATGAGGGTTTTTTTTTTTTCTTTTGAAGAACATGATTAGAGCCAGAGGCTCTAATAGGCTTCAAAAAAGGGTGGCCTCAGGGCACAGAGCACTGCTCCCTGAGCCCGCCCAGTTGTGTGACAATAGCGACTGAATATTCGCTATTGTCACACTGATTGTTCTTCCAGCCAATCAGGAAACGGGTCCTGAGACCCATTTCCCAATTGGCCAAAAGGAGAAGTCATCCTACTGGCAAAGGAGGAGGAGGAGGGAGGAAGAACCGCCACCGCCTCCACATGTCAGTCCGGGGGCAGCACAGGGTGGGTGATCCGGCGACTAAAGGAGTGTGGGTATGATGCGCGATGTGGGCTGGAGCGATGAGGGCGTGTCAGGTCCATCTGCTGCGCCCCCGACCGATGGAGCACCAGCCACCACTGGCGCTAATTGATACTGGCTGGGAGGGACGCCAATTGACTTCAACTGACGCCATGGGGTTGATTTACTAAAGACACTCTGCAAGAGCAGTTGCTCCAGAGCTTAGTAAATGGGCAGGAGCTCTGCTGACTTTTATCATCCAATTATGTGCAAGCAAAAATGCTGTTTTTTTTTTTATATTTTACTTGCATGTGATTGAGTATTGTTTGCAAAGCTTTACCTCATTTACTAAGCTCTGGAGCAACTGAACTTTCAGAGTGTAACTGCACTTTGCAAAGTGCACAGTCTATTTGCTGTTAGTAAATCAACCTCTTTCTGGCATGGCTTGTGACACTAATACAGGGATCAGTGATAATACTGCACACTGTTACCACTAATGGCACTGGCTGGGTGTCTGCCAAGTAATTGTCGTCTCCTGGCAAGGGTGGGCAAGAGAAGCTGTCCCTGCCGGGAGAAGACTGGGAATATTGCTAGCAGCTATAGCAGCCGCTAGCAATAATTGCAAGTGAATCCAGCAGGCTGGTTGCACCTAAGTTGTTCAATCAATTAACTTTGTACATTCAGCCTGCCCAGACAGGGTTCCAGTCCTTTTGAAGCGTCTATGGTTGGCCTAAGATGTACTAGCGTATTTATTACTAAAAGCCAAAACTTTAGTTCACACTTTATAAGCAGTTACAGCAAATATTTTTATTTTTTTTTCATTGGGATAAAGGTTTTACATAAATAAATGAAAGCTTATCATTGTAAATATCCCTGTCAGTAGTAAATGGTTTGTCTCAACAGTGTAACTGCTACATCTACAGCTTGTACTGTAGAAAAACGACAGACCTACTGGCCAGATCACAAGGTGAAAACAGAAGAAAGAAAGCCTATATAAAGGAAACTGATGCAGCCATCACATCTAAGAATTGGTAAGCTGCAAATTAAGAAATGCTTACTTGTGGGTTTAATACTGCTTTAATGTTTCTAAAACATTTGCAGTCATCGATGTTCTGAGTTTTAGGCTGGGTTCACACTTATGCGAATGGGATGTGGGTTTCCCCGCATTCAATTCACATTACAGGAGACTGTGACTGGCTCTCAATGGAGCCGATTCACACATCTCCTGGGTGGCTGCGGAGCGGATTGCACAGGGGTCCCGTTCGTCTTTGGCTTTGTTTCAGGTCCGAATTCAGGCAAAAATTCAGCCATGATTCATCCCTAAAATGGAAAACCGGGACGCACCGGACCCCTGCTGTGAGCTGCATTCAAATTCAGTGTGAACCCGGCCTCATACAAAACTCTTGCTTAACATAACTCCTGAGAACTGCATGGGAGGTCAGGAATCACCCTCCTGTTCTCTCTTGACTTTGTGCCCTTTCTGGTATTTAGCATGTAGAAGGGTTTCTCAACTCCAGTCCTCAGGGCACACTAACATCCCAGATTTTAAGTATTACCTTGGAGAGATGCGGACTAGAACACTGCAATCACTGAGCAGCAAATGATATCACCTGTGATGTATTTCAGTTTTTTGCAAACCTGGCCTGTAAAGCTGGATACACACTATGCAACTTTTGTTTGTAGATTTCCTTTCGATTAAAGCCCCGTACACACGTACTGATCGTCGGCCGAAAGATCGGCCGTCTTTTGTCCAGGGCTGTCGTGTCTGTTGAAAACTGCAAAAGACTGCACACGAATTTTGTCGGCCAACAACAGCCGACAGCAGAAGTGATATCATGTGATGGTTAACTTTCCTTGTCTTTTTTCTTTTCTGAGCATGCCCAGTCTTGCAAATCTGCTGTCTGTTGGCCGAATTCTGTACTAACTGGCGAACAATCAGCCGTTCTGGTGTTGGCCAACAAAAATTTTAATGCCTGCACGACAGATTCTGTTCGGCCGAAAATGCGCTGTCGGTTGTCGGAAGCATCATACTGACAAGCCTACAATCGGCCGATCGGTCGTCGGCCGAATATTTACGGCCGACAATCGGTACGTGTGTAGGGGGCTTTACCTTCAACTATGTAGTGCAAGGGCCTGCCTGATTGCATACAGATTGAAAGTGTTTTGGTCTGACCTCATATTATATGGTTTTGGTAAATCTAAAGGAAAAAATCTAAAGAAAATTGTATAGTGTGTATCCCGCTTTAGTGTATCCAGCTTTAGTGAGGACCGAAGTTGAGAAAGTTGGTGTACACAGAGCTTAGTTTTCATATGCTCTACATCCGTGTTTCTGAACTCCGGTCCTCAGGGCACACTAACAGGGCGGGTTTGCAAGAAAACTTAAATACATCACAGGTGATACCATTTGCTGCTCAGTGATTGCAGTATTCTAGTCTGCATCTCCCCAAGGTAATACCTAAACTCTGGCCTGTTAGGCCCCTTTCACACTGGCGGACCGTTCAGATCCGCCTGTCAGTTTTTTTGGCGGATCTGAACAGACGCCCCATGCATCCCTATCGGGCATTGGATGTCAGCGGAGACATGTACGCTGACATCCGATCCGATCTGATCCGTCAAATCTGGATGGATGGAAACCCTATTTTCCATCCGTCCAGCGGACGGGATCGGATGAGAACGGACAGAAGGTCCATTCCCATCCGATTCCCCCATAGAGAACAGCGGGAGCTGACAGCTGTGTCTGCGCACACAGCTGCCATCCGCCTGTTCAGCGGGAGATCGGCGGATCGATCCCCCGCTGAGAAAAACAGAGTCTGCCGATGGACTCCACTTTGTGAAAGGGGCCTTAGTGTGCCCGGAGGACCGGAGTTGAGAAACGCTGCTCTACACCTTTCTTACATCAGGCTAAAGTGCATGTGCCAAGTCAAGACATTTTTTCACGCATGCATACCTTTGGACTTTGCAATTTAATGAATCAGAGTCAGAGCATACATAGTCACAAGAGTTCCTATATAAACCTGCACTCTATTGTCCCTGCTACTGGCACACAGATACTCTCTCTGATCAATAGCCATGCTAAGCACTGTTTGCATTAAAAGTTGCCACAGCATGACCCAGGGCCACAACACTACAATACCCTTTGTCCAAAAAACAATGTCTATGGTAACCCTATGCTTCTACCAGCCACACATATTTTTAACTAGTAAAAAGGTTAGCAGCTGTGTTGCCACTTGTCTTACTCAACCGTGAACCAATTAATTTCATTTTTAAAGTCAGGGAGGCTATAATCATCCTAAAGCACCTGCAGGCCAGTCACCAGAGTAACAGGGATAAAGGGGGTGGCACAGTGCCTCTAAATGTAACCTTTTCTTTAATTTCTTGAATTCTTAAATTCTTAAATCTCCTCTCTTTGGTCCTCCTTGGACATTGTGCCCAATGTCCACTCTGCAGAGGGATGGGGTGCAGAGGGTCTTAAGAAAAATCAGAAGGCTCTTTATAGTTGTTATTCACTTCCAATAGTGCCTTCTGTTTGTAGGCACGTGCCTAGAAAGGGGGATGTTTTGTACTAGCAGGTAGACAGACTGCCCAGGTTACGGAAGAGTTAAGCTTGAGGTTGCCAGTTCCCTGTGCTTTTTGGATGCTGCCTTCCTGCCTCCTCGGTTCACACATATAGAGAGGCAAGGGCGGGCTAGGAGAGATATTCTGAGTGAGACACTTTGGAACATGTCACTGGGAAGGATGCAACCCCAGGTGAGGTCATCAGCCAAGGACATTACCTATTATGGACTCCTAGACACCTTTACAGGTATGCCTGGGCAGCCACGGAATAGTTAGCAGTTGGACTGTGTTGCACTTTACGTTCAAATGTTCCCAAGTGTTTCAGTAAAACTTTGTTAACTGTTGCAAGCCTGGTCTGAAGTTATTCAAAGGGGTGCATGGTGGTAAATGGCAAATGGAAGGAACAGGACCTGTATAAGACACAGGGGGAATGAGAGCAAGGCCACTACAAAAGGTCAACTTGGCGGGAGAGTCAGAGCAGGATGATAGTTTCCACGGGTAACCAAAAAACTGGAATGTATAGTAGCTGGTCATAAAGCGTGGTACCTGGCGTAGACGACAGGTCCTCTAGTAGCGAGGGGGTTGGTGTTCTACCTCCCTCCCTAGCAGTTGGTTTCCAAAACATTAACTGGGACTAAGACCCCATATACCTAGCTGCATGGCTAGGAAAGTTAAGTAAGTGCACATATGAGGTCTACGCAAGGTGCACGGCACGATCCCAATCTGTCTCCGGGAGTGAGGTGGCAGAGGTATGCTGGTCTGGTGGAGAGGACATGGGCTCAGCTGTGTCCCTTATAAATGCAACATTGTTCAAGCAAGGTGTGTAGTGACATGGGACAAGACACTTCACAGGGGAACTCTTTTTGTTACTCTACTGCACCCAGTATATGGCTTATCTCTAAGCTGGGATTGTTCCATAATGTTGACTTTGACATGAACGCAGCAAAGCCTGGTCCCGGGCATTGATGAGCACATACACTAGAGGAGACAAGAGGTATCCCCACACCTGTGCACGTGCCGAGTGCCCCCTCTCCCCACTTGGTGTTAGCCCTTTATTAAAATATTCACAAGACACAAGGGAAGTAGTGTCATTATGTGGTTATGCATTAGGCAGTATAATGTCTAAAAATAGCCTTGCTTGTACTTCATATGTCAGTCACGATGACACCATGTTGGGTGAGATCTCTGGCAATTTGTGGCTCCCGTGGACTGTCATTGATTTCAAAGAAAGGTCTTCATAGACAAGTTATGCTGAAGCCTAGTATAGTTCACCATATAGACTTTTTAGCAGCCATTGCAGCTTCAAAAAACAGACAACATTTTTAATTGGGTGTATTTGAAATGTAAACCAATTTGTCATTACCAAAAAGGTTTCACTGGAACTGTGTTGCCACTTATCCTACCAGTATGTTCTTGGACCATGCAGGCAGTTAGAAAACCTAAGGAAGCTGTGGAAAAACAGGAAGAAACCTAAGAACTCCATTCTAGTTTCTCACTGTGGGAACTAATCCCAGAAACCCAACAGCACAAGGAAATTGAGTTGACCAATTATCCCCAGTAGATAAAATTGCTGTGCTTGTAATACATAGGTTACTTCCAACAGCAATTAAAATAATTTCCAAATCCTATAAAATAGGGAATTCTATTCTACTTTAATTTTACAACATCAGTATTGTAATATCAAGACAAACAGTATTTTTTTTTTTTAATCCAATATAAGCTTACGTGAAAAATCTCCTTTCATGTTACGAGTTCAGCCTGTCTGCTGGCCATATCTTTCCACAACTTCATGGATTCCCTGCATCCCTTGCAGCTTATCCACTTCAGTTTACTTTCCATTTCTAAGGACTACATCTCCCATAGTACACTGCTGTCTACAAGACTCCACCTCTTGAAACTCCTCCTCTCAGCCCCTATGTAGTACAGAAGGCAGGCTCAGTGAAATATGTGGCACATTAGTGCCTACTCACAAGGCATAGTGAATATGTGGCCCGAAAAAAGGCAAAACGCGTCTGAGGAGTTCTCTATGGGTGGAGAACAGGCGTTGAAGCCATCTTTTACCCATCTCATTCACATTTATGCATCAGGAAGTTTGTGTCTGTGTGCAGATAGTCACCATTTTGTTGAAGTCTACTACAGTCTGACAAGCCGATCCTGTCTGTCTTGTACCAGTCTTTTCACGTGCTGATCCCACTAACACAGATTTGGGAGGCATTTAACCACTTAAGCCCCAGCCCTATTTCGGACACTTTTTGTTTACAAGTTAAAATCAGTATTTTTTCCTAGAAAACTACTTAGAACCCCCGAAACATTATATATATATATATATATATATTTTTTAGCAAAGACTCTGGAGAATAAAATGTCGGTCATTGCAATATTTTTTGTCACTTGGTATTTGCGCAGCGGTCTTTAAAACGCCATTTTTTTGGAAAAAGTTTGAAAAAAATCACATTTCACTGCATTTAAAAAATACTAATCAGTAAAGTTAGCCCATTTTTTTTCTATATTGTGAAAGATGATGTCATGCCAAGTAAATTGATACCCAACATACCGTTACGGTTTAAAATTGCGCACACCCGTGGGATGGCGACAAACTACGGTCAATAGAGATCTCAATAGGCGACGCTTTACATTTTTTTAATGGTTACCAGTTTAGAGTTTGAGTGTAGCTCTTTTTTTAAATTATTGCTCACGCTCTGGCGATCGCGGCAATACCTCACATGTGTGGTTTGAATAGCGATTTCATTCGCGGCTCGACTTCCATAAACTTTTTTTTTTCATGCGCAAGCTAACTGACGGGGGCGGCTAAATTTTCTTTTTTTTTCCTATTTATTTATTTATTTTTTTTATTTTATTACAGGTTTTTTTTAAAAAAAAAATCTGATCACTTTTATTGCTGTCACAAGCAATGTAAACATCCCTTGTGACACCAATATGCAGTGACAGGTACTCTTTATGGAGGGATCGAGGGTCTAAAAGACCCCAAACCTCTCCACTACACTTCCCTGTATGCAAAACGCCGAAAACAGCACTTTTGCATACAGCCGTTTTTTAAATCTGCCGCCTTTTGCAGCAGAGTAACCCAGAAGTGACATCATGGACACCGCCTCCGGGTTACGTCATCGGAGAGGCTGGGTGCTCGGGTCTCCCGATGGGACAGGAGGCCCGTTCAAAGTCACGGAAGGCGGCGGGAGGGGGGTGTCCCCTCCCGCTCACCCGGGTAACGATCGAGTGGCTCCCGAGCCGCATCGGTCATTACTGACGGAAAGCCGACCGTCGGCTGTAAACCACGGTACCGGATGGTGCCTCTAGCTAGAAGCATCATCCCGGTATAACACCGCAAAGTCTGCCGACGTAGATCTACGTCACTTTGCGGTAAGTGGTTAAGTGGTACTATTTTAGTGCATATAGTGAACATAGTGCATATGTTTCACAGATTTCAAGAAAGTAAATGTGTGGCATCTTCACAAATTAGGTATCTAAACTTCAAGATCCTTCAGATTATTAGGAACGGGCTAAAAATAATTGAAATCCAATGTGCATATGCGATTTTACATTTTGACCATAGATGCCAATTAACTTTCCTTGCACATGATTGTGTATCCAACATGAACACAGCCTAACCACATTCACTATCACTAAGCTAAGTGGACCTTCTGTAGTGCTTTAATGCAGCAGGAGAATTTTGGGATCACAGGGCAATACCCAATGTTACCAGTAGGTGATGCTGAAGTTAAACTGTGCAACTTACGATGTAGTGTATCCATGCTGGTCAGCATTGTGGACAGCTCATAGCATTGTATGTCTTCGCTCAAAATTAATAACAAACTTTCCTGGTGCCTCCATGGCAGCATATGCTAGTATGCTGCCATGGATAGGCACCAGGAAAGGAAAATTACGGTAAGTATGAAACAATTTTCCGTTATAGGGCTGTGTTTGCCTGATTTGTTTTTCACACTTTTTTGTGGCAATGATAAATTGCGCAAAAAGTAAAAAAAAAAATAACGCGATGCAAAAAAAAATTCAATCTAGCTCATCAAACCACATGTCTATAAATAAAATTAAAGAACAGAATAAGAAAATGGAATTATCCTAGTTCTTACAATTTCGATGCAAAGTGTTATTGATGGTGAAAACAATTACAGTGAATAGATCCTTTTATCTGTATATTAGAGGCAGCTGCAGTTCCCAACATAACAGAGTTTTCCTGATATATAAAAAAAAACTAGTGTGCAACTCTGTAGCACCGAAGGAGTTAAAGAGAATAAACCTCTCCACTGCCATCTAAGAATAAAATTAGTCACAATGCTACTTCGGTAATAATCAGAATATTCATTGTTTTTCACTGCGCCCTTGTTTTAATGATTTCTCACTTCTTCAATTGAGCCTTAATGAAAATGCATTTATTTACAGGTAATTCAACAATAGTAACTAGGAAAAAAATGTTTAGGGAGAAATTGTTTCTTCGGTTCACAGATCAAAGACCAAATAAGAAACTTGATTAAGGGTAAAATAGGAAATTAATTTTGAATATCCAGAAAAGAATATTTAAAAAAAAAAAAAAAAAAAAATCAAAGCCTTTGTTTTACAGTCTCTTTCTTAAATGGGAGCCGCTGAGAGCCACTGTGCTTCTTTTTTAAGGGGAAATTTCGACTTGACGAGCGCTTAGCGTTGTCACCTTAAAACAAACTGTGACACATTTTCTTCCTCACACATTTGAAACCCAACTTATCAACCTTAACAAGTACTCTTATCATGAGACTGTTGTTGCCTTTGTTCGTCTACTTTCACAAGTAAATTACACTTTTTAGACGAATTTTGAAGAGGAGACCAAACTCTCCATGGAAAACAGTCTCATTACTTCCTAGCCCAAGGCATTATTTACCACTACATCTTATCAGTAACCCACCCCCCTCATCCTTCCTTTGCTCTTTATACAGTATATCAGTATTTATGTGATTATATTTTGAAGCTGAAGTTATAACAGTTAAACAATTTTCTACATTTTATTTCATTTGTTCTTTTGGCTTGCAGGAGAATTCATAGAAATTCTGGGCAATTACCTAGAACAAAATTGTATTTTCTTTATTTTCTCCCTTTTTTTTTTAGCAATGAAGTATTTTATTTAAGTGACTACTACATTTAACCTTTAGCCTGAAATGTTATATAAGAAAAAGAAACAATGCATTAAAATAAAAAGTTATGAAATAAAATAAATAAAATAAAAAATATGCAACAAAGTGAAGTATGATTCTGCGTGTTTTTCGCATGTTGTAGAGCGTTGCAATAAGACTGATTTACAAAATTTGGAACCAGTGGCAATGGACTGTTACTACTTTGTTACGCCTATTTTTTCGGGCTTTACTACTCTAACTTTGTACCCGTTGTACGAATGTTACTCTACTTTGTAATGCTAATATATAATTCAATAAAAAATAAAAAAGACTGATTTACAAAAGAATCTTCACTTAATAAATCAAAGGAAAAGCCCTTATATTATCCAGTCACTAACCTGGTACCACATCCATGGAGTAAACCCAATCAGAACACAAAAAAAAAATACAGACTTTAGTGTCCATTCACACTGATCCGACTGATCAGCCTGACAAGTCGCGGTCCGTCACGCTCCCATTGTGCGGTACAGAAGCCGTTCTAACACAAGTCACTCCTACTTAGAAAAAGGGTCCTGTACTACGTCGGGGTGACCAGGAGGCGACTTGCATTGACATTCATTTTATGAAGTCCGTGCAAGTCGTGCCGAAGCCGCGCTGCACACGACTTCACAGGTCGCCCCCTAAGTCGGAGCGACGTAGTGTGAACCGAGCCTTAGAGGTACCATAAGAGACAACAGTTTTCTGTAAAATATATACTTATTTATTAACAACAACAAAATTAAAAATTTGTGGCTCCATTACGTGGCTTCAGGTTTAGGAGGGTAGTATTTTTAGTATGAAGCCAAGATTAAGAACATAGGACATGACCTCAACCTAGCAGGAGGAATGTACAAAACTATCTTTGGAAATTATTATTTTACTGAAAAAGTAGGGTAGACTTGAAATAGATTTCCAGAAAGGTAATGCGTCAGTCAACAGTAGGTGGATTGAGACATGCTGGGGATAAATATAGATCACAGACAAAAAAAGTTAAAAAAATAAATAAAAAAACACTGAAAAACACAAATAAATAATAATAATAATAAAAAAAAAACAAACAAATGAAACAGATTTGATGGACCACTTGGTCTTTTTTTTCTGCCATCACTCTTCTATGCGTGATTCCCACTTATGACAAAATCTGCATGGATTTTAACCACTTGACCTCTGCTCACTGTGCCTCTACTGCGGCACAGTGGCTCGTTATCGTCAAGCGACGTAGACCTATGTCGCTGGACTCCTCCCCCTGTAGGCGCGCTCCCGCTGTTTTCATTCACAGCGGGAGTCGGGCGAGGGGAGGAGCGGCGGCGATCGCCGACGCTCTTCCCCAATCGTCGGGGGAATCTAGTTTGGAGATCCGCCCGCCTGTGTAAACAGAGCAGGCGGATCTCCTAAGTGACAGGGAGTGACAGATCGGAGTGTTCAGCATAGCTGAGCATCCGATCTGTCCTTGTGTCACTCAGTCACCTCCCCCCCCACACGTTAGTAAGCACCAGGCATACATTAACCCCTCCCTCTCCAATAAATTAACCCCTTCCCTGCCAGTGTCATTTTTACAGTAACAGTGCATATATATAGCACTGATTACTGCAGTAATGTCACTGGTACCCCCAAAAGTGTAAAAAATGTCAGTCAAGGGTCCGATCTGTCCGCTGCAAAGTCCCGCAAAAAAAAATCGCAGATCTCCGCCATTACTCGTTAAAAAAAAAAACACCAAAAATGACAGAAATCTTTCACTTAGTTTGTAAACGTAATAACTTTTGCGCAAACCAATCAAAATACGCTTATTGTGATTTTTTTTACCAAACATAGGTAGCAGAAAACAAATTGGCTAAAAATTTTAAAAAAATTAGATTTTTGCGTATTTTTGGGGGGGAATTTCATATAAAAAATTTTAAAAATATTGTTAATTTTTCAAAATAAACGCTGTTTTTGTTTAACGCAAAAAAAGTAAAAATCGCACAGGTGATCAAATACCACCAAAAGAAAGCTCTGTTTGTGGTAAAAAAGGACGTAAATTTTGTTTGGGTACGGCGTCGCACGACCGCGCAATTGTCAGTTAAAGTCGCACAGCAACAAATCGCAAAAAGTGGCCCAGACGTAAGACAGTAAAATCCTCTGGTGGTAAAGTGGTTAAATGTTCTCGCTATGATCACAGGGATTTCTGCCCCAATACAAACCAAGAGGGAAGATGTTGTCCTAGCCAAGTTCCTGATTCTGTCAACGCAATTCTGAACTATACAAATTAACACCTGCCCCAGAAAATGCTGCCCACTAATAAAGAAAGGAATGCCCCTATGTCTTCTATTTAGGAATCTCACCTGCAACTTGCCTGTTCATCCATGAAGGTGATTGAAACACCATAAACCAAATCATATTTGATATTTAGCAGTCCTACACAAAACCGAAATCTACAGTAGCAGCTGTCCTGTGGGATAGCTGCGTCTGTTCCCCCAAATACCGCAATCCTAAACTCCGATACCAATATTTTCGATGCAGCTGTAAAGACATCATGCTAATGTTACTTACAATAACACTTACAATAACACTGATTAAAACAAAAGTCCCAGTCGGAATTGCTGAACAGCTAGGAATTAGTGGCATAATTTCTATTACCGTCAAGCTGTAGAACATACAAATAAGGTAATGATACGAAAACAGAGACTTTTTGTGCTATTTAATAACATGAAGGAAAAACGCATTAATTAAAGAAAAAAAAGACAGATTTCTAATAATAAAAAAAGAAGAAAAAAAAATGCTTATCACACTTGAACTTATTTCCCCCCTTTTGGTCTTGAATAGTTATTTGCAAAGAATGCAGAAAAGATGTTGTAATTTAGGAGGGGGGAAAAAAATGCTTTCTTATTTAATTATACAGAGCGCATCTGATGAAGTTGCCAGAATAGAATCAAAGTGTTCATCTTCGTATGCACCTGCAGAGAAGATATAGGGGTTGGGGGCTTAAATATGTACCCTGGGTTGTAAGAACCAAATAATAGTGAGGATGCTTGGAAGGTATCCAGCTCCTACCAGCCACACTGCGCACTTGAACGCGAAATTAGTGGTTACATCTCTGGACTAATGATGTTTGACATTTTATTGTAGCGTATACGGCGTATAAGTCTTGCAGATAAACTATTTTTTTTTGTGTCTTTATTATGATATACATTAAAAAAAGGGCCAGGTGAGAGGCAGTGACAGGCACATAGCGAGGGGTGGTAAAAAAAAAAACAAGCTAACGCTGCCATTTTACATACCAAGGCTTTGATATTTTGAAAATCAGCGACAAAAATGTGTCCCTCTCGAAATCCTAAAATCCTAAATATTCTTGATTGCACAAAGCTTGAGAAAAGAGACTTATAAAGCAATGTTTGCCTTTATGTTTTCCCTGCAATGTATTTGCGGTGCTTATCTCATTTTCTCATTAATAATTTATTACCCATTTTTTATTTTTTATTTGAATCTATGTTCTGCTGTTCTTTTGAGCTCACTTAAAAAAAAAAAAAAAAAAAGTTTACTGGTTTCTTTGGATGATCTTGGCACAGATTAGGATTAATTTTCTAACGGATCAGAAAATGTTCACTGTGTTTACTTTGAACACCCAATCATGTGCTGCGGTATTTTAGAAAAAAGGAGATATCCTTGCCCATAGTTCAATGATTAAGCACAGCTTCACTTTGCTAAGTGAATATTCTCTACGCATTTATTAAATCCACCCCAATTCCCTTCTTTTTTTTTTTTTTTTGGACCTAAAAATTGTAACCTGCTTTTACACTAACCTGATTGTTATTGCCAGCTATGCACACTGCAGCTCACAGCAGCCTAAAGCACATGAAGAGAAGAATGATTTGCCATTTTGCTCTGGACTCCAAAGCAAGCAAAAAAATCAATAAATGAGTTAACCGCTTAACCCCCGGAAGATTTTACCCCCTTCCTGACCAGGGCCTATTTTGCGATTCGGCACTGCGTGACTTTAACGGACAATTGCGCGGTCGTGCAAAGCTGTACCTAAACAAATTTAACGTAATTTTTTTCCCACAAACAGAGCTTTCTTTTGGTGGTATTTGATCACCTGTGCGATTTTTACTTTTTTGCGTTATAAACAAAAAAACAGCGTCAATTTTGCAAAAAAAAAAATATTTTTCAAATTTTTTTATATGAAATTCTCCCCCCCAAAAAAAGTAAAAATCAAAATGTTTTAACATTTTTGGCCAATTTTTTTTTCATATGTTTGGTAAAAAAAAAATCGCAAAAAGCGTATATTTTGATTGGTTTGTGCAAAAGTTATTGCGTTTACTAACAAAGGGAAAGATTTTTGTCATTTTTGTTGTTTTTTTTTAACGCGTAATGGCGGCAATCTGCGATTTTTTTTGCGGGACTGCGACATTGCGGCGGACAGATCGGACCCTTGACTGACATTTTTGACACTTTTGGGGGTACCAGTGACATTTCTACAGTAATCAGTGCTATACATATGCACTGTTACTGTAAAATTACACTGGCAGTGAAGGGGTTAACTTTTTTTGAGAGGGAGGGGTTATGTGTGTCCCTAGGGGCGTGTTTCTAACTGTGATTGGCTGTGGCTTGAGGTGTAGGAACAGTGATCAACGGTCCTACATAGTAGAACCGTATGATCACCGTTCCTACACAGGGGAGAATGACAGGCGGCTTGTTTACATTAGGCCCCTGCCTTTCTCCCTCTCCACCCGACGATCGCCAAGTGACCGGCGGACATTGGGTCCGCCGGTCACATGCGCGGGGTGGTCCGTGACCACACGGGAGCGGGAGCGCACCTCCGGCGGCGCGCGCTCGCTCCCTAGACCCTCACAGGCTAGCGACGTAGCCCTATGTCGCTCTGCCTGTGAGGGGCTAACCGCCAACGTAGATAGTCGTGGGGCGGTCGGCAAGTGGTTAATAAATCCACCCCAATTCCCTTCTTTTTTTTTTTGGACCTAAAAATTGTAACCTGCTTTTACACTAACCTGATTGTCATTGTCAGCTATGCACACTGCAGCTCACAGCAGCCTAAGGCACATGAAGAGAAGAATGATTTGCCATTTTGCTCTGGACTCCAAAGCAAGCAAAAGAATCAATAAATTAGTTAAAGGGATTATAAGGGCAGAAGGTTCTTTTTTTATCTTGATGCATTCTCTGCATTACTATAAAAAACCTTCTGTGTGCAGCAGCCTCCCTCAGCCCCTCTAATACCTACCTGAGGTCCCTCTCTGTCCAGCGATGCCCACGAGTGTCTCAGCCATCTGAGATTCTCCCTCCTGATTGGCTGAGACGCATCAGCAGCACCATTGGCTCCCGCTGCTGTCAATCAAAGTCAGCCAGCTGATCAGGGGAGAGAGGGGGTGGGGCCGGGTCAGGGCTCCGTGTGAATGGACACAGGGAGCTGTGACTTGGCTCAGGTGCCCCCATAGCAAGCTACTTGGTGTGGGGCACTCATCAGGAGGGAGGGGCCGGGATCACAGAGAAAGGACTTGAGAAGAGGAGGATCTGGGATGCTTTGTGCAAATCCACAACAACAGAGCAGATAAGTATAACATGTTTGTTATTTTTATAGGAAAAAAACAAGACTTTGCAATCACTAATGGAAAAAATAAATAAATGAAAATGTAATAAAAAAGTGAATGGGCCACCCATCAAAGTCATATGGCCAGCCTTTTGTCCAATGACAGAATTCTCTATACAGATTAATGCAGAGTAAACTAATCTTGACACCCCACAGTCTCCTTTTCATGCATGGGCTAAAAATGCTATAATATCTAACTATGGGGGAAATGTACTAAAACTAGAGCACTCAGAATCTGGTGCAGCTGTGCATGGTAGCCAATCAGCTTCTAATTTCAGGGAAGGTATCAGCCATCATACTCATGCATCTAAAGAATTTGTACTGAGCGAAGTCCAAGCTCATAATTGTGTTGAACGGAAATAGATGAGATAGACAGAAGTCTCTAAAACAAATTTTGTTTTGCCCCTGGAAAAAGAACAGTAAATGGTTTTCATTTAATATAAGTCACTGAATTGCTCAGAAAATGTCATCAAATTTAATTTTCATACATATGACTGAAAAAAACATACAAGAGCCTAGTCGGTAGCTTAGAAACAGTGGTCATTGCAAAAGGGGCCCTTGCTCCACTGAAGCTGTGAGGCCTCCAATAGTCATCTAAATGTCCATTGGTGGTTTTAAGATTACCACTGTGCATGGTCACTCCAAGTGGTTGGGCTGTCCATGGTCCTGCAGCGATCTATCAGCACATCGATAATCTTGACGACCAAGAAGTCAGATTAGAAGTCAGGTGGCCAAGAAGTCAAATCAGAAGGCCAAGACCTGTTGAGACCCACCAAGGTCTACTGGTCACCTACTGGTCATCTAGGGTTTCCATCCGTCCGGTTTTGACGGATCGGATGTCAGCGGACATGTCTCCACTGACATCCGATGCCCCATAGAGATGCATAAAAACTGACAGGCAGATCAGAATGGACTCCGTGTGTAAAAGGGGCCTTAACCTCCCTGGCGGTATGATTCTGTCAGGAATTCTGTACCAAAAGCGGTACAATTCTTTTCATGGAAATTTGGCGTTATGTATTATAGGCCTACAATTCTTAGTAATTACTGACTTAAACCTGACCAAAACAAGAGTCTAGTAGACATCCCAGATGTGATAAATTTGAAACACAAACGCATGAATTTTAATTGAATCAATAATATAATTTTATTATATAATATATAATATATATAATAAAATTATATTATTGATTCGATTATAATTCATGCGTTATATATTATATATATATATGTGTGTGTATATATATATATGTGTGTGTATATATATATATGTGTGTGTATATATATATATATATATATATATGCATATAATATATATAATATAAAATGTATAACGTGTTTGTGTTTTGTGCAACTTTTTTTTTTTTTTTTTGAATTTCCCTCCCTAGTTCCGCTCCCATTGCTGCTGCAGGGAACGGAACTAGGAAGTGATCAGACCGACGGAGAGCGGCGGGGATCTCGGCTGGCGGTCACAGCAATGAGAGATCATCGCTGGATCGCCAGGAGAAGGTAAGAGACACCGCTGCGCTCTCTGCACATCTACCCCGAGCGTGACTCTGGGTTACCGATCCTGGTATGAAAAATCCACCCCGAGTCACGCTCGGGGTTACCGCCAGGGAGGTTAAAGAGTTATAAAGTCAGAAGGTTTTTTATCTTAATGCATTCTATCCATTAAGATAAAAAGCCTTCTATGTGTAGCAGCACCCCTCAGCCTCTCTGATACTTACCTGAGCCTGTCTCTATTCAGCAAAGTCCAGGAGTGTTTCAGCCATCCGGGACTCTCTCTTCTGATTGGCTGCGACACAGCAGCGGCGGCATTGGCTCCCGCTGCCATCAATCAAACTCAGTAAGCCTATCAGTAGAGAGAGGGGGTCAAACAAAAGCTCCATGTCTGAATGGATACTTGGAGCTGCAGCTTGGCTCAGGATGCCCCCATAGCAAGCTGCTTGCTCTGGGGACACTAAGCAGGAGGGAGGGGCCAGGAGAGCTGAAGAGGGACCCGATAAGAGGAGGATCTGGGCTGCCGGTACAAAACCACAGCACAGAGCAGGTAAGTCTAATATGTTTGTTATTTTAATAGAAAAAAAAACAAGACTTTACAATCACTTTAAATCAGGTTTTTAAACTCACTTTTTGCTTAAAGTGATTGTAAACGATCACCTAGTAAAACAACCCATTCAGTTTAAAACTGAAATAAAAGGCAAAACATTTGTGTATGGCTATAAAAAGAAAACAAAAAAAAAAACATTAAATACTTTTCTCCCCTTTTTTATAAGTGTTCACATTCCCTCTGTTCCCAGCTGCATAAGAGCTAGGGGGAAGAGAAGCAACAGCACCCTGATCTTCCAGTGAATGGCTGTGCAGGACTGCATGTCAGGACAAGTCTGATCATTGGAGGAGAGCAGGCTGAGTTCACAGCACAGCTAGAGAACCGACCATGATGAGCTTTCCTGCCTAATGTGTTCAGTTTTTAACAAGAAAGCAGAGGGACTGGCAGTAACACCAAGGATTTCACACAAATGAAGCAATACAAAGATAACAGGATACAAAGATACAAAGATAACAGAATACTTTCTCATACAAGTACATAATACAGCAGCCACATATCAGGAATTTGAAATGCTGGGGTAACAAACGCTTTAATGGTCCTTACCAATGTACTCCCATGGATTTGAGGAATTTACTATTAGCTATGAAAAATATATATGATATTAATTGGGAGAACACGAAGTGTCCATTTACACAATGTACACAAAGGGTAAAGTGCGTGTGTTGCATCGTTTGATATTTAAATCATTAATGAACTGCTTGTTTCCGATCTCTCATACGTAAAATTCTCACAAATCGCTATGTGATATTTGACCGATCAATCACTTTTGATTAATTGAACAAATATCCGCTTTTTGGGAGAGCCGATAGTGATTCAGATCGATCAAGTCATTGTTTTTAATTTATAACTGATAGTTGATATTTTCGATTTGTTTTAGTTATTGGCAATGTGCTAAACAATAGCACTTGTGTTGCATTGCTGGATACTTAAATCAATGATGAACTGCTTGTTTCACTTATATGTAAAGTAATCACAAATCGCTACATGTATTATCATCTTTATAAATAGGTAGCATTACCATTACCATAGAAAATATCAATGATAGTTACATTTCTAGGTTTTGTAACCCCAAAAAATTATAAAAAAATATGATAAAAAGCATCTTAACAATAGAAATAAGAACGTCCTGATCATTTTGTTATTTCCATAAGCATCGCCTGAATTTATATGCACATTTTATTGTTCAAAAGAATAAGATTTCTGAGAAAAAAAAGAAGATGGGGATTTAACTGTAAGTGAAGTAATAGTAAGCTGCGCTATTAAGGTTTCCGTTCTATGGTGACATATCTGACCCGAAGCTTTATTGTATAGAATGATTGCAATTTGTAGCCTCTCCTATGTTCATTTTTCCAAAAAGTGTTTGAATGGTAAATGAGAATAAAAACCATTTCCAAACTGTAACACAGGCGTTTAGACTTACTAAAAATTGCAGAGAATTCATCAAATTGTCAGATGGGCTATATTTATCGGCTTTGAAGACCCAAATCTGACAGTTCCTATTTGCAATAAGTGCTGCTATACTCTAATTGTTTCCAGAGATATAAATACAAAGATAATTCCCTGTTGTTGTTTTTTTTTTTTTTACAGATGTTTGAAACAGAGGATGAGCGTGCCTAGTAAATGATTGGCACAAGATGGACCCATTAACAATTCTTACCATACAGAAGATATATGTAGAGTGACCATGAAACCAGTAATAATTTTTTTCAGTGTTAATATGAAAAACAATGTCATTTATGTTATCAAACTGTAACATATATTTACATATTGGTTGAGAACAAAAATAAAGAATATGGCCATTTGTTTTAAACTACGAAAGTGCACAGGATGGCTTTTCTTCCAACAACCCATAATCCTAATGGTGTCACATCATGTGACCCACAGGCAACCAGTCAGGCAAAAATGACCCATAAGGGTAATTTTAAAAAGTTTTTTTTTGTTTTTTTGGTAGTCTTAGATTTATTTATTATGAGTGCCAGTATTCAAACTAAAATATGATTAGGTTTTCTTTAACTACTTAAGCCCCGGAAGATTTTACCCCCTTCCTGACCAGGCCATATTTTGCGATTCAGCACTGCGTGAGTTTAACGGACAATTGCGCGGTCGTGCGATGCTGTACCCAAATGAATTTGATGTCCTTTTTTTCCCACAAACAGAGCTTTCTTTTGGTGGTATTTGATCACCTATGCGATTTTTTGATCATGCGCTATAAACAAAAAAGAGCGACAATTTTGCAAAAATAACAATATTTTTCACATTTTTTTATATGAAATTCCCCCCCAAAAAATGTAAAAATCAAATTTTTTAAAATGTTTTGGCCAATTTGTTTTCTGCTACCTATATTTGGTAAAAAAAAATCACAATAAGCGTATTTTGATTGGTTAGCGCAAAAGTTATTGCATTTACTAACCATGGGAAAGATTTTTGTAATTTTTGTTGTTTTTTTTTTTAACGAGTAATGGTGGCGATCTGCGATTTTTTTGCGGTACTGCGACATTGCGGCAGACAGATCGGACCCTTGACTGACATTTTTGACACTTTTGGGGGTACCAGTGACATTACTACAGTAATCAGTGCTATACATATGCACTGTTACTGTAAAAATGACACTGGCAGTGAAAGGGTTAACTTTATTGGAGAGGGAGGGGTTAAGTGTGTCCCTAGGGGCGTGTTTCTTACTGTCATTGGATGTGGCTGTGTGTGTAACAGCACAGATCAACAGTCCTACATAGCAGGACCGAGTCATCTGTGCTTTTACACAGGGGAGAATGACAGGCGGCTTTGTTTACATTAGCCGCCTGCCTTTCTCCCTCTCTACCCCACGATCGCGAGTGACCGGCGGACATCGGGTCCGCCGGTCACACGCGCCGGCTTCTTCGGGTACGAGCGGGGGCGTCACTTTGCCTGGGAGGGGCTGACCGCCGCCGTATATAACTTGGCGGCGGTCGGCAAGTGGTTAAGAGACACTGGGGTTGATTTACTAAAGCCAGAGAGTACAAAATCTGGTGCAGCTGTGCATGGTAGCCAGTCAGCTTCTAACTTCAGCTTGTTCAATTAGACTTTGACAAAAAAGAGAAAACTGGAAGCTGATTGGTTTCTATGCAGAAATGCACTAGATTTTGCACTCTCCAGTTTTAGTAAATCAACCCCACTGTCAATGTGTATATTTGGATCACAGGGACAATGGCTGTGTAAAGCCCATACAACAACTATACCTAACACTCTAGTTCTCAATCCCTATTGCTACTTTTTTTTTGGCTACTATTGCATATTGCCCGTGCTTCCAGGTATGAGGGAGCATTTGATCTCCTTTCATAATGCATAAGACAATGTTCAAATCTAGTGGGAAATTGCTAGGCCCATGATGGAGGAGCAAATGCAACTGCCTCCCATGAGCTTGGGTATTTTAGGGGGGACTGCAATGGAGGAAGGAACTGTGACATAGTGCTAGAGAGGTCTGTAAAAAATAGGGGGGGGGGGGGCTGGTGGTTCCTGTGCTTTACACCATCATTTTGCTGTTAAATTGAAATGAAGGTTTTTGGGAAAAACACGTTCCTGGCAGGCAGATTTTGCATTACAAAGGAAACAGTGGGGTTGATTTACTTAAACTAGAGAGTACAAAATCTTGTGAAACTCTGCACAGGAACAAATCAGCTTCCAGGTGTTTTGTCATAGCCTGATTGAACAAGTTGAAGTTAGAAGCTGATTGGTTATTATGTAGAGCTGCACCAGATTTAGCACTCTCCAGGTTTAAGTAAATGAACCCCTATGTGTGCCTCTTCTGCCGTTAAAACTACTCTTTGCTTTCCAGTAATGATTCTTTAGAATGTTCGCTGAGCCATACACACCTTCTCAGCATACCTAAGGTGCCAAGATGAAATACAGTAACTCCCATGCACATACCTGGGATTTAAGTCTTCCCTTGCCAGTCAATTCAAGATGGCCCAAGATGCTGAGCCCAAAAGAAGACTGAGCGAAGACCTCAGCCCCAGCAAGTATGGCAAATATGTGTTTGAGATACACCTAACCATTGCACTCTGCAATATACACTTCACTCTGCTCTTTAAAAAAACAAAAAGTAATGGTAGATAAACATGTGTTGGGCTTCTAACTGTTCCCCACTCTTTCTAAAACTTAAAAACATGTTTTGGCTTTAGATATACCTTCAAGCGACCCTGTCAGCAGTATGCTTACCTTTCAGTTGGCTCATGTCTCCTAATTCCCCTCTGTTCTATCATCGCAGCTTCCATAAGACTCTTTTGCATTCAATATATGCAGGAGAGTCAAATGGTCATGTCTCCTGCCATGTGCTATGGCTTCTGACTCCAACTTGCTGTGTATGTAGGGGTCAAAGGAAGGAACAACAGTATGGGGTTGATTTACTAAAACTGGAAAGTGCAAAATCTGGTGCAGCTGTGCATTGTATCCTTTTAACTTCAGCTTGTTCAAGTAAGCTTTGAACTGGAAGCTGAATGGTTTCTATGCAGAACGTTTTACCAGATTTTGTGCTCCCCAGTTTTAGTAAGTCAACCCCTATCTGTTAGTAGACAAAATTATCTGATACTTTCTGAATTGTCTGATGCTGAAGAGACTGGTGGAGGTTGTAGCACTAGAATGGAGGAGAGTTGGCGCAGTTTGGGGGCCTGACTCTTGGAATCACCTATGGAGAAGATATTGTCTTACCCCGATATAAACAAACTAGTTACTACCATTTACTCACACTTTCAGGAGGCTGGGAGCAACCCCTTCCACCTGGCACATAGGAAGTAGGAGGTGTTGATCCCTGGGTTATCAGGATAGGGATGGAAGGAGGGCTCAGAGGTCTATTTCCAGGATATTATTAGTTCTAATGATCGTTTTGCACAATTTAAGTTTATACATCACCTGTACTATACTCCTAAGAAATTGGCTCGTGTGGGCTTTGACTCTGCTGCCGCTTGCTCCTGCTGTGGTTCCTTGGGGTTGGATCTCATGCATATGTTCTGGATTTGTTCAAACATTACAGGGTATTGGAAAGACATTTTCTCTCTTTTCCATAATACACTTCATTTGTCCGTGCCTCATACCCTGGAGGTTGGACTGCTGGGTATTTTCAATGACTTTGTCCATTGGACACATGCTCGAACCTTGGTTCGTGTGTTACTATTCTACGCTAGGAAATTGATTCTGCTGAGATGGAAAAATGCTAAAACACCCAGAGTACAGAATTTCTATAGTCTGGTGAACAAAGATATACTGGTGTATAAGTAGATATACAAGGGTAGGGCCTGCCCCAATAAGTTCTTTAAAATCTGTCAGCCCAGGCTTGATATTGCGGATTCCTTTTGGAAAGATACTCCATTATCCCAGCACATGTAAAAGGTAGCTTTTATTCAATATGCAAGTTCCACTGGTGCACTACAACCCAAGCTGCGGGCATATTGTCTCTCTTGGCGTGAATATAGGGTGGTGTGGAAGGTGACGCAAATGTTTAGTGTAGTATGTACGTGTGTTGCAGATGGCTGATTGTCGTTGTTGTTTTGTTATTTTTGACATCTCACTGCAATAGATAGTGGTGCTACATTCCGGGCTCGCTGTGGCCCATATGAATTAGCTCTGTTATCCTAAGTATTATATCTCCCTATGGGGAAGCCAACCCGTCATTTTAAATATGTTGGTTGACTATTGGCCTTGCAAGGCTCCTTGCGTTATCTATCCCTATATGCATCTGATCCTCTATGTTATGTAAAGAGTATGTTGACTGTAAAAAGAATAAGAAAAATACTACTTCTCTTGTAGGGGACATTCAGCTGCTTCTTTTTAGAACCTAGACTGATTTGCGCTAAAAGACATCTATATATTTTTTTCCCAATAAAAGGCTTTTATTGACAATTAAATACAAAGATAAGATTAAATATATGTTAGTGCAAACCAGAGATCGACCGATTATCTGCAAAGCTGATATATCGAGGGCCGATATGCACTTTCCCCGATATGTCGGAATCAGCCCCTGAGGTTACCGATATTGCCGATATTTTGGAAAGTGCTTGTACCGGAGTGATGCCTGCAGCTAGAGGCATCACCCCGGTACCTGCGTCCATAGCCGACAGTCGGCTGTCTTGTAATGACAACCAATGCGGCTGAGAAGTCACTCGGCTGTCATTACAAGGAGCGGGAGGGGACTTCCCCCCTCCCGCCACCCTCCGCGGCTCGCCCAGGTCTCCCATTCTACTGGGAGACCCGGGCAACCAGTCTGCATGGCCGCCGAAGACCCGATTAAAGCCAAATTTGGCTCTGATCGGGTCTCCATGCAAGAACCCGGAAGTGATGTCATGAGTGACATCACTTACGGGTACTGTCTGGCGCCAGATTAAAAAAAACTTGGTGTTTTGAATGCTTTTAAGTGCAGAGGAGGGGGTTTGGGGTCTTTTAGACCCCCAGATCCCTCCACAAGAGTACCTGTCAAAAAAAAAATTAAAATAAAAATTAGTTTTAAAAATATCGGCCCATATTGGCCACTACCGATATGCATTGGTCAAAATATCGGTATCGGCAACGGAAAACCAATATTGGTCGATCACTAGTGCAAACCATTTTTTTTTTCTAGTAACCTACAGGGTACCCACTGGGGGATAGCCTTGTCTGTTGTTAGAAGCCTAACCTGAGTCAGTGGGGGAATTTACTAAAGGAAAATAGGCAAGTGCAGCAAGTGCATTTGCTCCAAATCTTAGTAAATGAGCAGAAGCTCTGCTGACTTCCATCATCCAATCATGTGCAAGCAAAAAAGCATTTTTTTTTATTTTTATTTTCCTTACATGTGATTGGGTACTCTTTGCAAAGTGAAGCTTTACCTCATTTACTAAGCTATGGACCAACTGCACTTGCAGAGGGCAACTGCACTTTGTAAAGTGCACAGTCTATTTGCCTTTAGTAAAAAAAAACCCAGTGAGTTCTCTGAATGATACATGTTACACTCTGAATACAGGTGCAAAAGGGGGAGTTAACCTTTTTGTTTTTTCCTCTCCATGTGATTGTATATATAAAGTGAACATTCAGTTTGCTAAGTAAACAGCTTCTATTCCATTTTCTATTCCAGCTTGGCCCAAACAAATGTTTTAAAGTAAAAACAAACCTGAAGTTCTGCTTTAATTTTTTTTTTATACATTGCCCAACATAAAATACTCCCCTGAGTTAAAATCCTACAAGTAATAAAGTTTGTTTAGCAAAAAAAAAAGTGCAAAGGAAGATGATAGCGCTTTCCATTACTAACTTACCCAACACAAAACGTGCTTTGACAGCTTTCTATACCTAATTACAGGTTAATCCATCTGGCTCCAGGAAAGATGAATTCACCAAACCCCAAATGAGTTGTATGTGAGAAATTGCTGATCTATTGAAATAATAATTTGATCTACAACTGCACTATATTTTTATTGAAAAATATTCAA
Source organism: Pelophylax lessonae (assembly GCF_965119305.1). NCBI lineage: Eukaryota > Metazoa > Chordata > Amphibia > Anura > Ranidae > Pelophylax > Pelophylax lessonae. The sequence goes on from NC_138773.1 coordinate 287,013,025, forward strand.
TCTCAGATAAAAAAAAAAAAAAAAACTTGTCAACATATAGTAAAAAAAGACAAAATAAAAAAAATAAAAAAACACAAAGTTTAAAAAACAAAAAGAAGCAAGTAGTTTGAATAAATAAAAAAAAAATAAGCTTTTATCTGTCATGAAAGGTTAAGCTGTAATGATCTAGCGACTGCAAACACGTTCTGTATGAGATTGGTATTACTAATTTGTTAACTCTGACAATTTCACACACACAACCTTCTGCTGGAAAGTAAATTTCTCATGTAATAATTAGCTGCGGAATATTACCCCAAACAGGTGTCTGTAGCCTGACAAAGTCAGAACAGGTGATTTAGAATTAGCGTACTAAAAGAACTGTGAATTAGCGAAGCAAAAACGTGTTAATTTCTTCTTCCATCTGTTAATATAAAGTCGCTGCCAAATATTTTACTTTGTAGAGCTGTGCTGAGATTGGCAAGAACATTAACTATTAAAAAAAAAAAAAGTTTAACATTCAGAAATCAGGGCATACGTTGCAGGAGATAAAAAAAAAGTGTTTTTGTTTTTTTTTTTGTCTTGATGCTCAAACATTTTTAAAAAATTGGGGAAGAAGTAGAGGGATTTCTAGAAAATTGGAATCATCAGGTATTAACACAAGAATGCATCAAGCTCAAGAATAAATGCTAAAAGTTTAAAAGAAAGGACAACTTAAAAATGTAGATGTCAACCTCTGAAAATTAAAGTTTTACAGCTGAACAGCATTTATGTAGCACCCTCCTAGGTAGGTGCTAGTGAGAGAGTATAGTTTATGGCTCTGTCTACTTACTAGTGGGGCTGCAGGCAAATCTATATTGCTATTTGCTTACCAGAGAGCAGGATCTGTTAGTGAGGTCTGCTCATTGAGCTTAGTATGTGATTTAGTGTCATTGGACACTGGTCCAATAGGGAGGCATGTTGGACAGTGGGAGGAAACCTGACAAATGAGTACATAGGCTTTGATACAGCCCAGGTGATTGGCAGTGGCAAGTTGCCCAAGTGCATTCTGGGATACTTTATAAAAGCTAGGAGCACATGTGTTTCAGGGTCTTTGGCTGGAGAGCAGAGTCCAGGAGGGAAGGGGGCGGCTGCCTCCTCCTCTGTAGCAGTGGCACGTGGTTGCAGGAGGTCGTTTTGAGGGCCAGAAGAATGGAGCTGAACCCAGAGGTCCAGGAGAGCTGACTCTGGAGGGGAGACACTGGAGACCCTAGAAAAACAGTATCGTGAGTACATGGGCTCGTATCAAAGGGCCTGACCACATCAAGTGGTCTTAAGAGAGAGACTCAAAACTAAATTCCCCTCAGTGGCTGGGTGAATCAACAGCCTGGCTGTATCTAAAGAAAGAGGGCTTCCAACATTGTGAATAGTTAACTCGGAGTATCCCACTATTCCCTTCTCCCATCTATAATTTATAATAAAACACAAAAACAACCACATACCCCTGGACTGGTTAATGGAGCGAGCCTTTAAGTGCAACGTCCCCTTTTGAGTGGAGCTCTGCTTTAAGTTGCTTCCTGGTTTTCCAGGCCTAGGCCCAAATGATCACTTTTTCATTTAAGCTCTTTTTAGCCCCAACAAGTTCTCTCTTACACCCAGAATATCTATTTTTTATGGATTGTTTGAACTGGTCTTTGTACTACTCATTGGTGTTCATTTATCATTACTATTACTACCATTATTGTCACCTATTTTGTTTATCCATTTATTTTTCTATTTATCTATTTATTTATTTTTTATAACTATTTATTGAAAAATTTGCAAGCACACAAAATAGTACACAACAATTGTATGAAGGGAACAAAAAAAAAAAACAGGAACAGGAACAGTAACAGACTCACGCCTAATGACTGGAAAATAAAGGCACCCTGTGTGAGTTGAACCTAACATAGGCCCTTTAGAAATACAATAATCATACACGACCAGAGGAATAGGTATGCCCACCCTAACTAGCACAAACAGAGCAAGGAGTTTGCGAGATAAGACAAATTTAACGTGGGTTGAGCACCTCGTTCGAAATCCCAGAGTACCCATACAAGGAAAGCGACGGGTGACCTCATTGAAGCCGGGGGGGCAGAAAAGAGGGTAAGGAAGGGGCTAAATGTGGGCATGGAAAGACCAATAGATTGGGGCAAAAGTGGTATGTGTGAAAAGAGGCTATTTGAGGGGTATTGAGCCAGGAAGGGGAGGGAAGGGGGCGAGGGAAGACACAAAGGGGAGCGAAAGGGGAGGGGAGAAAGGAGAGAGGAAGAGGAGAGAGAGATAATGAGAGAAAAAAAAGGGGGGCGAAGGAAGGAGTGGGTCTCGTACATCCAGGGAAGGCCAAGTGCCTTCCAGTATACAGGGTCAGGAGGCCCATAACGGCCCGATCAACCTAAAGAGCGTGGGGAGTCAGCCACTGTTGGTCAGCAATTTACGGTATGCGTCAGAATAGGAAAACTCGAGCCAGGAAGCCCAAATGGAGTAAAATTTAGTAGGGGTGTCATGTGCTTGGTGGGTCAAGTCCTCTATTCTTGCAATGTTGCCTACCCTCCGCAGCCAGTCAGCTACTGAGGGGGGGAAGAGAGCCATCGACAGGGAATGCACATCTTTGCTGCATTAATTAAATGGAGTGTGAGCGATTTCCGATAGGCCCTTTGGGGAATGGAGGTATGGTGAAGAAGAAACTGCGTTGGTGTGAAGTCAGGGGTATACCTGGTGATGCGGACAATGAGGGTATGTACAGCATGCCAGAAAGGTTGAATAAGCGGACAATCCCACCAAATATGTAACAGTGAGCCCATCTGTTGGCGACATCTCCAGCACAGGGGGGAAACGTCAGCCGAGAATTTGTGAAGTATGTCAGGCGTCCTATACCAATTGGTAAGAATTTTGAAGCTATTCTCTTGGACTACGACGTTTCTGAATATGAGTGTTTATCCTGTTCCAATCTTCCTCAGAGAAAGAAAGGGAGAGGTCCCTTTGCCAACGGTCACATTTGTTCTGTATCCGAGGGGTCTGACGTGTCGAAAGGAGGGAGTAGAGGATCGAGATCAAATGACGTTGGGGTCCCCTATGGTCACACAGAGCCTCAAAAGGTGTAAGCTCTCTGCACCAGGAGGTAACATCGTGCGTGCGCAGTAAGAAGTCCCGTATTTTCAGATAATTAAAGAATGGAATTTTATATGTGGCATACCTCCGTAACAGGTCACCTAGAGAGAGCAGGGTACCCCTTCAGAAGAAATGCGTGGCTCTATAAGGGGCGTCATTCAATGGGTCCTCTGGGTTCAGAAAAGTGAGGCCCGGTGGGAAATCTGGATTCCGATGCAACGGTACCATGGGGCCGGGGCTAGAAGATAAATTTAGCTTAGTACAAAGCTGGCGGAATATTGTTAGAGTGGGCTTTATCAGAGGGTGCTTAGCGCAAGGCGTCGGGACTGACTTGTGATTGAACCAGGGAAGATGATGGATAGGGAAAGGAGACAAAGCTTCTTCAAGGAGAACCCAGTCTTTAGTGTGGCGATTGTTGTGCCAATCCACAATTCTGGAAAGGTGTCAGGACCAGTAGTACTTTTGCAGATGCGGGAGGCCCAAACACCCAAACGTCTTTGGAGCGGTCATAACGTCCCAATTTAATCTAGGTCTCTTTGATCGTCAGATGAAGGTCGTACAAATACGCCTATACGAGTGGAAGAAGGAAGGTGGAAATTTTGACCGGGACCGTTTGTAACACATATAGTAGTCTAGGGAGGATGTTCATTTTAATAACGGCCAACCTACTGAACCAAGAGAAGGGGAGATCGGATTTAATAGTTTGTAAGATAGGGGCGAAATTTAGAGAATATAAACTGGTAAGCGAGGAAGGGATCTGAATGCCTAAGTATGTGATGGCTCGGGGTTCCCATCTAAAGGGGAAATTCTGTTGGCAAAAAGCGCAAACATGTGGCGGCAAGGAGACATTAAGGGCTTTAGATTTAGAATAATTTATTTTAAGGTTGGAGAGGGATCGAAAATCATTGAGGCCCTTCAGAAGGTTGGGCAGGGTTGTGGCGGGTTTTGTGAGAAACAATAGGATATCATCGGCATATGCCGCAAGTTTGTAGGATTTATCTGCAATATTTGCTCTACAAATGTCGGGGTTAGAATTTATTTTGCGAAGTAAGGGTTCCAAAGTATTAATGAATATGAGCGGAGACAGTGGGCATCCCTGACGCATTCCGTTCGACACGGAGAAGGCATCTGACAGGTGATCATTGACCCACACCCTGGCCAAAGGGGAAGAGTAAAGGGCCATGATGTATTTCAGCATTTGCCCGGAGATACCCAGGGCTTCCAGCGCGGCGGTCATGTAGTCGAATGCCTTCTCCGCGTCAAGAGACAGAAGGAATCCTGGGGTGTGCGAAGAGGTTAGCCAATGGTGTATGTTAAGAGCCTTAATAGTATTGTCATGGGCCTTACGGCCCTGGACAAAGCCCACCTGATCAAGGGAGATGATGTGGGGAATGTGGGGCAGGAGCCGGTTAGCAAGAATTTTGGCGTAGAGCTTCAAATCTACATTAAGGAGGGAGATGGGCCTGTAGTCAGAAACTAACGCCGGATCCTTTCTGGGTTTGGGTATGAGGGAGATGTGAGCCTCCAATAAATCAGGGCCTGTATTAGAGAAAGTGGGGAACGCATTGAGTGCCTGTAACAAAGGTGTTAAGAGGGAATCCGTAAATTATTTATAATACCCCATCTATTTATTTATATCATTTTTTTTTAACCACTTCAGCCTCGGAAGGTTTTACCCCCTTAATGACCAGGCCATTTTTTGTGATTCCGCACTGCATTGCTTTAACTGACAATTGTGCGGTCATGCAATGCCATACCAAAATACAATTGATGACCTTTTTTCCCCACAAATAGAGCTTTCTTTTGGTGGTATTTGATCACCTCTGCCATTTTTCATTTTTGCGCTATAAACAAAAATAGCGTTGATATTGAAAAAACACCAATATTTTCTACTTTCTGCTATAAAACGCTCCCAATAATTTTTTTTTTTTTTTTTTTTAAATCTATTTTTTTTTTTTATCAGTTTAGGCCAATTTATATTCTGCTACATATTTTTGGTAAAAATAAATCCCAAAAAGCGTATAATAATTGGTTTGCGCAAACGTTATAGCGCTTATAAACTACAGATTAGATTTATGGACTTTTTTTTTTTTTTATTAGTAATAGCGGTGATCCGCGATTTTTAGCGGGACTGCAATATTGCGGCAGACAAATTTGACACTAAGTGACACTTTTTGGGGACTAGTGATGTTAATACAGTGATCAGTGCTAAATAATATGCACTGTTACTGTATAAAGGACACTAGCAGGGAAGGGGTTAATACTGGGGGTAATTAGGGGTTAAATGTGTTCAGTAGATGTGCTTACTAACTGTGGGGGGGGGTGGATTGAACAGAGGCACAGAGAGATCGGTGATTCAGCTTAGCTGAATCACACAATCTTTCCCTGCCTCTCTGACAGGAGAGCCGTCTTGCATTGTTTACATACCAGACGGCTCTCCTGTTAGTTTTGTGTCTAATCACAGCTGGAGAGCGACCCCAGCGGTGCGCGTGCGCCGCCAAAACCGCTTGTACATAATCACGTAGATCTAAGTGATTATGCGCAGCCAAGCCACCCTGCTGCAGTAAATCTGTGTGGGCGGTTGGCAAGTGGTTAATTGTGTGTGTGTGTATGTGTATATGTATATGTATGTGCATAATTTATTATTATTATTTTATTTTTTTTTACCGTTGCTTTAATATGAATGAAAACACATTTAGTCTTTCTTCCTTACTTTGCTTTTGTTTTTGTGTTGCCCTGTAGCCCTAATAAGAACATGTTTTCTTTGTTGTTCTTGTCTTTATACTTCTCAGTCGAGTAATGTATGTCCTTTTTGGCTCTGATAATTACTGCATTCAGGCATTTGTACTTTTATACATGTATATTCCCAAAGATTTTAACATATTTTAACAATTCTTTGTATATTCTCTATTGTCTAGTTTTTAGCCCTGATGGAAAGGGGGGGGGGGGTTCTGAGCCCCTGAAATGCGTTGGATGTTCAAAAATAAAAAAAACCTTTAAAAGTTTGTACAAGCTGGTGTGGCGCGCTTATCTTTTCAAAACTAAGCCAAAATGATGTCATACTTCCCAAGAATCTTCAGGAATGGAGGAGGGGAGGGGGTGGGGGTGAGCTAAGAACACCCTCCTGCATGCATGCCTGAGCTAAGGGCAGATGGATTCCAGGAAGTAAATGCTACATTAATCATCTGCCCTTACTGAAGATGGCCACAGCTAGAAATGCTAGGGGGTGTTTTTCAAAGTGATTTCTCAGCAAAATAAAACATTGAGACATGGATAGATGGGTACGTTTGCTTTGAATATTAAAAATTAATTAAATTGTGTTTTTGGTTCCTGGTGCTCAGATGCAGTGTAGTTCTACTTGAACCAATACTGATTTTGTCACAGCTGTAATATAATTATCTATGCCGGGCAGATGAGTCTATCATGACTTCTCTTTCTTGGGAGCAAGTCACCTGATTTTTCACACTGAAAACCCCTAGTGTTACATTACAGTATGTGCCCCAGATGTATGCACATCTGTATGCAACAGATTTTTCCATCCACACTGATTTTCACATCCAAGGCTGTACTTATCATAAGGCACAGTAGGCTTGTGCCTATAGGTGGCAGAGGCAAAGGAAGAACTTTTCCCCTTGCAGTTATGAGCCACTAATTTTGGTCCTTATCATAATCTGGGAGGAGAGAAGCACATATGCCTGCCCATTCCCTCTTCTGCCTATTCACAGAAGCCTAGGTATTTTGTGAATGTGTTTACATAATACAAAGACTTCTGTGATTGGGTAGGAGGAAGGGGCGGGCATAGTAGCTGCAGCAACTCTCCTGTTCAAGATGCCAAGCTCAGAAGGATCTACAACTATAGCTGACTTCTGGGAGTACTATAAAGCTGTCAGATATAACTAATAGGGCTAAGCCCAGGGATGTCATGCACCTCACTGGACTTAAAGCGGTTGTATCCTCTAGAAAAAAAAAAACAAAAACAAACCCTGCAGGACAAAGACATACTAAGCTAGTATGCATCGCATGTGTTTACAACAGCCGCCCGTCCTTCTCCATCAGCGGGGAGCGATCACGGGTGTGAGGCAGCAATCGGAGCCGTCTGACCCATGCATCGGCTTCCCCGCTGCCGAATGGGGTTGGGAGCGTGCCACCACCGGCGCGCGCTCGCCCCCTAGCTTCCCGCATGCAACCAACATAAACCTATGTTGGTTTGCGCAGGAGGGCCATCCTGCCACAGTAAATAGGCGGAGGATGGTCGGGAAGTGGTTAAATGTTAACAAAAGAAAAAAAAAATTGGAACCTGATTGGTTTCTATGCAAAGTTGCACCAGATTTTGTACTCTTGGGTTTTAGTAAATCAAACCCCCAAGTATATCACGTTGCGTGCCTTTCATTTTCTGATTTTGAACTGCGGTAGTGTGGAGTGCAAGAGAATCAGAGCAACTTCATGCAGTGATGGAAGAAGATTCCTTTCACTGCAAGAAGTTGCATTGTGTGCAATTTCTATTATGTTGTTCGGAGCTCAGAGAAGCTTTGTTATCTGTTACAGGTCCAAAGTGATAGTGAATAGCAATCTTTATTTCATATGTGCACTCAGGAAGATAAAGTGTATATAGGTACAGTATAGATTCATAGCGGTCCTCCTGCCAGTCCTCCTGCCCTACCGGTGTCTAGCTGATTATACTAACTGTTGTTTATTTCATGCAGTGGGATAATGCAGACTATATCAGGCACCTAATCTGCACATATTACACATGAGCTGCGACTCTTCACCTGCAGGCATCACACTATATGCTCATTTCATCCTCTCTGCATCAATGGCGAGGTGAGAGGATCACTGTTTAGTGCATAAGGAATCATTACAGGCAACTCTCTGTAGAGCTAATTTGTGTTTTAACATGCCACTAAGGATGAACAAAAGCAAAACGTTTCCAAGGCTTTTCTACTGGCAACAGATTTCAGCTTTTGCAATGTAAATTAAAAAAAAAAAAAAGAAAGAAAGCCAAATTAAACAATGTAAAATTTAAAAGAGAGAAAGATAGAGAAAAACAAAAAATAAGATTTTATTGTTAAAAGTATTGGGATGCTTGCCTTGAACTTGCACATGAACTTTAATGGCCTCCCAGTCTTAGACCGTAGGGTTCAATATGGAGTTGGCCCACCCTTTGCAGTTATAACAGCTTAAATTCTTCTGGGAAGGCTGTCCACAAGGTTTAGGAGTGTGTCTATGGGAATGTTTGACCATTCTTGAGAAGCGCATTTGTGAGGTCAGGCTCTGGTGTTGGAGAGAAGGCCTGGCTCGCAGTCTGTGCTGTAATTCATCCCAAAGGTTTTCTATCGAGTTGAGGTAAGGACTTTGTGTAGGCCAGTCAAATTCCTCCACCCCAAACTTGCTCATCCATGTCTTTATGGACCTTGCTTTGTGTACTGGTCCAAATCATAGGGTGGAGGGGGGATTATGGCGTGGGGTTGTTTTTCAGGGGTTGGGCTTGGCCCCTTAGTTCTAGTGAAGGAAACTCAAAGCATCAGCATACCAAGACATTTTGGACAATTCCATGTTGGGGACGGCCCCTTCTTGTTGTTCCAACATGACTGCCACTCGTGCACAAAGCACTGTTACAATTGTCACCAGAACAGGCTCTCTCATTCGAAGATTTCTCCTCCCCTTCTATTCCTGAAATAACTCTAAATACTGGATTTCAAATTACTTTAAATAATAGTATGTCTTAACCCCTAAAAAAATTACAAAAAATATATCACTGCTAAATGACAGATGGCCTGGCTTCTGTTGTAAACAAACTGGTTGGGTGTAAGTCATTTATCAGCATTTTCCCTATCACCACTAAATGAAAGATCCCCAGCCGGCTTCTGTTTGTCAACAAACTGGCCAGGAATCCTGGGTAATGTCACTGACCAAATATAGTCATGACACCTCCTAGGATCACCAGTAGGGCAAGATCATCGGGTTGTCATGGGGATCATTGTGGTTAATGATGGATCTGCAAGGCTTGACAAAGCTAGGCATTATTTATATGTTTTGATAAAGGACTTTTTTTCACAATGTGGGTGTCTTTATTCACTTTTTACATTTTTAAAGAAATTAGTAAGAAGGGTTACTCATGTACCCTGCAAGGAATCTGGAATCCCCCTTTATAATACATGGGAGATCTGGTACCCCTCGGGGGAATGAGTCTTCTGTCCCCCAAAAGAATGTGAGGGTTTGTGAGGGGGGACTTAAAGCGGAGTTCCGCCTCCCCCTCCAAAAATTAAAAGTCAGCAGCTACACATACTGTACACATACTGTAGCTGCTGACTTTTAATATTAGGACACTTACCTGTCCTGGAGCCCAGTGATGTCGGCACCGCAGCCGATGTTTCCATCGGCTGTCGAGTGCTGCTGCCGCCATTGCTGGTAAGGGAACCTGGCAGTGAAGCCTTGCGGCTTCACGGGCAGTCCCTACAGCGCATGCGCGATGCATGCTGTGCATTCGGATTGGCTCGGCGGCGGGGGGAAGGAGGAGGGGACAAAACTTCCGGGTACCGCGGCACCATCTCCCGCAAGTGGGGAAGGTTGTCAAAAACAGGTACCAATTCCTCCCCCCCCCTCCCTGAAAGGTGCTAAATGTGGCACCGGAGGGGAGGAGAAGGCAAATGAGCAGAAGTTCCACTTTTGGGTGGAACACCGCTTTAAAATAATTGGGCTCCCCAGATACCCATCACCTGATGATGTTGCCCTATTGCCAGGACAACCCTGCTGCACTACAATGCTTTCCCTGCCACTTCTCCGATCATAAAAGACAGATCTCCAGGAAGTTGTCATTTGTAAACAAGCCATTTGGAGATCATTAGCGGACAAACCAATCTGATTTTGTCAGTTTAATTGGCAATTTGCAAACAAGCTGGGTTTGGGTCGAACTCATATTCAACCTGCACTCAAAGATCATCCCTACTGCTCACATACATAATGCAATCTTGTTTACATTCTGCAGCCTCATAGTAGCAGACATTACAAGGACAGAAGGAAACCTGCAGGACAGACGCCAACAGATGTTCCATGTTTTCTGTGTTAGTGATGGAAACCAGCATCACTTTCCAGCAGGCAGATGGCCTCCATCACTATACTATATTAATTAGTGCGTAAGAATTTGAAAAATATCAATGAAAACAACCCAAAAAAAAAAAAAGAGCGTACGTGTTTAAGTTAAACATATGTTGCATGTTGCTTCATATATGTGGTGAATGCTTCATTCTTTTATATAATATACAATTTTACTGTAAATACAGTATATATTCAGTACTGTGCAAAAGTTTTAGGCAGGTGTGAAAAAATACTGTACATTATGAATGCTTTCGGAAATAGAAGTGTTACTAAATTATTTTTATCAATTAACAAAATGGAAAGTAAATGAACAGAAGAGAAATCCAAATCAAATCAATATTTGGTGTGACCACCCTTTGCCTTTAAAACAACGCCAATTCTTCTAGGTACACACAGTGCTTGTGCACACAGTTTTTGAAGGAACTTGGCAGTAGTGATGATCAAACTTTTGAAAAGTTCGGCTCAACCAGAACACCCGAATTTCCCAAAAGTTTGGTTCGGATTCCAGAACCTCATTGAAATCAATGGGACCCGAACTTCTGGAATCAAAAAACACCATTTTAAAGCCCTAAAACCCAATAAATGCCCCTAAAAAGTGCGTAGGGTTCTGGGTCATGCCCCAGGGACTATGAATCAGGCAAAAAAAAGTTCTTAAAAATTGTTGTTTTTGATATATGTATATATGTATACCCCTAACCCAGAATCTGCATAGTGGGGTCATCCTGACATGGCAGAGTCAGTTCACCCTAAACTACACTACGGTCACCCTGATATGGCAGAGTTCGGTCACCCTGGCATAGCAGAGTCATTTCACACTAAACTACACTACATTCACCCTGGCATAGCAGAGTCAGTTCACCCTAAACTACACTACGGTCACCCTGACATGGCAGAGTCAGTTCACCCTAAACTACACTACGGTCACCCTGACACCTAAAGGTATCCCTACAAAAACTAGATTATTGAATCTAACTGAAGTGGTATAAAGAACCCTAACTACACTGCATATCCCTTTCCTCACACTAATAATTGGAAAATGACACTGGAGCTTTACAAGCAGCAGGAGAAACACAAATGCTTCCACTCTCTTCCACAGCCTCTGTATTACAGTGCTAGAGTTTTGGCGGGGCTATGTTATATACTGGTGGCCGTATGGGGGGCGTATTCACTCCTGATTGGCCTCGGGACCCCGTAGTCACTCTAATCACATTTTACTGATGTTTATGGGCCAATCATGGGCTTTTAAAGCCCAGTTCCTGTCCCATTGCATTTTGGGCGGTTCTGGTGGCCGAATTCCGAACTTTTACCGCAAAAAGTTCAGAATTCGGCCAAATTTCGAACACCCAATGTTTGATCACCCCTACTTGGCAGGTATTTTATTCCAAATATACAATAATGAGTGTCTGCAAGTAACATTAAAGCATAGTGAACGTTCTTTGCAGGTTTGGGGCTGAAGTTCTGCAAATAAAGTTGGAGATTTGGAAAGGACTAATGATGTCCTCAATGATGAGAAATACAGGCAGGCTGATACTTATCTATTATGTCATACAATCGAGGAGTCATGTGATGCCATTAGGAAATATCTTCAGCGTAAAGAAGAACAAGGAGTCCTGGAAGTGATGGCTTTGCCCCCACAGAGCCCTGATCTCAACATAATGCAGTTTGTCTGGGATTACATGAAGACAGAGAGATTTGAGGCAGCCTACATCAACAGAAGATCTGTGCTTAGTTCTCCAGCATGTTTGAAACAACCTACTGCCGCGTTCCTTCAAAAACTGTGTGCAAGTATACCTAGAAGAATTTATGCCATTTTGAAGGCAAAGGGTGGTCACACCAAATGTTTTTGATTTGGAATATAACTATTTTAGTTTGGTGTAGAATAGGGAATGATTAATCTCATTGTTGTCGGTATCCCATTAGGGATAGTCACCCTTTCTATTTTCCCCAGTGTTATCAAGATAGAAGATGATGACAAATACAAAATATTAGTGTTGTCACCAGCACAATAGGTGAAAAATCTTCCAATGGGGACACCTGTTCTGGTGACAACTGACAACTGGTGACAGCCAGACTCTGGGAAACCTAAAATTGATCCCTTGCAGTGGGGCTGTGCCTGCACTGCAAGGGTTTATTTCTGATTTAGATCTTAGGAGACACAGAAAAGAAGCTCACCAAACTAATGAGCTTAGGTCTACCCTCTGGGGATTATCATGATATAACAGGTGTCGGTCTACCAGCTGAGGTCCTGTCCACCCCATCCACTTGGTAATCAAAAAAGTAAATGCTGGAGTCCATACAAAATCAAGTGTTCCAGTTTACAGCAGAAGTCAAATGTGTTTTGGCTTACAAAGCCTTACTCAGTACTAAGTAAAACTTTGTTACCCAAAATGTGTTAGCTTTCAGGTGAAAATTGGACCAATTGATTTTTATTAATAAACTCTGCAATTTATGTATGGACACGAGCGTTGACTTCTTTGAGACATAGAAGAGACGATCTACTTACTTGACCCTCCACTACTTAGACCAGTCCTCCCCAAAGGGTATTCTCCATCATTTTTCAGCTGTCTAAGGTCCAGGAAGTGAAGAAAAATCTCCCCAAGGGGATACTAATACTAATTAAAAAAAAAAAAAAATGAGATTTTAACCCTGCCCTACTCAATCCAAAAAAAAAAAAAAAAAAAAAAAAGGTTTTGGACTATATATACACCTTAAAGCGGAGTTCCGGCCTCGGATAAGTTTTTTCACAAAAAATACCCCCGGGACAGTCAGGGCTAGTGCATTCTACAATGGATAGCCTCTGAACTGTCCCGGGTCGCACTTACCTGTAAGAAGAAATACTTACCTTGAAAATGTATTCTCCAGCGCTGCCATCTCAGGTGTGGGCAGCTGAAGCCAGCGCGTTCTCTTCAGCGTCCTCTTCGGTGACATCGGAGTCCCAGAATGCCCTGCACCGGCCCCGTTCGTCACTTCCGGTGCAGGCGCGGCATTTCTGCACAGCTTCTGGGCATGCCCAGAAGCTGTATAGCAGGGAATGCCGTGCCTGCACCGGAAGTGACGAGCGGGGCCGGTGCAGGCGCATTGATTCCTGGGAGCGATGACGTTCAGCTCCCAGGAGTCATCGCAAGCCGGACGAGAGGGCGCGGGCCGCGGCTGCAAAGGGAGGAAGTGGAAGGAAGGTAAGTATATTTTCTTCTATAACAAGGTAAGTAAACAAAAAAAAAAACAATCGGGAGCATCCATTTGTTTTTCAGGTGACACTCAGCAAGTGGATGGCCCAAAATCGAATACTTTAACCCCTTCACGCCGACCGTACTCAAATTGCCCTTTTTTTGGTGGGGCCACATATTTGCGTATCTCCCGGCACAGAGATCGGGGTCTCACTGAGAGCCTCGGGCCCTGTTCTAACGATTGCAACCTAGAACGCCCGATTCTGGGTCACCTGATCGCTGTGATAGCCTCTGATTGGCTATCGCAGTGATCAATCACTGTGAAGCCAATCCCTGAATTTTCTGTCTTTGTGAATGGACAAGGCAGAGATTGAAAAAGGAAGTGTGTGTAGAAAAAAAAAATAATGATAATAATTATATAAAAATTAAAAAAATACCTAGATTAAGGTTTAATCTATGTCAGCCACAAGGCTAGTGTTTGGGTCAAGGTCAGGATGAAAGGTCAGGGTCAGTATTTCTGAACAGGATTTTTTATTTTTATTAGTATCAGTGTCAGTTAGTGTCAATGTTGGTGAGTTTTTAGGCAGGGTAAACAACAATTAACATACACATATGTGGTATCGCTGTGATCGTCAGGAACAGGAAAATTGTTGTTTGGTGGTAGATTATGGTAGTATCAAGAATTATACAGCTAATTCTAATTTTTTTAATTTTAAAATATTTTTTTTTTTTTTTTACCATTTTGGGCTAGGTTTCATTTAGATAATAATTTTTTTTGTTTTTTAAATGAGGAGATATTCATTATCATTTACCACCAAATGAAAGCCCAATTAGTCCTAAAATATAATCCATGATTGCCATTGACATAGCAAGCTCAATATACAAAGACAACTCATGGTATTTTCATTATCATTTTTTATTTTTATATTTATGATTGAAAATTGATTTTCCAATTCACCAAAGGCATCACTGCACGGATAAGTTAAAATTACTGTACACACATTATTTTTTTGATTTCTTTTGAGTATTTTGACTGTAAAAGTGAATTACCCATAATGATTGTACCTTTTAAATTTATGATGCCTAATTATGCTGTAAAATGTAGTTGCTACCTATGAATACAAGTTTTTTGTGTTTGAAATCACCTGCACTTTCCCCTATTTACAAGCTATGAAGGGGGGTATTGTAATGCCTGTGACCACAGTAAGCAAAAGGAGCGTGTAATGTATAGAATGCAGGGGACAGTAGTGTGTAATGTACAGAATGCAGGGGGCGGCTCCATCCATTCCCCCCAATCCCATCCTGGCTCCATCCACCACCCCGATCCAATCCCAGCTCCATCCACCACCCCGATCCAATACTGGCTCAATCCATCCCCTGATCCCATCCCAACACTATCCTTCCCCCAATTCCATCCCGGCTCCATCCTTCCCCCTGATCCTATCCCAGCTTCATCCTTCCCCCTGATTCCATATTAGCTCCATTCATCCCCCACACCCATCCCGGCTCCATCCATCCCCTGATCCCACCCCAGCTCTATCAATCCCCCACACCCATACCAGCTCCATCCATCCTCCACACCCATCCCAGCTCTATTCTTCTCCCTGATCCCATAACAGCACCATCCATCCTCCACACCCATTCCAGCTCCATCCATCCCCCTGATCCCATACTAGCTCCATCCATCCCCCACACCCATCCCAGCTCCATCCATCCCAAACACCCATCCCAGCTCCATCCACCCATACACCCATTCCAGCTCCATCCAACCCCCACACCAATCCCAGCTCAATTCATCCCAAACTCCCAACCCACCTCCGTCCATCCAAAACACCCATCCCAGCTCCATCCATCCCCTCAAGACCCATCCCAGATCCATCCATCCCCCCCCAGACCCATCAGGAAGTGAGAGGAAATCCCTGCAAATTAAGGGAATTCATTGGAGCCTCCAGGTCACCAGAACTAGTGTCCCCATAGAAAGATTTTCCCTCTATTACTTTTCTCGGGACAACCCAAAATGTGGGTTTCGCTTTTACTTTCACTTTCAATAATAATGATAAAACAGGAGAAATAGAGAGGATGAATCGCCCTAATAGTGGCACAAACAGCAATGAAAACTGACAGGAATTCTAATCCCCCTCCACTCTATCCAAAACTTACTGTAAAAAAAAACAACAACTTTTGCCTTTATTTATACTTTAATGTGATATTAAAGGCTTTTTTTTTTAAATAATAAACATGTCGTACTTACCTGCTCTGTGCAGTGGTTTTCCACAGAGCAGCCCCAATCCTCCTCTCTTTGGGTCCCTTGCCAGCTCTCTTGGCCTCCCCTTCCTGCTGAGTGCCCCCAGAGCAAGCAGCTTGCAAGGAAGGCACCCAAGCATGCTTTCTCCTGAGCCGTGGCTCTGCACGTCCTTTCACACACACAGCCGTGGCTCGGCCCCACCCCCTCTCTGACCTCATTGACTATTTGGCTGTGATTGAGTGGGAGTTAATGGCTCCCACTGCTGTCTCAGTCAATGAGGAGCGAGAGTCCCCAGAGACTGAGGCCCTCCTGCACATCGTTAGAACGCGATGGGGCTCAGGTAAGTAATAGGAGGGCTGCTGCACAGACATTTTTTATTACCTTCATGCATAGAATGCATGAAGGTAAAAAACCTTGAGCCTTGAAAACCAATGTAACCTCTAGACATTATGAGCATTTAACTGAAGGGAACCCATAGGCAAGGATGGATTTTGTTAAATTCCTGTAGCTGGGCTTTAAAGCGGAGGTTTCGCCCCCCCTCCAAAAATTAAAAGTCAGCAGCTACACATACTGTAGCTGCTGACTTTTAATATTAGGACTCTTACCTGTCCTTGAGTCCAGCGATGTCGGCACCGCAGCCAATGTTTCCATCAGCTGTCAGATGCTGCCGCTGCCATTGCCGGGATGTGAACCCGGCAGTGATGCCTTGCGGCTTCATAGCCGGGTCCATACTGTGCATGCGTGAAGCGCGCTGTGCTCTCTCACTGGCCTAGAAGCAGAGGTAGGAGAGAGGAGGAGGGGGGCTGAACTTCTGACATACCTCGCCGCGGCGAGGCTCAACAGAAGTGGGGACAGGGTATTTGTCAAAAACAGGTGACCACTACCCCCCCCCCCAAAGGTGCCAAATGTGGCAACGGAGGGGGGAGGAGACAGATAAGCGGAAGATCCACTTTTGAGTCCGCTTTTACTGCAGCAGGGAAAAAAAAGTGCTCTGCCAGACAGCACAGTGCTGTAGAGCAGAGCTGTATAGATCTCAGAAATGCATGGACAGACATACAGGTCCTTTTAAAAGCTCCCTTATATGTATATATCTAAATATATTGTGTATTTAGCTGTGTACCTGGAGTTCCACTTTAATCCTTCACTTACGATACAAAGCTTTGGCAGCAAGTGCTTGGAGTATGCCAGGAATCTGTGAGGTTCTCCCCATGTAGGGCCTGCATTGACCAAGCCTAATTTCAAGTTTTACATTTTGCCCAGACAGCCTCCATAAGCAGCTTTTACTGACCTCTTGGAGGAGAATAAACAATGTATCCAGAATTCAAATCATCTTCCAATTGAGTTTTAGTAGCACAACATTACAACGCGGCGCAATAAAAGCGTTACACCATCTTAACAGATGTCTTTTTTTTTTTCCTAGCGATTGGAGAAATAAAACCTAAGTATTCTGTAAAAAATAAATAATTATAAAATACCAAAACAAAATGAATGTTGAGTGCTATCTACTTTGTTTGTAATGAGATGCTTCTCATTCAAATTAATTTCAATTAAAACATTGCTGAGAAAGCAAACACCCAATTCCGGAGGAAATGATTCCCAATCTTCGTGATAACATCCTGCTTTAGCAAAAGTAATTATTTATAATCGCCAAAGAGTTAGTGTCCCTCCATAAGAGGAGCTTATCTAGAACGCCGCGGCGGCCATTACGCTTTTTTCCTGCTAACAATGTAATATTGCTGTAAACAGACGTGCTGCCAAATTGGTTTATACTTTGCATAATTGTGGAAGGAAATACTATTTTTTTTCCCCTTTAATATTGTAACACAGTGCACGGTGACACAAAGCTAGTTCTATGGATAGGCATTATAAATAACAGCCATTACGGCTATAGTAGAGTTGAGCCATCTCTGTGCACCTCTCAACTCCCATACCTTTGCTTGCAACTAGTGAACTAGTCCGGGACTCAGCCCTGATTCGCTGGGGATGATCCCGGCGAATCAGGGACGCTTGGGAGCGGGAGGTATGACTGCGCCCTAGGCGGCTGTGCGCCCTAGGCGGCTGCCTTGTTCGCCTAGCGGTAGCGCTGGCCCTGAACTAGTGATGGGCTTGGGATCGGTTTAAACCCAGTAGTCAGATGTTGTTGCTGGACCAATGAGCTGTTTGTTGCGTGGGGGGGGAGAGGGAATTTCTCACCCCAGCAGCTGATTGGGTGAGCATGCTCATGACAACGTTGACCTAATATGGGCACATGGCCATTTTAGGTCAATATAATTGATCTAATATAGCCATGTGCACATATTAGGTCAAAGATGCAACAAATCATTATTCCTATCCCTTTGCATGCACACAGAACAACTCCAGGTAGCCATATTGCATTGCATTTTCAGAAAATGACAACAGCTGCAGAATGAAAAGGAAAGGTAATTTTTGATAACATTAAATTGCAATATGATTGGTGCTGCAATTGTATATGCTATATTGTTTTTTCCTTATTTGCTGATTTTTTTACCCAAGAAAGTGGAGTTACCTTTTAAGCTCATTCATATTTGCATCTTTTTCAGCCCAATGGTGTATTAAAGTGGTTGTAAACCCTTACATATACCTAGTGACGTGACTGGCCTCAGGGGAGACACAGAGATAAAAACACATTCTCTTACATACATTGTACCTGTTTATCTGCAGTGTTCCCTTCTCTACAACCATTCAATGTCCAGAATTGATAAAGTTTGCCTGAGCTGTTAGAAAAAGGATGCAGAGAGCTGAAATTACAAACTGCAGAGTTCAATGAGTAGAGCTCTGACAGCTGATTGGAAGGAAAGGACATCCCCCATATAGCACACTGGAGATTCCTCCTCTGTCACCTTATTTCTCTTGGTGTCAGGAAAACCTGTCAGAAGTGACTCAAGCAGATTGCAGAGGACCGAGGCAGCAGACAGAAATGACACTTAGGGCCTGATTTAATATACCTCCGGCATTGATTTTGTTCTATTTTAACTCCATGGCGACTAGGCGAAGGCGCCAATGCAATTCACTATACCTCCATCAGAAATTTTTTTTTTAGCAATGTGAAATTCACTAAGATCAAACTAAAAGCAGGACTGTTTTGTTCAAAATCAAAATATATGGCATGAAAAAAATAAAAAAAAGCTTGGGAAAGATGTGTTATATGATCTTGAGATAAACTGCTTTTAAACTGTGTGGAAAAGTTAAGTATAAAAAAAGATTTCAAGAAAAGTGTAAAACTCAAAAATAGCTCCGGAGTCTATTGCTGCCAGATAGCCCATGTGCTCCATACCAAAAAGTAGGCAAAAAATAAAGTTTTAGAAAACGTTAGCGGGAGGTATAGTGGATTACGTTAGTGCGAATGGCTAATACCGTGGTAAAACGGCGTTAATCAGGCACTAATGAGAGAAATGTATGTCTATATATATATATATATATATATATATATATATATATCAAAAAATATATATATGTGTGTGTGTATATATATATATACTGTATATACACATACACGCACATATATATATATATATATATATATTTATATAGATGCAAAACCAAATAATTATATGTATATATATATATATATATATATGACAAGCAACAATAATATGGCTCCCCCCAAAAATAAAACATTGTATATGTGTGAAATTACAGTATATACTCGAGTATAAGCCAAGTTTTTCAGCACATTTTTTTGTGCTGAAAACGTCCCCCTCGGCTTATACTCGAGTCAACAAAAAAAAAAAAAGTTCCTGGCCGCACCGACGTGTTTAAGATTTAAAAATGGCACCGCCCGGCGTATACATGTCCCCGCGCATGCGCCACCACCGCTCGGGACAGCCCGGGAATAGCCGAACGTATACCAGCTTTCCCGAGCGGCGGCACGCGTGCGCAATGACGTGTCGGCGCCGGGCGGCGCCATTTTTAAAATGAAGGCGCCTCTGGAACAGGTAAGTGAAACACAGCCGCACTAGTATGCCCGCAACCCCGCATCCTCTTGTACCATGCTTGCCACCCTGAATTATCCTGTACATGCCAGCCACATTGCATTCTCCTGTACCATGCTTGCCACCCCGAATTCTCCTGTACCATGCCAGCCACACTGCATTCTCCTGTACCATGCCAGCCACACTGCATTCTCCTGTATCATGCCAGCCACCCTGCATTCTCCTGTACCATGCCAGCCACCCTGCATTCTCCTGTACCATGCCAGCCACCCTGCATTCTCCTGTACCATGCCTGCCACCCTGCATTCTCCTGTACCATGCCTGCCACCCTGCATTCTCCTGTACCATGCCAGCCACCCTGCATTCTCCTGTACCATGCCAGCCACCCTGCATTCTCCTGTACCATGCCTGCCACCCTGCATTCTCCTGTACCATGCCAGCCACCCTGCATTCTCCTGTACCATGCCTGCCACCCTGCATTCTCCTGTACCATGCCTGCCACTCTGCATTCTCCTGTACCATGCCCGCCACCCTGCATTCTCACCATAGGCTTATACTCGAGTCAATAATTTTTCCCATCTTTTTGTGGCAAAAGTAGGGGCCTCGGCTTATACTCGGGTCGGCTTATACTCCAGTATATACGGTAAAATATTTTTGGGTTGGTTAGATATAGGAAGTAACAATAATATATTGGTTTTTGCATATGTATATATATATATATATATATATATATATATATATATATATATATATATATATATACATAGATAGATAGATATACGTGCATGGTTCTGTCCCTGTACAACGGCAGGTTTATGGCTCCATCCCTGTACAGCGGCAAGTGTATGGCTCGGTCCCTCTACAGGGGCAGGTGTATGGCTCGGTCCCTGTACAGCAGCAGGTGTATGGCTCTGTCCCTGTACTCCAGTGAAGTGTGTATGGGGGTGTGTGTGTGTGTGGGGGTGTATGGGGGGGTGTGTATGGCCAAATTGTAAGAAATATTTTTAAAAAAGTGTGTATGTATAGATTTAGCTAAAAATAAAGGAATAATCCAACATTTCCGTTCAGCCTCTGTGGATAAATGTAACCCAAAAATTAAAAAAAAAACCCAAAAAATGATTACTAAATAAAAGATTGCTACAGCGCTGTATTCATGCATGACTGACTCACCTTTTTAGTTGGCCTAGGTCAGTGATAGTGAACCTTGGCAACACAGGTGTTTTGTAACAACATTTCCCATGATGCTCACCTACACTGCAGAGTACATGAGCATTATGGGAAATGTAGGGCAAAAACATCTAGGGAGGGTTAAGGATTACCATCACTGGCCTAGGTAAAACATTTCCAATACATTTTAGTTGTCTGTGTGCACCATTTTTAAAATAAAGACCAGAAATTACACCAAATTGGGTTGCACACATTCCAGGAAGTGGTCACAATCAACTGGCTAATCATGGTGAGAACCACTTTCAGCCGTGAAGAAATGGCATTCATATGCAAAGTAAGTGGGGGGGGGGCTGTGCTTGTAATCAGAGCATTGATTACCAGTGCAGACCCTTGCTGGATGCCACTAGAGCCACCAGGGATGGCTGACCCATGGCCACCAGAGATGCCCACCTATGCCACCATTGATGCCAATCAGTGCTCAGGGAGCCTGTTAGTGCCCTCCTCATCAGTGCTGCCCATCATTACCATCTATCAGTGCTGCCCACCAGTGCCAATCATTGCCCATCAGTGCCACCTATCAATGCCCAACAATGCTGCATATCAGTGCCACCTATCAGTGTCCATCAGTGCTGCATATTAGTGTCTCATCAGTGCCTGCCAGTGCAGCTTCATCAATGCTCGTCAGTGCAACAAAAAACATATTGATTTACAAAATGTTATTACATAAACAAAAACTATTTTTTTAAGGGTCAAACATTTAGATCTTCTTTTAGCAAAAAAAATAAAACCTTGCAGTGAACAAATACCACCAAAAGAAAGCACTATTTGTGTGAAAAAAAATTCATACATTTGGGTACAGGGTTGCATGACCGCGCAATTGTCATTCAAAATGCAACAGCATAAAAAGCTGAAAATTGGCCTGGGCAGGAAGGGGGTGTAACTGCCCTGTAAGGAAGTATTTAACTATTGAAACATGGGACTAAATATTCCAAGGGTAATCATGCTCAGCTCAATGGTTTAGTGGTTAGTGCTCCTATCTATAAACACTGAGAGCATGAGTTCAAATTCCAAGTTTGCCATCACCTCCTTAAATTTTAGAAAACTGTAAATAAATACTGAAACTTGGCAAATGCATAATTGTACCCAGCACATATGCATGTCTGTTTCTTGAATATACATGGCCATTGACATGCAATTTTAAGTGATGTAGCCAATGTATTACTATGTGGCAAAAAAATAATCACACACAACTGTGAACACACAGGGTGATAGCATGGTTGGGCCTTGAACTCATGACCTCGCAATCTTTGTCTATGAGCATAGACCACTACACCAAAGTGCTGAATATAATTAGACATGCCTGAAAGTTTCAGATGAATAAAGAATGAAGATTCATAATTAGACAGCTGTGTAATCTGCTATTAGTAAATCTAAAGGTTCAAACACATAAGATACATAACTATGCCTAAAAGATAAAATAAACCATAATAGATGACATTGATGTGTAATAGTGATTCAGAATAGACAAATTTCCTTTTATGAAAAATACAAACGGAATTTGGTTAACTCCAAACCCAAATTCACTAAAGCACCTAGTTGAAGTTTTAACTCCAGCAGCTTCACCTAATTAAGATGCTAATGAGTTTAGGTTGGAGTTAGTTTTGGAGAAGTGAGCAGCTCTAGTCCAAACTTATAGTGAATTAGGCCCTTAGGCTCTATTCACATGTAGGTGATTCCAGATACGCGGCAAAGCACTGGACACGTTTTCAATGCCGTTACTTCTTAATGGCACCCCAATCACGGAGCGATTCTGGAACGCCCAGGTGTGAATGGATTGAGACAAGTACACACTATAGAGGGTTTTGCTTTGTTCATATTTCATGCCTGAGATTTACAACCACTTTAAGTTTAAAACAGCTAAATGCATCTATGTGCATTAAAACAATGGTGGTCCTATGCTGAACTCTGGCAAAATAAAAAAAAAAAAACAACCTTTGTCGTGGGACTTTCCCGACACTACATGGGTTAAATGCACATTTTTTAAAAAACACTTACCCTATCCCTCTTCCCCAGAATCCAATCTCTAAATGCAACTGGCCTCAATGCCACTTCACTTACATTATTCATGCACCCCAGGTATCCTTCTATCCCTGCAACTGCCCCCAGATGCTGCTTCTCTTACGTCGTGTTCGATCTGTCCATTGTACTCTGATGTCATCATGCACAATTCAGGACCAGCAGTCCTACAGTGCAAGTGAGGACATCAAAGGCCTGCCCATTTTCTGGAATCAAAAAAGACAGGTGAGGAGGGGGAGAGTGAGAAAAATAGATTCCCCCCCCCCCACACACACACACACACAAGTAGGTCATGTGTGTACACTCGGGTATTAATTCAGGTATCTTCATTGAATTTATTCCATTAATAGAAAAAAGAGAAAGGTGACCACTAATCACAAACACCTTCACCACTAGATAAAATGACAACATTGTCAATGTCTAAAGACAATAGGGGAATGAGGCAGCTGCAAGACTAAGGACAATCAGACTAAGGACATGGATTACTGGAACCATGTCCTGTTGTCTGATGAGACCAAGATAAACTTATTTGGTTCAGATGGTGTCAAGCGTGTGTGGCGGCAACCAGGTGAGGAGTACAAAGACAAGTGTGTCTTGCCTACAGTCAAACAGGGTGGTGGGAGTGTCATGGTCTGGGGCTGCATGAGTGCTGCCGGGAATGGGGAGCTACAGTTCATTGATGGAACCATGAATGCCAACATGTACTGTGACATACTGAAGCAGAGCTCCCTTTGGAGACTGGGCCGTAGGGCAGTATTCCAACATGATAAGGACCCCAAACACACCTTCAAGATGACCACTGCATTGCTAAAGAAGCTGAGGATAAAGGTCATGGACTGGCCAAGCATGTCTCAAGACCTAAACCCTTCTTAGCATCCTCAAACAGAAGGCGGAGTAGCGCAAGGTCTCTAACATCCGCCATCTCTGTGATGTCATCATGGAGGAATGGAAGAGGACTCCAGTGGCAACTTGTGAAGCTCTGGTGAACTCCATGCCCAAGAAGGTTAAGGCAGTGTTGGAAAATAATGGTGGCCACACAAAATATTGACATTTTGGGCCCAATTTAAGCATTTTAACTTAGGGGTGTACTCACTTTTGTTGCCAGCAGTTTAGACATTAATGGCTGTGTGTTGAGGTTATTGTGCGGCGACAGCAAGTTATTTTTGGTAAAAAAAATCGCAATGGACGTATTTTGATTGGTTTGCACAAAAGTTATCGCGTCTACAAACTAGGGGAAAGATTTATGTCATTTTTATTTATTTAATTTTTTTTACTAGTAATGGCGGCGATCTGCCATTTTTAGCAGGACTGCGACATTGCGGCGGACTCTTAACTGACATTTTTGACACTTTTGGGGGGACCAGTGACATTACTACAGTAATCAGTGCTACAAATATGCACTGTTACTGTAATAATGACACTGGCAGGGAAGGAGTTAACCTAGGGGAGATCAAAGGGGTAATTGTGAGCCTAGGGGAGTGTTTTCTAACTGTGGGGGGGGGATGAACTTGTGAAATGATCACAGAGACCTGTGATCCTATATAGAAGGATCACAAGCGCTCTGTGATCATTTCAGAGAGAACAATGGTCAACTGTGATCGGCATCCCCACTGCCTAGTGGGGACAGGAGCCCCCCAGCACCACTCCCGCGAACCGACATACCCCTACATCGATTCGCACAGCCGAACCAGCCTGTCGCAGTATATATATATATGGAGACCCACCCTCTCTATTTATCCTGATTACCCTTATCACTGAGAGAGAAAGATAAAAAAACAAAACACAAATTCTGGTTTATTCCCAGAACAGAATTAGAGGATAAATCTTCCAATGGGAAAATTAGTTCTAGTGACAACCAGGGATTCCCTCACTTTGGAGGGATTTCTTCTCTTCCTCTCACTTCCTATTTTGCCTATGCGACAGGAAATCAAAGGAAATTTCCCCATTGGGACACAGATGGGGGGGGGGGGGTAACCCTGACAAGTGGCTATCTAAAAAAAAGTTTTGATTTTATTTCTTCCTTAGAGCTGAACTTTACCCATAAAACGTTGTTAAAAAATATTGTTCTTTAGCAAGCAACATACATTCCACAATAATAATTATACTACCAAAATGCCGTAAATTGCCTGTAGCATTGCTTTGAATCCCAGATGCCCCTGAGCAGCAGTAAATATTTAGGCTGTCAGCAGATTGACCTCATTTTTGGCACTACTCCCGGTTTTTAACATTAGCATCTTGGTTAGCTTGACATGGCACTACTCCTGAACCATAAGTGACAGGGACACCAAACTTGGGAAGCACCGAGAAAGGACCCAGGACTACAACATATCCAACACATTTTGAGGTTTGCCAGCTTGCCTAGGTAATCTACCATGTCGTAGTTCTGGGTCCCCTTAAGGTGCTCCCCAAGTTTGGTATCCCTGTCACCCATGGTTTGGGAGCAGTGCCATGTTAATTTGACCAAGATTTCCCATAGACACCAATGTTAAATGTTAAAAATCGGGAGCAGTGCCATGTCAAGCTGACCAAGATTTCCCATGGAGCTAGTGTATTTATATACATTGAGAAGTGAAAAAAATCAATCGCTTCACTTTAAGTATGCTTTTGTTTTGCATACTGGATTTTAAACAGTGTAGGCGTTTATTTTTAATGTTTCACATAGCTATACTTGCAATAGTGGCCAGCAGCAAGTGATCTAGCAGGACTTAATTTTCTGATTAAAGTTTTAGTTAAAAGATAAATTAATGAATATAGAATGATTTATTTTCTCTGAGCAGCTGTCACTTCATTTTGTTTTTTTTTGTTGTTTTTTTTTGTGTATCACCTTTCCACTCAGGATTGTAGGGTTTGGGTCTTTCGGCCAAGTCTAGCCATCAGGTTCCTTCTTCCCCTGCCTTGGGAGTATTTTCTTCACTCATCGATTGGCTTTGGCAGACCCTGAGGAGCAGGGTCTGCCCGGCCTTTTGGAGAGGTAGACCTGAGTGTACCAGGAGTCTTGCACCCCTGGGTGTCAAGAAGGGGTCCTTCATCATAGGGAGGGAAACTTATGACACACCCTAGTACACTTTTTTGTGTGTGTTCACATCCATTTATTTTTGGTCACTATGGTGTTGAATACAGAATTATTTATTTTTTCTCCTCAAGTCTGTCACTTCATTTTTCTTTTTTTTTTTCTTGTGTGTGTGTGTATCACCATTTTACTCAAAATTGTAGGTTGCGGGTCTTCAGGCTAACCCAGAAGTCTAGGGGGAGGATGTGTGGCCATCAGGTTCCTTCCTCCCCTTGGAAAATTTTGTGCTAACTTAGTATATATCCCTCGCGCCTATGGATGGCCTAATTTGGGAAGTGCCTATATAAATAAATAAATTAATTAATATATATGAAGTGAAATTATTAAATTAATTGGGTAGTGTTAGCAGCTGCTATAGGTTAAAAGTTTGTGGAAGTTTAAGCCCCTAGGGCTTGATATAGCGCTTGCTCCTATTTTAATCAGGGGTGAACAATTCCTTGTTCCCACACCTGAGTAGTGAAGACAATCACGTGAAAGTAAATGTTTACATAATTTGGTGGTGATGTTCCAAAATTAACATTAAATATACATGAATATATTAAAGTGCAAAGTGCTGAATAAAAAACGTATATATAAATACATCAATAGTGTGAATAAATATATAAATAAATATATTGTTAGAGTCCCAATATATAGTTCATAGGTGATCTTGTGCAAAAATTGTGTGCCACAGTGTAGTTTTAAACTTTTCCAATATTCCAACTGCTGGTATATTCGGCGTATTAAAAGGAAAATAAATTGCACTACTGGAGCAATTTATTTTCCTTTTAATATCGGACCTGGAGGATCGGTTTCCAAATATAGGAGCGACCCAGACCACAGGGAACCACAAGGCCCAGCAGTTACCCCGAGGCTCAGGAAGCCATAAGCCCGAAAGGTCTTGTTACTATATGGTATTCAAGACCTACCAAATCCGGTGAGTGTGCACCCCCTACATTACAAGATACGCCGATTATACCAGCAGTTGGAATATTGGAAAAGTTTAAAACTACACTTTTACTGTGGCGCACAATTTTTGCACAAGATCACCTATGAACTATATATTGGGACTCTAACAATATATTTATTTATATATTTATTCACACTATTGATGTATTTATATAAGTTTTTTATTCAGCACTTTGCACTTTAATATATTCATGTATATTTAATGTTAATTTTGGAACATCCCCACCAAATTATGTAAACATTTACTTTCACGTGATTGTCTTCACTACTCAGGTGTGGGAACAAGGAATTGTTCACTCCTTCCTCCCCTTGCCTTGGGGGTTTTCTCTTCAGGAGATCCCCCCAGCTTCAGCTGACCAGGAGAAGTGGAGTCTGCCAGGCCTTTTGTCTAGGTGGACCTGAGTGTGCCTTATCCCCGTCATGAGTCTCGCTCCCATAGGGGTCAGGGAGATGTCCTTCCTCGTCGGGACACAACCTAGTACACTTTTTTTGTGTGTTCGCATACACATTTTTTTTTTTCGCTATGGTGTTTAATTTTTGCGCGCCACACTTTGGGCTGGAAATTAAAAATAAATTAATAATGAATACAGAACGGTCTTTGAGCTCAATGTTAACAATCAAGAGTAAAAACTCAGGAGGGTCCTGGAAATTCCATTGCCGCAGCTGTTCCCTGTAACATACACAGGGCTATCTTATGAAGTTTCTTGAACTCTAAACTGCGCCAACAGCTCTGTTTTCCCTGCACACGGTTGAGCCACCGTGGCTCATCTACAAGGAGCTTGCCCCAACCCACCCTACAATGCCTAAATAATAAAAGAGAACAGGTGGTGCTTAGAAAATCCAGTATATTCTCCCAAACAGCTGCTGGTGATGTAATTCAATCTCCGGAGCTGCCTTTCCATCACAGATACTAGAGATAAATAACACTTATATGTATTTCAATTGCTTTGCCAAATGTCCCACTGTGGCACCAAGTTGGCAGGGGCGATACGTGTATATTTTGGAAGTGATGTATAGGCTGATTTCAGCAGTTGCTCACATTCCGTTACAGGAATCGCTTCCCTTCTTCAAACTGGCCCTTGGGCAGCGACAAACCACTGTAAATCTCAAATTACTGTTAGTTTCAACTCTCCTAAGAGCTCAGTGACTATTAAAATGCCACAAGGAAGAAACGGCGATGACGGCGATGACCTCCCAAGTTTCGCTGCCTCTCCTGAAAAGCACAGTTATTAATGTCCAGGAAGCAATAATACGCCTCGGAGGGAGGCGATGAATGATGACAGGGGCTTAACGTGGCCGTCTTTTACAGTTCTCATAAAAAAAAAAAAAAAGTTAGGCCCAAACAAAGGTTTCATGGGAAAAAAGTCAGCAAATGCAAATAAAATAAATAAATGTGCAGTATTTTTTTTTTTTCCTGATTGGGAGCTGCAGGTTGTCTTTAATTAAAGGGTTAAATGATCATAGTTGTGGCATTGTATATGATTTCTAAAGCCAATTAGAGAAATTGGTTGGGGAAGCAAATGAAAGTGTATGTATAGCAAAACTGTATTGTGTCCCCTTTGGAGGTGTCATGGGAAAAAAGTCAACAAATGCAAATATAATAAATAAATGTGCAGTAATCAGTTTTTTTTATTTTTTTATTCTGATTGGGAGCTGCAGGCTGTCTGGAATTGAAGGGTCAAAATATTTGTGGTATTATCCCTGATTTCTAAAGCCAGCTATAGAAATCAGTTATCAAGGGAGAGCAAATGAAAGCATATGTATAGCACAATTACATTTTTTCCATTTTGCATAGTGTTCTATTTCAAATGCCGCTTTATGCATTAATATATATTCCTTAGACTCAGTCATTCCATACAGTATGGTCAAGAAAGAAAATCTTTAGATAAGATAATACAATCCATAAGTCTAATGGTGGCAGCTATCCTCAGCAAAAGCCAGCTCTGTGGGATGAAGCAAGAAAAGGAAAAACAGGAAGCGCCACCTGAGTGTAGTATTTAATTTGCTATTACATTTAGAGCAGGTTCACACTACTCCGACTTGTCAGGCGACTTGGTCGCCTGACAAGTAGCTCCCAATGCTGTGCAATGGAACTGTTCTAATCTGAGAAACTCAAGTCGCTCTGACTTAGAAAAAGGTTCCTGCACTATTGCTGTGACCATTGTGATATTCATCTGTGTGATATACTTATTATACCTATTTTCCTCTTTATGTAGATAGAGTCTATGGTGGATGACATGTCTCTATCCATGACCAGTGAGGACCTAAGCCATTACTATCTACCATATATATATTTGGAGACGCCCTGTTTTGGTATCATATAATATAATTAGCCCTTACTCCCTTTTTATTTAGCCCATAATGTGAAATATATCTCCCACCACTGATATTGATCCACTTGAATGGGCTCCCGACGCCTGCAAAGGAAGTGTTGTTTCATCCCGCCTGCCTTATTCCTAGGTCAGCATGATTCTAAATTATGTATTAATGTAACATTTATGCAGATGCAATAATTGTGATTGTAATGTATATTTTCTCATATCTCTTCAGTGCAGCATCTATCTGGTCTTTGTAGTGCCCTGACGAAGCTATAATTGCGAAACGCGTTGGTATTCCAGGGACCGTTAGACTGCATATACATTGAGATCCGTTGGTGTGGTATTTTGTATCGATTTCAAATAATCTTTGCACACACGGGTCCATGTACCTTTTAATCAAATTACATGTCTGTCGTTATGTTATGTCACAATTGTTTTTTATCTTTTGTATAAATAAAATGAATATGTTTTTTATATAGTGGTGTTGTGTCGGTATCCCTACAACCACACACATGCCGATATAGTCCCGCTTTCTGGGGCCTCTCTTGGTCCTTGGTTTCTGTTTTTTTCTTGGTTTATGGGGATGATGGCATGTATATCACGGTATACTTTTTTGTACTATATTTTTTGGCGAAGTCGGAGCGACTTGCATTGACTTCTATTATGAGAAGTCGTTTGCAAGCCGCGATGAAGTGGCGCTGCACGGACGACTTCAAAGTCGCCTGAAATCGGGGCGACTTCGAGTCGGATTAGTGTAAACCGGCTCATACACTAATACTACACTCACTTCCTGTGTTTCCTTTTCTTGCTTCATCCCACAGAGCCAGTTTTTGCTGAGGATAGCTGCCACCATTATGTTTTATTAGAGCTACAGTATACACTTTTTCATATGGACTTATGGATTTTATACTTTAAAGCAGAGTTCCATCAACCAGCTTGTATACATTTTGGGGCACATTTTAGGCATTTTCCCAAGGCACTCCTGAAGAAACTTGGGAAACCTGGGAACCCTGGTTGAAAAAGACTGCTATAGAGGGATATGCTTTGTTCGTTTTCTATGTCTGAGGTTTACAGAGTAGATAATAAACTATATGCATTACCATCTGTAAATAAGAAAAGAAAAAAATGCCAGACCAGTCAGTCTAACAGCAAAGCATTCTGTAACACAAGTGACAAATCAAAGCAACATTTACAGAAAATGAGAACTGTTGTTCCCTTGAGGAATGCTTCCGATTCTATTTGTCACAGTCCAGATCCATCATGCGACAAAAAGTATTTTTCTTCCTAGCTGATATAGCACTGTAACAATCAGAAATGCTTATGTCTGAATTTATTTATTAAACTTTCCAAAGTCCCCAGAGTCAGTGATGTTTTGTTCCTAGTCTTGGGCTGCCACATTACATGTTGCCAAACTTCACAGCAGCCACTGACAAGTTATTTAATACTAGAAATAAAAATGGCAAACAAGCTTTTAATGAATACAGTTATTAATATGTAAAAGTCAGCTGATCTATGGTTTTGCAATACTTCAGGAGAGCCAAACAAAGAACGATCATGCTGCATGAAACCAAAGACTAAAGCCTCGTACACACGCAACAAATTTCCGCCGACCGGTCATTCATCTTTTGTCCAGAGTGGTGTCTGTTGGTTGGAATGTGCTCTAGACTGCACACGAATTTTGTCGTCCAAAAGAATTCTACTTCAGAAGTGATGTCATGTGTTGGTTTGCTTTCTTTGTGTTCTTTCATCTCTGAGCATGCCCAGTCTTGCTCATAAGATTTTTCCCTGTCTAAATCTGTACTGACTGCACGAAAATCGGACGTGTTTTGACGGTGGACAAACATTTTATTCGGTTGTCGAGAGCACCATACTAACAAGCCAAAAATCAGCAGATCGGTCGTCGGACGAAAATTCCTGGCCGAATTTCGACTCGTGTGTACGGGCCTTAAGGCTGGCCATACACGTGCCAAATTCCGAATGATTTTTCATTCAAAAATCACACCTTTGGATAAACGTTTGATTTTTAGACCAACCGATTTTCATATGGCCTTCAAACTTGAGTGATATGGCATGTTGGAAGGGTGCGAGAAATATAACCGAAAAATAAATGTTCATGAGCTGTGACTTGGAAAGAAAAGAAGATTCCTGATCACAAATGTTCTTTTCCGTAACAATATGAGGTGAAATAGAAGGCTTGGTTGATCGAATTTCAAAATCAATGGTGGTACCATCAGATAACAAAACACACACATTTTCGATTTTTGATTGACAAATTGTTTGGAATTCGACCCATGTATGGCCTGCAGAAAGCTGGATATATGCAGATTGATTATTCCAAACTTTGTTCTGTGGGTGGTCCTGTCAGCACCACCAAGCTCAAAAAAGGTACATTTTTGTCAAAGTATCTGCACAGAAAGGTTTCAGCCAAACAACGCCTGCATCCAATCAGATGTCTGCACCCAGGTATTCTGACAGCCGTTAGTGCCAGCTGCAATAATTCAATTGCAGATTCATCCATCCACACTGTTTAGCCTAAAGGGGAAAGCCAGCTTAGGATGTCCCTCCTCTTCTCACACACTATGAATAAAAAAGACACTGTTGCCTAATCCATGCAAGGTAAAGTGGCATCTCTGAAAAAGGCGTCCCCAACCCCCATATAATGACCTTACTCTGCACTTCCGGGTATGGAGTAGCATGTCATCTTTTCCCCCAGTGACGATGCCCAGGCCCAGGATCCAATCACTTTACTTTTATTTGTTGGGCGATGCAAAGCCAGTGGAGGGATTGGCAAGGAGGAGTAGCAAACATGGAGCGGTTGGTAAGGCAGATAAGTCTGCCAGCAGCATTCATGATGGACTGAGGATAGCCTATGGAGAGGTAGGCCGATGAGGAGAAAGTTACAAAAGTCAAGGCAAGAGATGACATGGAAGTGAATCAGCTGCTTAGTGGTTTTAACGGTTAAAAAGGGACATTTTTTAAAGATGTTTCGGAGGTGAAGTCTACAAAATTTGGACAGCGATTGGATTTCAGACTGAAAGGTCAGGTCAGAGTCCAGGATTACACATAGCACCCTGACATGAGGGAGAGAGTAATGGATAAATTATTGATCTTGATGGAGAAGTCAGGGGAGGGGTCAGGGGGAAATATGCCAGTCACCTATTCTTGTTCTAAACTGACCACGCAAAGCACAGAAGCTGATCTGTTCTTGTGTGGTCAGATTTCATATTTGGCTGGCCATACTGTGCAGACACACCACATGGCTGTATTGGGTAGTTAATTCAGCAACCACTCCTCCCGACCAGCCTGGCCTGCCTCTGGCACACACCCCCTCCCAATCACGGACTACCTCTTGAGTCTGCACAGTGTCCTGTAAAAAACAAAAGAAAGAGAGTGCACACCGCCCTAGTGTAACACCATTTAATGAAAATAATGAGAGCCATAAAAACAGGTACTCACAAACAAGTATAATGTCATGCATGGAAATGATATCCCCCGATCTGATGTGTGTAGGGTACTCTCCTCCTTGCCGGAGGCTCAGTTGTTCGTTCCCGAACTGATAAGTGGATAACGTCCAGCTAAGGCAACCACCTCGGATGACTCAAGGTAGCTCAATGCGGTGCGCCTGCGCACGGTCCAGCCGCTCACTGCACACTCTGCAAGAGCCGGATACTGTAGCCGACAGTGCGGTTACACAGAGGGGAGATCCACGTGCAGGACCCAGGACATGACATTCATGGGGTTGCTAAAGACAATGTTTTGGAGGCGTGGCCTCCTTCTTCAGGTCTCAACCTCAACCACAGTGTCCTGTAAACCCCACCCCCAACCATCAGGCATGGTCACATTAGAGAACTTTTTAACCTTGTAAAAAAGGTAAGAAAGATCATTTCTGAAACTACGCAAAACACTTATGGCCTTTGCATAGTTATATTTGCATTAAAAAGTGTCTATAACACTACATTTTCCCAACTACTTTATTTTACTGGTCTTTTTTATTAGCCAGTTTTTCTTTTATTTGTTCCATTAGCCAAATCACTCAGTAGGGGTAGATGACAGAGCAACTAGGAGACCTCTAGGTTACAGATCATTACTTGAGAGTCACTTTACTTTGTGCAGATATTGAAGTGCTGCTGTTCTTGTCACTGAGAACACTTGAGTGTAATATGCTCTTCTCTAACTGTATCAGTGGCGGCTGCCTGAGACATTGACTGTTCTTTCACAGCTAACAATGTCTTGTCAAAGGAAAAAACAGACACAATTATAGAGCCAGGAAAACCTTCTTGATTAAGGAATCCTGTTAAAAAAAACAGACACAAAGAAAATGAACTTTATTTAGAGTAGAGTATTTATGTAGAGTCTGAAATAAGGACTGTCTGTTATGCCCCATATCAACAAGATGGAAACCTTCATGGAAAAACAAGACCAATTTTAACAGCAAACCTGAATTTGGTAAAAAATGACAATTTATACATTTTAGCAGTTAGAAATGAAGTGAACTTCTGGATAGTGGGAGATTGTGTAGGTTTGGTTGTTCTAGATCAGGGATTTACAAAATGTCTAAACAAAGGGACAGTTTACTGTTCTCCAGAATTTAGAGGGGCTAGACTGTGACCAGCAAGAATATAAATTTTCCTAGCATCAGTGGGAGTAAACAGTCAGTCACCTTTGGTTTTGGTATTTGCAGGAGGAATAGTGCTCCACTGTTGATGCCAGTGGCAGAAATTAAGGTCCATTGTTGGTGTTAGTGGGCAGAATAGGGTCTCATTTCAGTGGTGGGATGAATAGTGTCCCAAGGGTCAGAAAAAGGCAAGCATTGGGTTGCATCCGGCCCGTGAGCTGCAGTTTGGAGACCACTGTTCTAGAGCTTCAAAAACAAACAGTCCTCAATGTTGCAAGGTTCTAGCAAGCCCAGATAATGCAATATAATGCAACATTTGCACACAGTTAAAGCCTAACTCCAGTGACGAAGGGATAGATCACCATTTTGGGTAATTACGGTAGTCTTTTACCCCATTGTTGAGATTTTCCCTCATCTTGTGTTGAGCCAGAAAGCGAGAAAGGAAAGCTCTCCAGTTAGTAAGTTCAGAAGACCCAGCACAATCTGTACAGCAATTAGACCCAAATCTAGAAGTATGTTGTGCTGAAATGGCGATTAGGGCAAATCCAGGATATTATCAGTACACCATGTTCAAACACCCCCTCACTGTCACTGCTATCTAAAGAAGAGGTCTTTAGCAGCCTCAAAATATTGATTTTGTTGGTTGGTGGCAATTAAGTGCCCTGTCTTTCTTTTTGAACATGGCATGCTGCTGATATCTTGGATGGGATCTCTCCAGTTGGGACATAGTTTGCAACAAAACACACCTCTTTCACAAATAGGGAAGGGTCCCGTTATTATTATTTTCCAATGTCTGGATATGAGGAGCTGGGAATCTGGTTAGAAACCCTTAATGGATCTAGTTAGGCAGCTCTTGTGTAACTGGGGGCCTCAAAAGGCAACCTAGATAAAATCCTGTGTTGAAAAAATTAAATGATAGTGCCACACCACTATTTTTCAGAGTCTAAAATGAAAATTCACAAAATAAAAAGGAATTCATAGAAACAGGTAATGTGTTTTGGATGTTAACAACAGCTCCCTCTTCTTCAGAGCTTTGGGCATTTTGTATGCATGAAAGGCTAGATTTTGGATTTATTTAAAATATATTTTGCTGTTTTTCTGTGTTTAAATAAATGGCATCTGCTTGTGTAAAGACCTGCAAAGCAGCCCCTCATTTGGAGGAACTTCCTCTCTTTTTGAATCTGACTCCCTGTCCTTCTTCCCTTTTCAGTTGTCCCTCTTTTTGGTCTGATGGATTGAATTTTAAAGTAGCATAAAATAAAAGTAGTGGTGTAAAAAAGCCCTTGTGGCTTTATCCAATAATTTTTATGTATTCATTATTTAATGGGTAATGCATTGGTGGTGTGACAGTAGTATGTCCATTGCCTGCATACTTTGTACTTAAAGGTGTACCTCTTTCTCACCAAAAAAGTTAGGAAGCATACATCTCCATGATTTGTGTTTTTTCAAGCTCCAACAAAATTGCTTGAAGCATACTAAAAGCTTAACAAGTGCTTTGTGGCTCTTTAAGGGATGGGAGCCCAGACATTTCGGTGATTTGACAGTGTTGCAGGTGGAAGCAGGGACTCAAGAGAAGAGGACCTGGATTGACTTCTAGATTTTACCCAACCCACCAGATCAGTGAGGAAGGAGAGCCCACACTGGAGGAAAGGAGGGAGGACCATGAGGTGGCATGGGTAGACTTAAGGAGGACTGTGCTGCTTGAGATCCCAGTGTCAGAGTGCAGCAGGTTGCCGTGAACACAACAGGGAAAATCTGGAGAGACTGTTCTGTGGGTTAAATTACTGACTGAGAGCCAGGCACTGTTCAGACCCAACAGAGAAAGCTACAGACGGTGATGCTGTTCTGTGCCAGAGGACCTTTTTAGGGTTTGGATCTGAACCTGAAACCTTTGCAGTGTCTGGTTGTACCTCTCCTCCTGTACTTTGTTTCTGATGAACCTTGAACTCTTTGCTCCTCCCATGAACTTTCTGACTTAAGGAATGTGTCTGCACTTCCTGTTAGGCAGATTATTGTGCTCTTCTCTGACCAATATCTTGCTCCTTTAACTTCTGCGGCAATCCCTTTTTTTAGTATCACTTATTTCCAATCTTGGCTTGTTTCCTAAATCCGTTTTCGCTTGACCCTAACCTGCAGCCAGCGGAGGACTGGCCCAGGGGGAAGGGGGGAAATCGCCCCCAGGCTGCTCTGATGCCCCATAAAAAGGCTACACCACTTCTGCCACAGACATGCCTAGAGGATTCCTGGTGAAGAGAAGTAAAAAGTCCCCACCGCTGACCTACTGAGTGCGGGATAAAGACACGGAAAAAGCGCAGCCCCGCCCAGCATGGATGGTGTAAACTGTGTGTGAGTAGATGCCAGTTTCATGCCCCACTGGAGACTCCCCTCCCCCAGCCAGCCCTGACGGGGTTGTCCCAGCTCCCCCCAACTGCCCCCTGCTGGCCAGGTAGGGAACCTGGATTAAATCAGTAGAGAGTACCTGGAGCAGGGCTTCAGCCAGGAATGGGGGTCAGAAGGAGGCCGGGAAGAGAGAGATTGGGAGGGGGGCGAGTCACTGCACCATGGGCCTCTGGTTTGTTCTTGCCCCCTGGGCCAAAAGTTGCCAGTCAGCCCCTGCCTGCAGCCACTTGCTACTGACCTTTGGCTTCTGCTTGATTCCTACCTGCTGCTACACCTGCTACTGGTCCCCAAGTTGCTTACCTCTTGACTTGGCAATTCTGAGGACTACAACCTGGCATATGCATTAAACCCTATGTCCACCATAAGGAGCTCTGATGAAGACCAGTTAGTGCTTAGACCCTGTGCATCAGGTGAGGCTGCATCATCCACCAGGGGAACTGCTTGTGTACTTATCCTGCTGGTTGGTGAGAGCCTCTCTACTGCTAAAGCTACTGGTCTCTGAGCCTGACCCCTGACCGTGACAGGAAACCAGTGGACACCAAATACTGGTGCAGGCTTGAGGGGGAGTCTCAGATTGTAGTGTGACTTCTTGTCTTGCCTCTGGGGGAACAATCTGAGGACCCAAGGACACCTACCCAGCATCGGTTGTGAGAGGCATTGAGCCACAGAGAGTTGCTCTGTCTTAGAACCCGAGCTGGGGAAATCTGTTTTTGTGTGTGCCCACCTCAGAGAGGACCTGATCGGGAGAACTGGTCTTTCTGGGACAACCAAAAGCCAGCCTAATACCTTACCGCCACAGTTATTATCAATAGAGAGTACCCCTTACTTAACAGCCCATCAGCCATCCACTGAATAGTCTTAAAGGGACAGCTTCACATGCATCTTCTTACAGGTGTGTCCCAATGTTAGCTGGCCTAAATCTGCTATTTAGGGCACCAGGTATTTTACAGTTATTCCCAGGGATTCCTCACAGAAATGTGTACACCAACCCACTCTTATGGGTGTATGTGCGGAGTGCATTTAGGAATATTATTTTTAAATAGCTATTGCCAAGAGTTACATTGAGGCTTTTCTTTGTGCCATTCATGCTTTCACGGTTGATGTTGTTCTTACAAATGCTGTGTATACACAGCATTAGGGTTTCATTTTATTGTTTATTTTTTTTTGCGGTGTAAGTTAATGGCTGTGGACAAGGCTAATATTTCTGTCAGTTAATCTAACATAATCATTGCCTTGTTTATTGTTTTATGTATTGTCTAACTTGCCCTGCCATAATATACTGTATCTACTTAACCTAGCTCCATGTGTTTGTGGGCTATTTTCTGTGCACTATTATAGAATGGTAGCATACTAATGTTTAAGTTACTCAGGTGTGTCAGTGGGGCATGAGAAGCCTAAAGAGTTGAGCAGAACAGAGGACCCATCTCACCAAATGGCTCCTACAGGTGTAGCACTACATTTGTTATTGTTTTGCTGTAGTAGGTTGAATACATCACATAGATTCCCACTTCAAATTTTGTGTTTTTAATGATCCACTATAAGCACTACTAAATTAGTTGCGTCCCACTAAACAGAATTTTGTTTACTATTTTAATCTTTCTACATGTTGCCCAGGCCAGTGACCAACCCTCCTGCCATTTGTTTCACAATAATTTGTCTATTAGCCTAGAACATAGGTCTCCAAACTTTTGAAACAAAAGGCAAGTCTACTGTCCTTCAAACTTTAGCAGGGCCAGACTGTGGCCAGTTAGAGTAGAAAATGCACTGGCATCTGGTGTCAGTGGGAGTAATAGTACCCCATTGTTGGTGTCAGTTGGAGGAATAGTCTTTGGTGTCAATAGAAGGAATAATGCCCCAAGGGCAGAATAAAGGCAAGCAAAGGGCAACATTCGGCCCACGGGCTGCAGTTTGGAAACCCCTGGCCTAGAAAATGGCTAATACCGTAGTTTACCTTTTGGCTCTAATTGACTTTGATGAGGTTTAGTACTAGACATATTTGTCTGAATATTTATTCTGAACGGAGCAAACTGCACCCAAACTTTATTCATGTTCACCAAACCTGCCCTGGACCTAAGCCAGATAAGCTTGACTCATTACTTTTCAGGATGCCCCAGCAAACCAGGTAAGAGGGCTTAAAAGAAAGATAAACCCAGGGGGATAAAGTTCCTTAATCAAATATAGAAGAAAGTGACCGCACTCCGAAAATTCAGAACAAAAAAGGAGTAGTTTATTCTTCATCACATACATCAAAGATCGGACTAGTGAGACATGGGACAAACAAGGTTGACGCGTTTCACGACACAAGGGGTCGCTTACTCATAACCAAACTTTTCAGGATGCCCCAGCAAACCAGGTAAGAGGGCTTAAAAGAAATATAAACCCAGGGGGATAAAGTTCCTTGCTAAATATGGCTGTTACTTAGAAAAGTTAA
Organism: Pelophylax lessonae; assembly: GCF_965119305.1. Classification (NCBI taxonomy): domain Eukaryota; kingdom Metazoa; phylum Chordata; class Amphibia; order Anura; family Ranidae; genus Pelophylax; species Pelophylax lessonae. Next base: position 287,051,615 of record NC_138773.1, read on the forward strand.
TTTCACTGAGGGCTTTACTGTAAACTAGATTGGAACAGATTTTATCATTAACACTTCAGCAATGGAATAATCCTTCATAAATGTGAAACATGTCCTCATTTTGCATCTTGCTCTTGCTTTTGCACCATGTTGTCAGATAGAAGTTCCTAGTAAGTTTACTACAACAATTCTATTTCATAGCACAGTAATTGTAACGATTCCATTCTAAGCGCGGACATCTAGATTTACTGCCCTTACTGCCAATCATTTCTAATCTGTATACGATCCAAAGCAATAACTTTGTTAAGAGACTTGCTGGCAAAAAAACAACATGCATGGATGTAAAACAAACACGTAAGTTTGAGATCCATTACATGACATGTTTACCACCAAACTTGGCAACACGTTGAACTTCATAAGAGCAGTAAGGGTTCTATGCCTGGATGCAGAGTAATATTACAGTTTCCGTTCAATTAGATAAAAATTTAATTACGGTGAGTTGAATTTACTTGGAACTTATTTTGGGAACTAAAAGTAAAAAAACATGTTCACATAAAAAATAAGAAATAATATGGCAAAAATATAGACCAGCCAGGTATTTCAGGTTTTAGAAACTACTGAAGAGTTTAGCCTTCTGGCAGTTTATTGTTTCTCTCTAGAACACCTGCTATGCTCATTATGAGGGTCTTCCACTCTCTCATATTATATTAACTGTTTCCTGCCCCTTCCTGGCAGCCCTTTAACTGGGTCTTACTACTGGGACTTCCTGAAACTTAGATGCTGCAGGGTTAGTTACAAAGGTGCAGGACCTGGGGATGTCTTCTCTGTTTTGCCAAAGATCTTCTAGCCAGTCCAATATTATCACAGGTCCCTACTCTGTTCTCCATCCCTGGTGACAGAAAAAACTTACTACAGGTTACTGTAGCTGCTCTGGATCGAAAGTGGATTTTGCACCAAAAGCTATTTTTTGTTTCTCTTTGATAGTTTTTTTTATTCATTTATTTACCTAGACTTTAAGACAAAAGCTCCCAGTCAGACGTGCATGTACTGTACATTTATAAACTATTTCAAGAAATAAACACACAATAATGAAGAAGATTTTAACAGGAACAGCAAGTTTGGTCAAGAGCGTGACATGTCACATACAAAGCATAAGTAAAGGTATCCATTACAGAAAACTAAACATAGAGTTCTGTGAGTATACAGGATGAAAAGTGAGACTTGCGCTGTGTTGCTGCCAAATGGACAGCAATCTAAGAACAATTTGTAACTATGTAGGCAATTAAAAGAGTGAGAGAAAAAAAAGCCCTTTAAAATAATTGTTTTAAACTACTGACAATGATCTGCTTTTAATCTAATTTATGCTAGAATATTGATTTGGTGATGTCCCCTAAATGGTAGGGACTGGTCAATCCTAGGAAATATCCCTGTGATGATTGGATCTCTCCTTGCTCCATTTACACTACAGCTGAAGCCAAGACAACTCTCCCAAAGCAATCCTTGGGCATCCCTGGATTGAACTCTCCTGCTCCAAATATAATATAGCTGAAGTCTAGGCAGCTCTCACCCTGTGATCCCTTGGTTGCCCTCTTGTCTCGTAATATGACGCTCAGCAACACAGCAGTCATGCGGGATAAGGAGAGGCATATTGCATGGTGTGCAGGGGTCAATGTGTAATGTACAGGCCACTTTACAGAGTACAACCAAAAATTACCCCCTCTTTCAGTACAAATCCCCCCCCCCCCCGAGTCCTACAGATCTCCCCTAACATCCCGAAATCCCCCTTCCAGCCCATCCCATCCCCTTAGTACAACACGCCCCCCCCCCCTTCCCAGTAGAGACCATCCCAGCACAAACCCCTTAATATAGACTCCCAACCCAGTACAGATCCCTCATTACAGTCTGCCCTCCCCTGAGGAAGAAGCATGCATGCTTCAAACAGGCACGTCTCCCACTCCACCTTCTATCTGGAAGTGAAATTAGCGTCTCTTCTCTGAGGAACACCGCGTACCCGGAAGTGCTGGGAACCACCAAAGACTCCCGGATCCCTGCTGTTCGTCCTCCCACTGGAGTGGATGAACCCTTTACAAGCCAGTTTTTCATGCCCATCTTGTGAGTTTGCATTTGTTTGTTGTTATTTAATGCATCTTTTATACTGCACTTAGATGGCACTGCTCTCTTTTCTCTCTTGTTGTACAGATCTCCCCTAACATCCCGAAATCCCCCTTTCAGCCCAACCCATACCCTTAGTACAACACCGCCCCCCCCCCCCCTGGAGGGACCATCCCAGCACAAACGCCTTAATACAGACTCCCACCCCAGCACAGATCCCTCATTACAGACTGCTTTACCCGACACAGACCCCTCTATGTAGATGGGCCCCCCAGAACAGGCCTCTCAAGACAGACACTCTTCTCCCCCACAGCATCAGCACAGATCCCTCAGCATTCACCCCCCCCCCCCCCAAAGGACAGACATCTCAGTATATAGACTCTCCAGCACAGATCCCTCAGCATAGACCCCCCCAAAGGACAGACATCTCAGTATATAGACTCACCAGCACAGATCCCTTAGCATAGCCCCCCCCCCCCCCAAAGGACAGACATCTCAGTATATAGACTCACCAGCACAGACCCCTCAGTACAGACACTCCCTCCCCCCAGCACTGACCCCTTGGAACAGACAGCCTCCCAGTACAGACAGTGGGTGCTGTCTCTCTCATTTTTTATTTATGTTGCACAATGCTGCTAAAAAAAATAAATAAAAAATGAGAATATTTTCATTTGTATTGCAGACCACTGCAAAAAAACAAAAACAAATGAGAATACATCTAAAGCACATCTAAAACACATATAAAAATATAAAAAAAAAATGCCTAAAGCTGCATATACGCAGGTGTCAGCCTAGCCCTAGTTATTTTATATTATATTATGGTGGATGTAGCATGAGATGCTGGAAGGGGTGGGGGGAAGACACCCTAAACTCCCAGATGATCAGGAGTTGTATATTATGGCAGCGAGTATGTGGGAGTATCTAAGACATACAAGAAGCTTTGGGCTTAATCAGCCCAACAGGCTCCACTTATAGCTAAAATATCACTCCATGTTGGACAGACTATTAATACAAAATGTCATTAATGCAATATTTACATTTTAGTTTAAGTAATTATTGCAGATGATCTAATGCTTATATATATTTTTTTTCTCATGCAATTGTCTGTAGGCAATATAAAGGACATCAGAAACCTTGTGGGTCATTAATATCTCTGCACAACTATTTTCCACGGCTTCTCTGCCCTTGTGCCGAGCAGGGCTCAGGTACTCTTAATTCCCTGCTGATGAATTGGAAATTAGGAAGAATTGTTTCAATCAGATTAGTTACGGTTACAGAGTCATTAGTACAAATATATTTTCTTCAATGTTAAGAAACCTTCATGTCTGCTATATGGCTGTGCAGAAAATGCAAAGAGGTTAATTGTCATTAGAGGCCTGTCACATTTCCCTGATAAGAAAATACAATTCTGATTGTTATTACAGGAATATAACCGGGAAATTATTTAGCGTGGATGCTGAATTAAAGTGAACCTGTGCCTTCACTATGCAGGGTAAGGCAATTTGTTCCATCAAAGCTAATCTTTAGCTAACCAAATAAACTTATATTTATATTTCTGATGCCCAGGTTTGTGAATATCAAGGATTTGTATCTGAAATGTTTGCAGTTTCTGGTACTGACAATACATATAGGACTGGAGGGGCAGTCTGTGATCACCATGTACAGAATTTACATGCTGGAAGTCACTGGCATGCCCCAATCTCTGATTGTTACTAAATGGCTCGGACATGTTTTTTTTTTAGTACCTTCAACTGCCTGCTTGGGTACCCAGAGGGATCATCGTGGGAAGAAGGCAAGAAAGTCACCGGCTCTTCCATACCCTGAAGTACCAGATCACTTGGCTGTGCAAGGCAAATTAGGTAGTGGGGGAACATGGAAGGGGTACATATCAGCAGCAGGGAGTGAGAGGCTACCAAGTAAACATGTCTTTAATGCCTCGTTTCCACTGAGCGGTACAGTACGGTTCGGTACAGTACGCAATTTTTGCCGTTTCCATTGTCAAAAGTTGTGAATGGTACCCTAATTCCGAACTGTACCGTACCACTTTTTTGGGACCCTTTGGTTGGGGTACCAAGCACATTAGTACCGTACCAACCGGGTGGAGCTACCCTGTTGAGGTACTGTTGAGCTGAGGTACTGTTGGTGGTGGAAACGGAAGCCTGATCAAGATGTACCATTCCAAACCGTACTGAACTGTACCAAACTGAACCGTACCGCTCAGTGGAAATGAGGCAGCCTAATATCAAACATTTTCAGAAAGAGGAAGAATTACCTTTATGTCAGTTTTTTTTTTTTTTTGAGCTTGCAACCTCATTGAGGAGTTTTTTTCTAACTTCTTGTCCACTCGTGCAAGAAATGGGGGGTGTGGTTGTCAATAGGACTGTAATCCACAGAATAAATAACATGATCTACAGAATCCACAGAATGATCTAATCTGTCCCCACTCCACCACAAATCTGTTCCTGTGTTTGTCTGTGTCCTCATCAGGGTTAAAACTGGGGGTGATCAAAGGGGTTAATGTATGCCTAACTGCTGTGATTACTAACTGTGGGGGGGGGGGGGGGGGTTCATTGTGACAGACACAGAGATATCGGGGTTTTAGGGTAGCTGAAACTCCTGATCTCTCCATGCCTGTCTGACAGAAGACTCGCCTGCATTGTTCACATAAGCAGGCGGGTCTTCTGTCAGTTTCTCCGACGATCGCGGGAGGATGGTGGCAATTACTGCCGCTCCTCCCACGGCCTGCCTCTCATTGTGTCTAATCACAGCAGGAGCGAGGCTTCAGCGGCGCGCGCGCCACCGAGACCTCATGGACAAGATCACGTAGTACTACGTGATTTTGCGCAGCCGAGCCGCTCTGCCGCAGTAATACATACGGTGGGCGGTCGGCAAGAGGTTAAAAAACAGTCTCTTTATAAAAAAAAAATGCTCACAAGAAAACTATTTTCTTGTTATTGCTTTTGTCTGTTTTCAAAGATAGAGTGTTGCCTTAAACTGCAAACCCCCATACAGATGTAGAAATGGCACAAATGACTTGTATTTTGGTGTTCTATTTATGTTATTAAGATGTCTCCTGGGTGGAATGACAATCAGAGTAGAAAATTGCACTCAGTGACATAATGGGAATACCCTCGGTGGATTCCACATGACAATCCGACACAAACCATTGTCCTCGTCCCATACTTGTGCCTGTCGTCACTTTCCCATCTCCGCATTTAGATAAGTGACCCGAAAAATAGCTAATGTGAGATTACTGTCAGTATTATTATTACAATTATTACACAGAACTGAAAGGACACATAAAGACGCTGCAATATTCATAGGCAAACATTGCTAATGAAGGACGCAGACCTGTCATCACGCAATCACACAAAGAAAAGTTAAGCAGTCTAAGAGGTTCCTGGACCATAGGATAAAATGGTTCACTTGCTCCTCAACCCATTCTGGAGTGATGTGGCACATTTCACATTTTAACAAGCTGCTCTGGGAATAGACTGTATAAACACTTTGTTTACTTCAGTTTACACATTGTCACAAACAACTAGCAGGAACTTGTTAAGTGTATTTACGGAGAATAAATACAGAATGGGTTTTGTCATCTGTCTGTAGCATCATGATCTTCTGTCTGGTGATGGTCGTTAAGGGGGAGAACTCAAGAAGACTTTCTAGGTTTGGGCAATATGGCCAAACATACAAGGCACATGTAAATCCTAAGCCGCGTTTGTTGACATAGTATGATCATATACATTGCGTATTAGAATTAAAAAAATAAAGTAATCCAACCTTTGTTATAATTTATAGGGATATCAGGATTCATCAACACGTTTTTTGAGGGTATCAAATGAAGGCCAAAGGGTAAGTGAATACATTAAAGGGCACAATTAATAAACAGGTGTTTATGTTTTGAATTACATGACTGATTCACCCACAGTGAATGGTGAATGTTGCAATAATTGATTTATAGACCCTATATGTCCCTAAGTGTCGGTTCACACTATGGCGATCCGACTTAGGGGGCGACCTGTAAAGTCGCGTGCACCGCGGCTTCGGCACGACTTGCACGGACTTCATAAAATGAATGTTTATGCAAGTCGCTCCAGGTCGCCCCGAAGTAGTACAGGACCCTTTTTCTAAGTCGGAGCGACTTGTGTTGCTCCTATTAGAACCGTTCCTGTACCACACAATGGACCGCGACGGTGCACCACTTGTCAGGCTGACCAAGTCGCCTGACAAGTCGTACTAGTGTGAACCGGCACTAAGACTCCAAAACATCATGGCTATCCTCAAAGTTTATGTAAAACTGTTAGTTTAGTTTTGAATAGAGTGGGAATGGGTTAAAATCACTTTTTTTTCCTTTCTATATCCTGTCCTAGAGGTATAACATGAAGTTTGAGAAAGTCCCCCCAACATGAAGGGAATTCCTACTTTAGACAGCAATCAATGGAACATTTGCCCGATTTGGATGATTGAGCCTCATTTCTTGCTTTCATGAAAATTCTACCATTTTGAATCTCCTCTTACTTTCTGTCTTTGTGTCACAGAACAAAAAAGAAAAGTGAATCTTTTAAGTGTGGGCACGGACAGCAATAAACGATTGATAGAGGGACTAACGCTTTTCTACCCTATCCAACGAAAATAAACATTTGAAGAATTCCATCCATCTCCAAGCTCCATAAATATCTAGGGGGTCATGTTTTACTATGGTTGCCTGACAGTCATAATTTGATTTTAAAAACCTGCTTAAATTCTGCCTCGGTGTGTGTCTAAAGCCAAAACTTTCTGTAGTTTTGGATAGCGTAGTAAAATTTTCCTTCATTTCCCAAACAAGAGGCACAACAGGAAGTGTGTGGACATCTCTCCAAATGAAGACAAAATGGCCTCTTGGACAGTTATCACCATAACACGTGTCCACATTGGACGATTTGCCCTCCTTCTTTGTTCTGGTGACAATCCTGTATAAAAAAAAAATGGCCCTTCTGTGTATGTATGTGAGTTAGGGACCTTAGATTGTAAGCTCCTTGAGGGCAGGGACTGATGTGAATGTGCAATGTATATGTAAAGCGCTGCGAAAATTGACAGCCCTATATAAATACCTGAAATAAATAATAAAATAAACCATAACATTTTGAGTTTTCCAACTGTTTTTTCCTGGTGACAGAAGAGAGGGATGACACTCCCAAGGTTAGTACACAGAAAGTAAAAAAAAAAAAACAACTGACAACGTTTCTAAGGCCCCATTCACAGCTGATTGAATTGTAGCTTGAAGCTCAAAGCTCAAAAATACACAACAACCAACATTTCAGGCTTTTAAGTTGTACCTGGTTACATATGAGTGCTCAGGCACCTATAACTCCATGTCTGAAGCTCAAAAAGGTGCTTGGGCTATTTCTGAAGAAGAATGGGGCATTTTGACCCTATACACTTTAATAGAAACAGCTGAAAATGCCTAAAAACACCTGCAATGAGCATTTTGTAAGCTTTAACAACTATCTCTTCTTAGTAATTATCTTCAATTGACTGTGGGCCCTTTCACAAGGGCGCTCCGTAAGTCCGCAAATCATCCTATTTTTTTGCGGATGATTTGCGGACATAATGTAAGTCAATGGCATTGCGGATGTCAGCGGAATACCATCTGCTGACATCGATTTTCTTCCTTTCAATTCTGTTCCGTTTTTGGAATGGAACAGAACCCTATTTTTTCATCTGTTCAAAAAACGGAAAGGAAGCAAAATCGGATGTCAGCGGTGTCATCCGCTGACATCCGAAATGCCCATATACATTATGTCCGTATATCATCCGCAAACGGATGGGATGATATGCGGACATAGGGAGCGGATGACACAAGTGTCATCCGCTCCGTGAAAAAAAAAGTGCCGGAGCGGATCGCTCCGTGTGAAAGAGCCCTAAAACAAAGCGCTTAAGCCTGAATATCCCTAAGGCTCCTTTTACACAGGCAGTCCCCCCCCCCGACGGAGTCCATTTTGTTTAGCGGGGATCGTTACACCGATCCCCGCTGAGCAGGCGAATGACAGCTCCTTCCCCGGTCTGTGTGCAGAATGCTCCTGTATGGGAGATCGGATGAGAATGGATCGCCTGTCTGTTTTCATCCGATCTTATCCGATCCTCCAGACAGATGGAAAATAGGGTTTTCAATAGGATTTCACAGACAGGATCGGATCGGAGAGATGTCTCTGCTGAATCCGCCGCTCCATAGGGCTGCATGGAGCATCCGATCCGGTCTGACAGGCGGACCGGATTGGAAAGCCCGTTTGGAGGGGCCTTAAAAGACACACAAAACACAGAGAAAAAAACACTCCAAAATTGCCTATAAAAATCTTACATTCAGGGGTGAATGCAATCCTTCCCTACTCTATCCAAAGCTAAAAAAAAAAAAAAAAAAATGTTATAGTTATAGATGTTAATGTTTTATTGTTGCCCTGTGGCTGCTTAGCAGTTAGGGATATAGATGAATAGAACTTTCTGTTCTTTGCTGATTAAAAGTTTATGAAGAAACTCTATGTTCTGTAACAAATCAATGCATTAAAATACAAGTGTCAGGTGTTTACAGGTACACAGAGTGTGATCACAGGTTGCTCTCAAAATGCGCTTTTTACCTCATGACCACCAGCTGAGGTGTTACATTTATATAACAAGTGAAAAGTACCAAAGAAAACATTCAACACACAGACCACAGGGAAAATACAGTTGCTGTATTGCTTTGTGATCCAATCAGGAGAAATAAAGGCAACTAGCATTAGATGTTGATGACAGGCACCTAGTTGCCTATGCAAGTACATAATTTTATCCTTAAAGGTAAGCTATTAAGGTTTTAATGTCAGTTTAATTTTCATTTTTGCCTTTACAGCCGTTTACCGTTTTATTCGTTGTAAGCGTTTTTTATTTTACGAGTCAATGGAGAAGATTATGGGCTAGTGTAATAGGGTACAGCACCCAAGATATGGACAAGATAAAAGAAGGAGGAGAAACAGGAGAAAAAGTGCTATTTTTTGTACTCCAATATATGCAGTCAACAAGAAAAATAGCAGACTTTTTTAGTACCGTAATAAATGCAGTCAACAGGAGAAATGTCAAACTTTTTTGGTACCACAATGAATGCAGTCAGCAGAAAGGGGAAATAGTTTACTTTTTTTGAACCCTAGTGAATGCGGTCAACAGGAGAAATAGTTGACTTTTTAGGTACTTCAATAAATGCAGTCAAAAACATACATACATTCTTTATTTTACAAATAAACATTTAATACATGGAACATGGTGCAAGTAATGTTGGCCATTCTGGGTTATCCAAAGAGAAAACACACACTAATTCCGGACTGTTTCTCCATAGTCTGTATAGAGTTGCATAGAGCAAGGAGACTTTTTAAGGTGTTTGTATAATTTACTTTTGTTAAGCGAAAGAGTTTAGGTCAGCCTGGTAAACATGTTGGAAGAAGGTAAGAGCTCCAACTGCTGGCCGGAAATACGATATATATATTTTTTTTCCATAAAGTTTATTTTATTAAGAAATGCAATATTTTTATGCAATATCTCCTGAATATGATAAAAACATGAGGAGTATACAATATTGTAAGCTGCTGCTGGTATAAAAGGGGGGTGCCTTTATTATTTATTAGAGCAGTTTTAATAATATTAGAGCTTACCATATTTATCTATTTTAATAATATTAGAGCAGTTTTAATCCTCAGCGCTAGCCCATAACATTTTGGAGTATACAATATTAAAACAATTATGCTTTTCCTTTAAATTATTCCCTAAAGTGTCCCCAAATTGAAGTGGAACTTTACATTCAGACTTGCATTTAAGCCTTGCCCCTTTCACTCACAGTCCAATGTTAACACCTTAGCAGCCAATAGAATATCATGCAAAGAATTTGAAAATGGTTGAGGATGAGTTTGTAGCCATATAGGGACAGAACCAAAAGTCTCTATTGGCTCTTTTCCACTGCAAGTACCGGCTCGGCTCTACTCGGCCCTGCTTGGCCCGGTTTGCTTTTCCACTGCTGGTACCGCTTGGTACGGTGTTGGAACGGTTCGGTATGGTACGGTATGGTTTGCTTTTCCACTAAAGTACTACTAAAGTTAAGTGGGTGGGATAACAATGGGGTGGGTGGGATTCTCTGACCAATCAGTGGCTAGTAGTGACTGCATGCAAAGGATTGTGGGATATGGTACCGGGTATGGTACCTCTTGGAACCACAATCGAGTAGGTACTGTTTTTGAGAGCCGTACCATTCGGTTCCATGCAGTGAAAAGGCCCGCCGTACCGTACCGTACCGAACCGTTCCTACACCGTACCATGCGGTACCAGCAGTGGAAAAGCACAAAAGCGAGCCGAACCGTTCGGTTCCATGCAGTGGAAAAGCGCCATTTGTAGCTAAAGCCCAGGATCACAGAGCTCCCCAGGTGCACAGGAAAGTATTTTGAGATTAAATAATAATAAAACCACACACACACACACACACTCTTGGTTGGAAGCTACTTATATTACCAGCAAGTTTTTTGGACTTTGAGGAAATTCACAAACAAGAAATATGGTCCTTGATGGAATTCAAATCCAGTTTCCCAAAACTGCAGGCAAAAACACAAAACACCGATGGATTGATGGGACATCTCTAAAAGCTGCTCCATAGCTAATTCCAAGATGGAGCTGAAAAGGCACAACATTTAAAACATAATCCTGGTATGTCGTACATCTTTTATTCCTTTACAATTTAATTTCATTACTAACTTTACAAGTGTTAGTTTGGTTACTTATGCATTGTTTGAAACACTGTCGGTCACCTTGGTCTGATGAAACCTATAGCAGTCTCATGGTCTTGTGGACCTAATAGAATTATAATAGTTTTCTGGACCCCATAGCAGCCTCATAGCCTGCTGGACCCCAAAGGAGTCCCATAGTCCGCATGACCTCATATCAGCGTAATGGCCTGATGCATCCCTTTGGATGCTCACTGTTTCCTATATTCCAAATGAGTATCATGGTCTACTTCAAAACAAGCTCATGGCTAATTGCACTCTATAGCAGTTAAACAATTTGTTGGGCCCTTAGCAGTTTATGAACTGCACGGTATCTTACAGTCTGCTGGGCTCCATAGTAGTCTAATAGTTTGCTGGACTTCTTAGTAGAGTCATGGCTTGCTGAATCTCACCAGGAGAAGTCTTACAGTGTGCATGAACCTATAGCAGTTTCCTGATCCAAAAGACCTCATAAGCAAGCTCACCATTTTCTGAATCTCAGAGCAAGATCACGGTCTAATGAACCTCACAGTAGTTTTATAGTGTGTTAGATCCCAAAGAAGTCTAATAGTTTGCTGGACTTTATATCGCTTCTATAGTCTGCTGAACCATGTAGCAGTCTTGTGGAATCTATAGAAATACCTTGTAGCAACCCCCAGCAGTTTTACCATCTGCTGGACCTCATAGAAATATCATAGCTGCTGGATTCTTTAGCATAGGGGTGTCCAACCATCAGCCCATGGGCCGCATGTAGCCCAAGACGGCTTTAAATGTGGCCCAACACAAAATAGTAAACTTACTTAAAGATGTTGATTTTTTTTGTTAAAATGCATTTACACTCAGCAAACACATGTGGCTTTAGAAATATTTTATAGTGTCTCTTTACTGGACTTTTATAAGTTTTAGCTTCCAAAAGAAAAATTTCCCACTCACAAAAATATTCACAATCAAGCCTTATTCATGTCATAAGTTTTTGGCAGCACCTATATTTGTAAGCAACCATTTTAAGGGTCCATTCACACTAGCGCGACTTGTCAGGCGACTTGGTCACCTGACAAGTTGCGGTCGGTCATTCGCCATTGAATAGTACAGGACCCGTTCTAATAGGAGCGACACAAGTCGCTCCGACTTAGAAAAAGGGTCCTGTACTACTTTGGGGCGACCTGGAGGCGACTTGCATTGACTTCAATTTTATGAAGTCCGTGCAAGATGCGCCGAGGTCGCGGTGCATGCTGTGTACCGTGACTTCACAGGTCGCCCCACAAAGTCGTATCGCGCCAGTGTGAATGGGCGCTAAAGGATGAAGCACACAAAGGGCAAAATTAGAACCAAAATATTGGATAAGCAACTTGAGAAGAGTGTCAAATATTGCATCCATTTTATGTTGCCCCCTTTTACTTTTATAATAATAATAATAATAATAATAATAATAATAATAAAAAAAAAAAAAAGACGTTTTATTACTCAGATAGGTACATTATCTATATCAGTGATTGTTACGTTGTGATCTTCCTGACTTTTTCTGCTCATCAGTTATCCTTATTGTTAGTGTATGTGTGGCCCAAAACAAATCGTCTTCTTCCAATGTGGCCTAGGAAGGTCAAAAGGTTGGACACACCTGCTTTAGCAGTTTCATAGCTTGTTGGTTCCCAAGAAAGACTCATAGTCTTGAGAAGCCATAGCAGCTTCCTGATCTATTGATCAACATAGTACAGTTATGGTGAACCTTGGCACCCCAGGTGTTTTGGAACTATATTTCCCATGATACTCATTCACTCTGCAGTGCAGTTGAGCATCATGGGAAATGTAGTTCCAAAACATCTGGGGTGCCAAGGTTTGCCATCACTGACATAGTATGATCATGGTATGCCTTATCCTATGGCAAGCTTATTTTCTCCTGAATACCAAAGCAGGATTATGGTGTCCTGGACTTCAAAACAAGTTTATAGGCTATTGGACCACATAACAGTTTTATGGTCTACTAAAGGCCATAGCAGTCTCATAGCCTGCTGAACTCCCAATGAGACTCAAAGTCTGCATGACCTCGCTCACTGTTTCTTGTATTCCAGATAAGGATTTTGGTCTTCTTCAAAACAAGCTCATGGCTAGTTGAACCTTATATCATGAAAACAATCTGTTTGACCCCATAGCAGTTTTATGGTCTGCTGAACTGAACATAATTTCACAGTCTGCTGAGCCCCATAGAAGTCACATAGATTGCTGGGCCAGGATTATGGTGTTCTGGAATTCAAAATAAGCTTAAAGAATTTTTGGACCACATGGCAGTTTCATAACTGCTGAACCCAGACCCTACAACAGTTTGACAGTCTGTTATATCCCATGGAAGTCTCATAGAACTCTACTGTGCTGTATAACAGTTGCAGAGTCTACTGGATCCTGTAGCACCCTTGCATGTGCATCTTTTGTTAGGTATAAATTAATGCATTTATCCAGTATAAACAGAATGTTTCTGATGCAACGGAGGCGGGAAGAGAACCAATTTCAACAATAATCCCTTTCACAGCACCTCAATTATGACTGGTTAACCTGTACGCAGCTGATATGAAATGAGGCGTGAGGTAGCACGATCCAATCATGCCCAGGTAATGTGTGGAAGAAAATTGTTTTAGTTGACATAATTACCTTCTAAATTAAGCTTATTGTCCTTAACTAAACAGATTATTTCCAGTAAGATGAGACATCATTGTCAGAGACGTGTCCGATTTATGAAGCAATATTCCATGCACCACAGAGCAGAGAATCACAAACAAAAACCAAATAGGAAAAATCCGCATTAGGCAAAAACAGGTCGGATTTAATCTAAAGGACTTTCAAGCAGAAATTGTATTTAATTTGCGGCGTAGTGAGCAGTACATACAGCTGCACCTGTATTTATACCAGTCAGTCATAGGTGTCAGTGACAGCGTAATTCAAATGTAGTGAAACCATTCTGTTTCTGCATATTATCACAGTCATTTAGTGAGGCAGTGCAAATTATCTCTGCTCTTTGTAAACTGTATTAAAGCCCAACTCCAGTCCAAACTTGTCTTTTAGATTTGGATAGAGTGGGATGGAGAAAAACATTTCTCAGGGTTTTTTGCAGTGTCTCCATTGGAGGGTCCTAAGGGTCGGAAATTGATTGGATAACTTTCCAATTAAGATGTTTAACCACTTTAGCCCCCTTTCTGACCAGGCCCTTTTTTGCGATTCGGCACTGGGTTACTTTAACAGACAATTTTGCGGGTCCTAAGGGTCGGAAATTGATTGGATAACTTTCCAATTAATATGTTGACCACTTTAGCCCCCTTTCTGACCAGGCCCTATTTTGCGATTCGGCACTGCGTTACTTTAACAGACAATTTCGCGGTCCAGCAACGCTGTACCCAAATGAAATGTACGTCCTTTTTTCCCCACAAATAGAGCTTTCTTTTGGTGGTATTTGATCACCTGTGCGATATCATTTTTGCGCTATAAACAAAAAAAGAGCGCCAATTTTGAAAGAAAAAAAAACAATATTTTTCACATTCTGCTATATGACATTCCCCAAAAAAATTTAAAAATCAAATTTTTTTAACATTTTAGGCCAATTTGTTTTCTGCTACATATTTTTGGTAAAAAAATTGCAATAAGCGTATTTTGATTGGTTTGCGCAAAAGTTATTGCGTCTACTAACTATGGGAAAGATTTATGTCATTTTTATTGTTTATTTTTTTTTACTAGTAATGGCTGTGGTCTGCGATTTTTAGCGGGACTGTGACATTGCGGTGGACAGATCAGACCCCTAACTGACATTTTTGACACTTTTGGGGGGACCAGTGATATTAATACAGTAATCAGTGCTAAAAAAATGCACTGTTACTGTAATAATGACACTGGCAGGGAAGGGGGTTAACCCTATGGGTGATCAATGTGTTAAATGTGAGCCTCATGCTTACTGACGTGTGGAGGGGGTTCTGTGACAGACACAGAGATCGCAGTTTCAGCTATGCTGCTGATCTCTTCCTTTCTGTCACTGAGAAGATCCGCCTGCTTTGTTTACATAAGCAGGCGAGTCTTCTCTCCGTTTCCCTGACGATCGGGGGAGGGCAGTGGCAATCGGGGCCGCTCCTCCCATGGCCAGACTTCCGCTGTGTCTAAACACAGCGGGAGCGTGGCTCCAGGCGGCGCACGTGCGCCGCCGGAATCACTAGCAGTCCAGTGACGTAGGTCTACGTGACTGGACCCAGGGGAGCCGCACTGCCGCAGTAATATTACTGTGAGCAGTCGGCAAGTGGGTAATAATAAAATAAAAATAAAAATTAAAGACAGTAGGTTTGAAACCTAGTCAGAATTTTTTTTTTCCTGCAAACTTTTTCTTTCAGAGACTCCCGTTTCTTCTCTACATGCTTTCCTGTACGGAGACTCCTGTTTCTTGTTATGGTGTCATAGATATAAATAGAGGAGGCTTGCTACACTCACTAGCTGCTGAAAAAAATCCCGATTTCTAGTATACAATTATCTTCACCCCCATCAGCTCTAGTCCTACAACAGCCCTTTTTCTAAAAAAAAAAAAAAAGTATGGGGATGTTTTTTTATTTTCTAATCATACTTACCTAGGTGGATGCAGCATTAGTCCCACGATACCTTTAATGCCCCGTATACACGTGCAGGGCCAGATTAACTTAGGGGCTATTGGAGCTGCAGCTCCAGGCCCCTACCTTTTATATAGGCCCCGGGTTGGCCATATTCACTGTTAAGGCCCGTACACACGTACCGATCGTCGGCATACAAACGTCGGCGGACGAAAGATCTGCCGATTGTACGCGTGTTAGTATGGTGCCTCCGACAGATGTCTGCGCACAATCCGCGGACAAAAGTCTTTCTTGCAAACATGAAAATTTTTGTCTGCGGACACCAGAACGGACGATTGTTCGCCTGTCAGTACAGAATTCGGCCGACAGACCGCAGATTTGCAAGACTGGGCATGCTCAGAAAATTAAAAACACAGGGAAAGTTAACCATTACATGACATCACTTCTGCAGTCAGCTGAAGTCTGCAGACAAAATTCTTGTGCTGTCCTTGTGCTGTCTTTGCACTTTTCAACAGACACCGACATCCCGGGGAGAAAAGAGGAACATTTGTATGCCGACCATCGGTACGTGTGTACGGGGCTTTACCGCTCTTCTGTCACTTGTAAACACAGAAGTCTGGCTTCTATGCTCGCTTCCCCAGGCAGCACCCTCAGAACCTCCCCACACAGCGCGAAGGCCGGACAAGGAGGGACAGTTGCCGATGCATGGATGTGTTTATGGGCTTCAGAGACAGCATCCCATGTTGAATTAGGCATGCATGGCTGCACCCTTCCTCCTCTGGGTGCATGCCAAGGCACGGCCCTTCAAAATCCTCAGCACCAAGCCCATGATGCTCTTAATCCAGCCCTGCACACGTGCAGCTTGTCGGCCGAAAAGATTCGGCCGACGACCGATCGGCCGATTGTAGGCTTGTTAGTATGATGCTTCTGACAGCCGACAGCGCACTTTCGGCCGAACAGAATCTGTCGTGCAAGCATTAAAATTTTTGTATGCCGACACCAGAACGGCCGATTGTTCGCCAGTCAGTACAGAATTCGGCTGACAGACAGCAGATTTGCAAGACTGGGCATGCTCAGAAAAGAAAAAACACAGGGAAAGTTAACCATCACATGACATCACTTCTGCAGTCGGCTGTTGTTGGCCGACAAAATTCGTGTGCAGTCTTTTGCACTTTTCGACAGACACGACAGCCCTCGGACAAAAGACGGCCGATCGTTCGGCCGACGATCGGTACGTGTGTACGAGGCATTAGACTGGGAACCTTACCCTTTAACATCTCTAAACAAATTTCCAATTATAAGTACTCGTCATTCATTAAAAAATAATGCAAATCTCCTGATCTCCAGGCTTCTGTATTCATCCCATGAACAGATAAGGAGAGATGTTTCACATAACGTAGATAGACAGATATTCCAGACTGAAAACAGGTGCTTTAAATCGCCTATTAGAGCAATCAATGCCTTCTCAGTTCCCAACACTAGAAAAGGCTGCACATTCCCCAGTGATGAGAAAAATCACCTGTCCTTTTCCCTTGTTGGTGAGTAAGGCTGGCCATACACTATACAATTTTCTTATTCAATTTCCTTTAGATTTACCTTAAACTATGTAGTGCAAGGGCCTGCCTGACTGCATACAAATTGAAAGTGTTTAGGTTTGACCCTATATTACATGGTTTTGGTAAATCTAAAGGAAAGTTGAACAAGAAAATTGTATAGTGTATGGCCAGCCTAAGAAGATTGAAATCTCAGCGCTGAAGGATCAGAATAATATAGATTACCGTAAATCTCGCATGTGAGGCATAATCATAGTACTGCAGAGCAGATTGAAATAATGTACTAATCACCTTTACTTTTTAAAAGAAAAATCCATAAGGTTCAGTTCACTCGGATGGAAGAATTATCCTCACCCCTTTCATCATTCTTTTGTATGATATATTTTTTTTCCTAACACATTTAACTCAACAACACAAATATCACTTAGATGTGAGATCATTTATATTTTTTGCATGAAATGGGCTTTCAAAGGATAAAGCAATATCATCCAATGTCCTCAATGGACACCTCACTATGACTCACAACTGCTGATGGCTTTATTCTAAATAATACCGATGGCTCCATTCTAGATAAATAACAATATCAGCTGCTGTTGAAATATTCACCTTCTATCCAGGCATTTCTCTCCAGATTACTTTTACTTTTTTTTTATGCTAGATGCCCTCAGTCTGATGGTCAACATCATTTAAAACACTTCATCTAAGCCCAGGTTGTCCCTGACCCATCCCCAGCCTGTGACTGGACAGTGAAAGGAGAAGCAGCACAACGATAAGCGCATTTCTCTGTCACTCTGATTTCTCCTCCTATGAGTATGCTTCTCGTCAGCACATGAACTGGCATGTTGCTTTTGCTGCTTATTCTCACATCTCCAGCCATGCTGTACAGGGACTGCAAGAGGCTGATACCAGGTCACATTTAGGTATTTACACTGCTAGCATAAAAAATATATGTTTGAGGTTGTATTTTTGAATATAGAGCTGTATTCATTTGTGTCTTGTATATCTACTCAGAGTTTGGCTCCTTTCACACATGCAAACCGTTCAGATGAAAAACTGACAGGCGGATCTGAACGGATGCCCCATGCATCTCTATGGGGCAGCGGATTTCAGTGGAGACATGTCCGCTGACATCCGATCCGATCCTGTCCATCAAAATCCGGATGGATGGAAACCCTATTTTCCATCCGTCTGGCGAATCGGATCGGATGAGAACTGACAGGCGGTCTGTTCCCATCCGATTCCCCCATAGAGGACAGCGGGGATCTGACACCTCCGTCTCCGCACACAGAGCGAAGACGGAGCTGTCATCCGCCTCCTCAGCGGAGGATTGGCGGATCGATCACCCGCTGAGCAGAAAAGGGAACGGACAGGATTGGACATGTGTTAAAGCGGTTGTAAACTCTATAAAAAAAAAAAAATAAAAAAAAAACCTGCAAGACAAAGGCATAATGAGCTAGTATGCATCGCATACTAGCCCATTATGTGTAACTTACCTTAAAACGAAGCCCGACACGGACCCCCGGACATCGCTGCGGGCGCTGCCATGGTCCCTCGTCGTCTCTTCCGGGTTCGGCGGCTCCGGCGCGCTGATTGGCCGGAAGAGACGGCTCCGGCGTGATGATTGGCCGGAGCCGCGATGACGTCACTCCCGCGCATGCGCGCGGGAGTGATTTTTCCGGCAAGCTCCCGGCAACTTAATTGAAGGTCCCCCGGACCTTCAGAGCGCATGCGCCGCTCGCGCGAGCGGCTGCATGCACTGTAAATATCTCCTAAACCGTGCCGGTTTAGGAGATATTATTTGTACCTACAGGTAAGCCTTATTATAGGCTTACCTGTAGGTAATAGTGTCAAAAAGCGGGAAACTCCACTTTCATGGGGAAAAAAATAGCAAATATACAGAAAACAATATAGCGTATACAATTGCGACACAAATCATATTGTAATTGAATGTTATTAAAAATGACCTTTCCTTTGCAATCTGAAGCTGTTGTCATTTTCTGAAAATTCAGTGCAATATGGCCACCTGGAGGTGTTCTGTACACAGAATGTATACTGACCACACCCCAGAAACATCATTTCCTGCTCACCAATTTTCCTAGAAGTCTGCACTAAGATACAAGTCAGATTTCTGGCATCCCCTACAACAAAAATGTCATTTTTGGTGAGATACTCCCAATAGGAACACGTCTAAAGGGATGCAGACCCAGCAGTTTTCCTCATTAGTGCTCTGCAGCTCCCACAGCTGATAAATAATTATGTAACCACTCCTATTAGATCCACTCAGTACAGAGGCACAGATGAACAAACAGGGATTTCTTCAGAATAACAAAAGGTAGGAATCTGCAACAAAGTTTGTTAAAATCCCTGCAATGTACAAAGATCACCCAGAGGGGAATGTTTTTTCTTTTTTTCCAGCAAACGTGGAGTTACGCCTTAATGAATGATAAATCCTAAATATTATCACAGGAGTTAACAAAAAAAAAATAAATAATAAACATGCAATAAATTCAGCTGATCCATATGGTAATGTGGTAGTGTATTGCAACATTTTGAATTTAATTTTTTTAAAAAACACATACACTGGGGCAAATCATTTATTATAACAGAGGGGATTGAAGCACCAACACTAAGTGGCTAACTAAACACTTTAACCGGTTGCCGACCGCCGCACGACTATATACTGCAGCGGTCAGCCCCGGCCAGGCAGAGTGACGTATCGGTACGTCACTCGCCTGTCACTGACTTGCGAGCCTATCGCGGGCGGGCGCGCGCCCGCCGAGGCGCGCGCCCGCCGCGGCTCGTTCACAGGCAAGTCAGTGCGTGTGACCGGCGGACTCGATGTCCGCCAGTCACACTGCGATCGCTCCTGTGAAGGGAGAAAGACAGAGCAGCTTGTGTAAACAAGCTGCCTGTCAGTTCTCCCTGTGTAAAAGTGAAGATCTGTCCGTTCTACTATGTAGAACGGTTGATCTTTGCTTTTACACCAATAGGAATGTCCCTACACAGTTAGAATCACGCCCCTAGGACACACTTAACCCTTCCCTGTCCAATAAAGTTAACCCCTTCCCTGCCAGTGTCATTTTTGCAGTAACAGTGCATATATATAGCACTGATTACTGCAGTAATGTCACTGGTAACCCCAAAAGTGTCAAAAATGTCAGTCAAGGGTCCGATCTGTCCGCCGCAATGTCGCAGTACCGAAAAAAAAATCGCAGATCGCCGCCATTACGCGTTAAAAAAAAAAAAAAAAAAAATGACAAAAATCTTTCCCTTTGTTAGTAAACGCGATAACTTTTGCGCAAACCAATCAAAATACGCTTTTTCCGATTTTTTTTACCAAACATAGGTAGCATAAAACAAATTGGCCGAAAAATGTTAAAAAATTTTGATTTTTACTTTTTTTTTTGGGGAATTTCATATAAAAAAATGTGAAAAATATTGTTATTTTTGCAAAATTTACGCTCTTTTTTTGTTTATAGCGCGTGATCAAAAAATCGCACAGGTGATCAAATACCACCAAAAGAAAGCTCTGTTTGTGGGAAAAAAAGGACGTCAAATTAGTTTAGGTACAGCGTCGCACGACCGCGCAATTGTCCGTTAAAGTCACGCAGTAAAAAAGCGCAAAAAAAACCCTGGTCCTTTAGCAGCCAAATCCTCCGGGGCTTAAGTGGTTAAGGCCACAGTCACACAGGCTGTCTGATCAGGTCAGGCTGTCTAAGGAGCGGCGGATGTCAGCAAACACACGCCATCCAATCCGATCTTGCCCACCAAAAACAGAGGGATGATGGTCATATTTTCCATTTGTCTGGTGGATTTGATTAGATGGCACCGGATGGCAACAGACAGATGGTCCATTCTATCTGATTTACTCATAGAGGAGAGAGATCACCCCGAGGAGTTAGCTTCTGAGGCCTTTGCTAATTTGCGACGCATGGCAAACATCATGCTTCAGAGCCTGCGAAAGGACCCCAGAATCAAGGCCATTAAACAGACTAACCACTATTGGTTGGCCACCCTACTTGACCACCGGTACAAGTCAAAAGTCTCTGAGCTTTTCCCATCCACCCAGAGAGTCCACAGGATCAAATCCCTTGAGGACAGTCTCAAGAGGATTCTGGTGAACACGTTCTCCGGCTCCCGTAGGGTGCAGGGGCGGGGACAACCTACCATGGATTCTACTTCGGGTCACGAGAGGAGCGTTGGAGAAGGCGTGCGGTTGACGGATGCCTTTCGGTCTTTTTTTAGTCCTCACCGCCCAGGCCTCTCAGCTGCCACATCGCATCGACAGCGTCTGCATCACATGGTGGACGATTACGTCAGGGCACAAAGTGACACAGAGGGCTTTTCATGTGACGAATCCGATCCACTGGCATACTGGGTCTTAAGATTAGACCACTGGCCAGAACTGGCCCAGTATGCCATGGAGTTGTTGGCCTGCCCTGCTTCCAGTGTCCTATCAGAACGGGAATTCAGCACAGCAGGAGGATTCGTCACAGACCATCGAACGAGACTCTCCACCGACTCGACCGTTTGACATTCATTAAAATGAATCAGTCGTGGGTATCAAGCTTTGAGGCACATGATGCAGACCTTGTAGACTAGTCTATCATTGCGATGTGGCTGCTGAGCCTCAGTTTAAGCCTGGACCATGGTGCCACCCTCCAACCCTCCTCTCATTCTGTTTAGGTTCACAGAACCTCATTTTAGTCATACCAAAAATACCATGTTTGCGCACCTGTTCCACAGGTGCACACCTTTATAATTTTTTGGCCTCCTTCAACACCAGCTCTTTGGGCTACGGTGGGGAGGCTACGCTAAACAAAAAATACCATGTTTGGGCACCTGTTCCACAGGTGCACACCTTTATAATTTTTTTGGCCTCCTTCAACACCAGCTCTTTGGGCTTACGGTGGGGAGGCTACGCTAAACAAAAAATACCATGTTTGCGCACCTGTTCCACAGGTGCACACCTTTATAATTTTTTGGCCTCCTTCAACACCAGCTCTTTGGGCTACGGTGGGGAGGCTACGCTAAACAAAAAATACCATGTTTGGGCACCTGTTCCACAGGTGCACACCTTTATAATTTTTTTGGTCTCCTTCAACACCAGCTCTTTGGGCTTACGGTGGGGAGGCTATGCTAAACAAAAAATACCATGTTTGCGCACCTGTTCCACAGGTGCACACCTTTACAATTTTTTTGGCCTCCTTCAACACCAGCTCTTTGGGCTTACAGTGGGGAGGCTACGCTAAACAAAAAATACCATGTTTGCGCACCTGTTCCACAGGTGCACACCTTTATAATTTTTTGGTTGGCCTCCTTCAACACCAGCTTTTTGGACTTACGGTGGGGAGGCTACGCTAAACAAAAAATACCATGTTTGCGCACCTGTTCCACAGGTGCACACCTTTATAATTTTTTGGTTGGCCTCCTTCAACACCAGCTCTTTGAGCTTAAGGTGGGGAGGCTCCGCCAACACCAAAAATACCATGTTTGCGCACCTGTTCCTCAGGTGCACACCTTCATAATTTTTACGCCTTGTTCAACAGCAGCTCTTTGGGCTTACAGTGGTATGGCTCCGCCAACACCCAAACAACAATTTTTGCACACCTGTTTCACAGATGCATATCATTGTAATTTTTTTCCTTACAAAGGCAATTATTGCCTTCATGACCAGCACTTTCATAGGGCTCTTTCACACGGTCCGCCTCCGTAGGCGGATCCGTGTTGCTCAGCGGGGATCGATCCGCGATCCCCGCTGAGCCGGGCGGATGACAGCTCCGTCTCCGCTTGCAGAGCGTAGAGGGAGGTGTCTCAGCCCCCGCTGCCCTCTATGGGGGATCGGATGAGAGCGGACTGCTTGTCCGCTCTCATCAGATCCGATCCGATCCGATTACTGAACGGATGGAAAAATAGGGTTACCCTCCGTCCAGATTTCAAGCACAGGATCGGATGCGGATGGCAGCGGGTGTCAGCGGAGGTGTCTCTGCTGACACCCACTGCCCCATAGAGCTACATGGAGGATCCGATCAGATCCGCCTAAAAAACTGACAGGCGGATCTGATCGGATCGCCCGTGTGAAAGAGCCCTTAGGGTTATGGTGTCAAGGCATCGTCGGCACCACCAAAGGCCCAATTTTTAAGCATCCTTTACTTCTATTCAAAGTCAAGAGACAACAGTATTCATCCAAAACATCTCTAATCTTGTTAACTCTGCACTACATTGTGGCCCCTACCCCTAACCCTCAATGTATCCGTGCATATATGTCTGTTTCTTGTGAGAATTCAAGTTAAAGTGCACCAAACACCATTTTACATGAAATAAAGTGCATCTGCATACATCTTTTGACTTCTTGAAAACATTTGGTAATAAAAGCCCCATTGTGGAAATACACCCGTTAATTATATGCACATTTAAAGAGACAGCACCTTTTTCCAAAAAAAACTCTAATCTTGTTCCCAGTGCACTGCATTATGTCCCCATCATACACATTGGCTGTGCAGTTGATTAGGAGCAAACGAAAGGCGCGGTTAAGCAAAAAAGTCATTTTTGAACGTTTGGCATGCTATAATTCTGGT
>NC_138773.1:287080160-287340160 GCF_965119305.1 Pelophylax lessonae
CTGACACCTGTGTTTTCTGCTTATGATACGATGATACTTTTGGTACATTCTAAAAATGTATACATTTAGAAAGTAAAAAAAAAAATAATACAATTACAAGGCTTCTTCTTAAAGTTGGAGAAGCACTCAGCCCAATTCTACGTAGTTTCATCACCAGACATAAAGTTGCCTGTACTGATGCCAAACACAGTGCCACATGTTATAAGTAGGCAATGCTACTACAGTATCTTACAGCCCATACATTGGCCACATATTTCTGTGATGTTAATAGTTCATTTGGGCTAACATGACCCAAACAAACTATTTAAAGTTAAATAAACCGGTAATTCTACTTTAACCTTCTCCTGTGTACAGCCTACTGTAATAATACAGCCGAGTGGGGGCATTACTATCCCGGGTAGATGTCATATGACACCCTCCCATTTGTGCGCTTATGCATGCCCTAGTGGCCAAGCAGCAGCGTGATTTGTGACCCATTGTGTCCACTGAACACAGAAGAACACAGATCGTTGTACCAGGCTCCTGTGTGTGGCCCTGGTACCATGTGATCGCTGTGACCAATCACAGAGATCACATGTCAGTTGTAAACATTGGCTTTCATTTATAGCCATTGTGTACTATTGTGATGATCTCTATGATTGTTCACAGTGACCACATGGCACAGCGGAATTGTACCATATGATAGCTGTTTCCAATCACAGCTATCACAGTTTTACACAATGACACATGAATAGATGTCATTAACAGTTTCACAGTGTAAAAATGATTGCTTATACCAGCCTTTCTCAGCCTTTTCACACAGAGGAACCCTTGAAATAGATTTCTGGTCTCGGGGAACCCCTACTAAAAATTAAAAATCTACTCATGACACATTAGTGTGACAGTCAGTGGGAAGAATGCTCCTTACTCTGGTCATCATTGGGAAAAATGACCCCCTTACAGATAGATAAAAGGAACAATAGTGTCATTGGGAACTTATCTGAGAGGCAGAAATTGCCCATTTCTCAAGGAACCCCTAGCAACCTCAGGAGGAACCCTGGTTGAGAAACCATGGCTTATACAATGATCATCACTGTAGTAAGCAATCATAATGGAAAAAAAAAACTGATCACCTACTAGAGAGTCACTATGATAACACTGTACTGCTCTGGTGACAGTATGTAAGAAAAATTGTAAAAAAAAATTGTAATTTCTTAATTTTCCTAAAAAATTGTGACAAAAAAATACAACTTCAAAAAACTTACCATGCCTCTCACTAAATACATTGGAGTGTCTACTTCCCAAAATGGGGTTACCTGGGGGGCATTTGTACTGTCCTGACATTTTAGGGCCTCAAGAAATTAGATATGCTGTTAGTACATCAGGACTGATCAATTTTCAAATTTATATACCATAGATTGTAGACTCCATAACTTATACACTGATTTGGGTTACTCTTACCAGGGAAATGTAGCAAAATACATTTTAGCCTAAATGTATGAAGAAAGATTATTCTTTTGCAACATTTTATAACAGAAACAATTTTTTTGCAAAATGTGTCTATATTTTTTTAGGTATATACCGTATTTATCGGCGTATAACACGCACTTTTTCCTCCTAAAATTGGAGGAAAAAGTAGCTGTGCGTGTTATATGCCGATATAAAAAAAATGTCCAGAAAGCAGCGCCGAGAGGTAGAAGGGGGCGGGTGGCGCTGAGAGGTAGAAGGGGGCGGGCGGCGCCGAGGAGAAGGAAGGACGCGCTGTCATCGGAAATCCCGCCTCCTATGCCGACGTCAATCATAGGCGCCGGGACTTCCGATGAGAGTGCATCCTTCCTTCTCCTCAGCGCCGCCCACCCCCTTCTACCTCTCGGCGCTGCTTTCTGGAGATTTTTAAAAGTGATGTGTATAGTGGCGCTTTCGAGGCTGCAATTATGGGCGCTGGCGAGGCTGCAATTATGGGCGCTGGCGAGGCTGCAATTATGGGCACTGGCGAAGGCTGCATGTATGGGCACTGGCAAAGGCTGCATGTATGGGCACTGGCAAAGGCTGCATGTATAGGCACTGGCGAAGGCTGCAGGTATGGGCACTGGTGAAGGCTGCATGCATGGGCACTGGCAATGGTGAGGCTGCAATTATGGGCACTGGCGAGGCTGCAATTATGGGCACTGGCGAAGGCTGCATGAATGGGCACTGGCGATCGCGAGGCTGCAATTATGGGCACTGGCGAGGCTGCAATTATGGGCACTGGTGCTGGTGAGGCAGCATGTATGGGCATTGGCGCTGGCGAGGCTGCATATATGGGCACTGGCAAGGCTGCATGTATGGGTAATGCAGTGACGAGGCTGCATGTATGGGCACTGCACTGGCGAGGCTGCATTTGAGGACACTGCGCTGATGAGGCTGCATTTGTGGGCACTGGTAAGACTACATTTAATTTTAAAAAAATGTTCTGAGTTCAAAGCTGTTTATTTTAAATTTCAGCTTTTTTCCTGAAATTTCTGCCTTAAAATTTAGGTGCGTGTTATACGCCGACAAATACGGGTAGTTAAAAAAAAAAAATGTAAAACCAAGCGGTGAATACATACCACCAAAAGAAAGCTCTATCTGTATCGAAAAAAAATTATAAAAATTAAATTTGAGCACAGAGTTGCATGACTGAGTAATCAGCATTTCAAAGTGTGACAGCGCTGAGATCTGCAATTTGTCCTGGGCAGGAAGGGGGTAAAAGTTTCCAGTATTGAAGTGGTTAAATATACCCAGTGTCTAGCAAAAAGCCGCTTCTCTAAAAATCAAATGGCAGAAATGCTTTTTTTTTTTTAAATGTTCTGCTGATTTCCACACGCAACCACCATCACAAATTTGCTGGTCATAAAAATTAAAACCTGGACAGCGCTGCTAAACAAATTGGGAACTTTCTCAAAGCTTAGACACCATTGGTTGGCAGTCCACTAGATGGCAGCAGTGTGCAGGAAGCCACAAACCAAAAAATGCAGCCAACGTCGAGGTAATTCGAAATATAACAAAGCGCTTTTAAGAACCATAAACCGTTATATTAGGTGGAATCATTAGGAACAGCATTCGAAGTAAAGATTTTTTTTTTTTTAAGTCTCTCTCCTTTATTTTCCGCTACTTGTGATGGTCTTGAAATGTATTTGGCTCAGCTTCCCTCTCAGCTGCCATCCTTGACAGTATTGCTTCATATGCACATTAAGCATTAACTGCAGTTGTGATCTATTTTCTGAAACAAAGAACTTGCCTGTGGCTCAAAATAAATATTTTTATTTCAGATGGACAAACAACATCTGCGGTTTTCTGCAAAAGCTCCGCTGTCACTGTCAAAAACCAAATGATTCGTATAATTTCACAAAAGGCACGTGTTTCAGGACATGTGTACATATGCTCTGCCTTTCACTAAGAGTTTTATAGGTCACATAAAAAGAACTTTACATAAAGAAAAAAAAAAAGTACAATTTAGACAGGAAATTCTACTTAAAGATGGAATTTCCTTTAACCACTTCAGCTCTGGAATATTTTACCCCCTTAACCACTTTACCACCAGAGGATTTTGCTGTCTTCCGTCCAGGCCGCTTTTTGCGATTCGGCGCTGTGCGACTTCAACTGACAATTGCGCGGTCGTGCGACGCCGTACCCAAACAAAATTTACGTCCTTTTTTTCCCACAAACAGAGCTTTCTTTTGGTGGTATTTGATCACCTGTGCGATTTTTACTTTTTGCGTTATAAACAAAAAAAGAGCGTTTATTTTGAAAAAATAACAATATTTTTAACATTTTTTTATATGAAATTCCCCCCAAAAAAGATGTAAAAAACAATTTTTTAAAATTTTTTGGCCAATTTGTTTTCTGCTACCTATGTTTGGTAAAAAAAATCGCAATAAGCGTATTTTGATTGGTTTGCGCAAAAGTTATTGCGTTTACTAACAAAGGGAAAGATTTCTGTCATTTTTGGTGTTTTTTTTCTTAAAGCGTAATGGCGGCGATCTGCGATTTTTTTTGCGGGACTGCGACATTGCGGCGGACAGATCGGACCCTTGACTGACATTTTTGACACTTTTGGGGGTACCAGTGACATTACTGCAGTAATCAGTGCTATATATATGCACTGTTACTGTAAAAATGACACAGGCAGGGAAGGGGTTAATTTTATTGGAGAGGGAGGGGTTAATGTATGCCTGGGGCTTACTGACGTGTGGGGGGGGGAGGTGACTGAGTGAGTCATGGACAGATCGGATGTCCAGCTATGCTGACCGGTCCGATCTGTCACTCCCTGTCACTATGGAGATCCGCCCGCTGTGTTTACACACAGCGGGCGGATCTCCAGACTCGATCCCCGACGATCGGGTAAGAGCAGCGGCGATCGCTGCTGCTCCTCCCCTGGCCCGACTCCCGCTGTGAATGAAAACAGCGGGAGCGAGCCTCCGGCGGCGTGCATGCGCCGCCCAGAAGGGGGAGTGTCTGACGACGTAGTACTACGTCGTCAGACGATAACGAGCCACTCTGCCGCAGTACTATTACTGTGAGCAGTCGTAAAGTGGTTAATGACCAGGTAATTTTTTGCGATACGGCACTGTGTTAGTTTTACTGACAATTGCGTGGTCCTGCAATGCTGTACCCAACTAAAATTGATACCCTGTTTCCCCCCCACAAATAGAGCTTTAGTTTGGTGGTATTTGATCACCTGCGGTTTTTATTTTTTTTCGCTATAAACAAAAAAAAGACCGACAATTATGAAAAAATAAAAAATATTTTTTTACTTTCTGCTATAAAACATACCCAATAAAAAAAAATAAAATTCTAATTTCTTCATCAATTTAGGCCAATATGTATTCTGCTACATGTTTTTGGTAAACAAAAATTCCACTAAGCGTATATTGATTGGTTTGTGAAAAAGCTATAGCATTTACAAACTAGGGGATAGATTTATGGACTTTTTTTTTAAATTTTTTTTATTGTTTTTACTATTATTGGTGATTTTTAGCAGAACTGCGACATTGTGGCAGACAAATCTGCAACTAATTGACAGTTTTTGGTGATCAGTGACACCAAGAAAGACAGTGATCAGTGCTAAAAAAAAAAAAAAAAAAGGGGGCATTGAGATCTTTACAGGTCACTGCTTAGAAAAAAAAGGAAGGATGGAAATAGAGCTCATACAGGTCCCTCTCAAAAAATTAGCATATTGTGATAAAGTTCATTATTTTTTGTAATGTACTGATAAACATTAGACTTTCATATATTTTAGATTCATTACACACAACTGAAGTAGTGCAAGCCTTTTATTGTTTTAATATTGATGATTTTGGCATACAGCTCATGAAAAACCAAAATTCCTATCTCAAAAAATTAGCATATTTCATCCGACCAATAAAAGAAAAGTGTTTTTAATACAAAAAAAGTCAACCTTGAAAAAATTATGTTCAGTTATGCACTCAATACTTGGTCGGGAATCCTTTTGCAGAAATGACTGCTTCAATGCGGCGTGGCATGGAGGCAATCAGCCTGTGGCACTGCTGAGGTGTTATGGAGGCCCAGGATGCTTAGATAGCGGCCTTGAGATCATCCAGAGTGTTGGGTCTTGCGTCTCTCAACTTTCTCTTCACAACATCCCACAGAATCTCTATGGGGTTCAGGTCAGGAGAGTTGGCAGGCCAATTGAGCACTGTAATACCATGGTCAGTAAACCATTTACCAGTGGTTTTGGCACTGTGAGCAGGTGCCAGGTCGTGCTGAAAAATGAAATCTTCATCTCCATAAAGCTTTTCAGCAGATGGAAGCTTGAAGTGCTCCAAAATCTCCTGATAGCTAGCTGCATTGACCCTGCCTTTGATAAAACACAGTGGACCAAACCAGCAGCTGACATGGCACCCCAGACCATCACTGACTGTGGGTACTTGTCCCTGGACTTCAGGCATTTTGGCATTTCCCTCTCCCCAGTCTTCCTCCAGACTCTGGCACCTTGATTTCCGAATGACATGCAAGTCTAATGTTTATCAGTACATTACAGAAAATAATGAACTTTATCACAATATGCTCATTTTTTAAGAGGGACCTGTATAGTTAGTGAGGTTGAATAAAGAACGGAGTGGGAGACACAGTGCAAAGACCATGGTGTAGTACTGACATATATGCTTTATTAAAAAAGTAATCTACCCACAGGATTACAACCTCCCAAATGGAGGGGCATACATGGAACTGCTGGACGCTGTAAATAGGGCAATAATATTACCATCTGAACGCCCTGGCAAGGGCATAGGTAAGGATAAGGCAGTGGTATCTGGAAGACTTTTTCCGACAAAGCCTGTCATGTACCTTCAATCAGCTGCACTCATCCCAGGTTTCAACAGTACCGGACTCCCGCATGATGTTATCACCCCAATCACGCACAGAACGCATTTCGAGGCAACTTCCTCTTCCTCAGTCTACCAGGGCAGGATTTAAAGATTTATGCACCAAAAACAATTTAACCGCTTGCCGACCGCCGCACGCCGATCTACGTCGGCGGTCAGCCCCTCACAGGCAAAGTGACGTAGGGCTACGTCACTAGCTTGTGAGGGTCTAGGGAGCGAGCGCACGCCGCCGGAGGCGCGCTTCCGCTCCCGCGTGGTCACGGACCCCCCCGCGCGTGTGACCGGCGGACCCGATGTCCGCCGGCCACTCTGCGATCGGCGGGGGAGAGGGAGAAAGTCAGGCAGCTTGTGTAAACAAGCTGCCTGTCATTCTCCCCTCTGTATGAGAGCTGATCATATATATCTACTATGTAGATCCGTTGATCACTCTGCATACAGCTGAAGCCACAGCCAATCACAGTAAGAATCACGCCCCTAGGGACACACACAGCCCCTCCCTCTCAAATAAAGTTAACCCCTTCACTACCAGTGTATTTTTACAGTAACAGTGCATATATATATAGCACTGATTACTGTAGAAATGTCACTGGTAACCCCAAAAGTGTCAAAAATGTCAGTCAAGGGTCCGATCTGTCCGCCCCAATGTCGCAGTACCGCAAAAAAAATCGCAGATCGCCGCCATTACGCGTTAAAAAAAAAACAACAAAAATGACAAAAATCTTTCCCTTAGTCAGTAAACGCAATAACTTTTGCGCAAACCAATCAAAATACGCTTTTTGCGATTTTTTTTACCAAACATAGGTAGCATAAAACAAATTGGCCGAAAATGTTAAAAAATTTTGATTTTTACATTTTTTTTGGGGGGAATTTCATATAAAAAAAAGGGAAAAATATTGTTATTTTTGCAAAATTGACGCTATTTTTTTGTTTATAGCGCGTGATCAAAAAATCGCACAGGTGATCAAATACCGCCAAAAGAAAGCTCTGTTTGTGGGAAAAAAAGGACGCCAAATTCGTTTAGGTACAGCGTCGCACGACCGCGCAATTGTCCGTTAAAGTCACGCAGTGCCGAATCGCAAAATAGCCCCTGGTCGTTTAGCAGCCAAATCCTCCGGGGCTTAAGTGGTTAAAGGTGCCAAAGGAGAGCAAAGCTGCTACTTACAAATTATAAATTGTAAAAACAGGCAAATCAAAAATAGTATTCGAAAAGTACTTCATTTTTTAGGACTCATGGACTCTAGTTCTTCTTTATACATTTTATTTGATTGGGCTGCATTGAG
This sequence comes from Pelophylax lessonae, assembly GCF_965119305.1. NCBI lineage: Eukaryota > Metazoa > Chordata > Amphibia > Anura > Ranidae > Pelophylax > Pelophylax lessonae. The sequence continues at coordinate 287,087,785 of NC_138773.1, forward strand.
CTGGGTGTTTATTGGTGTTCAGTGTCATTTATTTAAGGCTAAATAAGGACACTAGTTCATTCGGTTCAACCTGAGTGCGTCCGTGTGTATGTGACTTCCATTTTCCATATTAACATAACACTGGCTAAGAAACACATCTAAAAGGTTTTAGAATTTGTCTACACTCCTTTCTGACACCACCAGCTGTGGAAGGGAGTTCCACATCCTTTTCCACTCTTCCACTCAGTTTGAGTTTGAACTGCTTCTCTTTGTGTGGCCACATGTCTTTTTTTTAGAGACCTAAGGTTAAATAATTTCCTCCCAATGATATAGTCATCATTCAAAGATTTGTATATTGTGATCATATCCCCTCTTACGCATCTCTGCTCCAGAAAGAATATGTTTAATGTATTTAGTTGTACCCCTTAACTAAGGTACTCAAGCCCCTCTATTAGCTTTGTTGCCCTTCTCTGGACTCTCTCCAGTTCAAGCACATTCTTCCTGAGCGTTGGTGACCAAAGCTGAAAAGCATATTCAAGATGTGGCTGAACCAGAGTTTTGTAAAGTGCTAGAATTATAGTTTTATCTCTTCAGTAGATGCCCCTTTTATTGCATGCTAATAGTCTGCTGGCCTTGCTTGCTGCAGCTTGGCACTGCATGCTATTGCTGAGCCTGTGATCTACCAGGACCTCCAGATCCTTTTCCATCCTTGATTCCCCCAGAGGTCCCCCCCCACTCCCTAGTGTTTAACTTACATTCATAGTCTTAGCTCCCAAGTACATTACTTTACATTTTTCAATGTTAAACCTAATCAGCAAACACCGAGATTGAACTATTTCTTCCAAACTCTATATAGTTTATGAACAAGTTAAACAGAATTGGTCCCAGGACTGAGCTCTAGGGTACCCCTCTTAGAACTCTAGGTCATTCAGAAAATATGCCATTAATCACTACCCTCTAGACACACTCCTGCAACCAGTTTTCTATCCAGGTACATACAATTTCATCAATCAAAAAAACCTTAATTGGTAAATTAAGCGTTTGTTGAGTACTGTAAATGCCTTAGGAAAGTCCAAATACACTCTGTCCACAGAGCTTCTTTTATCCAAATTAAATATATCTATTTTAGACTGTTAAAAGTTTGGTCTGGCAAATAAGGTTCTTCATAAAACTATGCTGGTTGCTAGCAATGATACTGTTCTTATCAGCAAGTTATTGGATATGGTCCCTTATCATTCCTTATATTCATTCTAATTGTTTATAACACAGATGGTAGTTTGTTTTGTCCTTGCAACCAGTCATACTATTGCTTTGCGGGCCTTGGTAGCACTTTTCTTCCCCACCCCAATCCCTGACCCCTGCATTCTGTACTCCATGTTGTACGTTACATAATCTGGTCATACTCATGACCAAAGTGTTCTTTGTTTTGACAGTTGCAGTTTTTGCTGAATTTCTTTAAAGTAGGCTCAAAGAAAATTTTTGTGTGCAGACATGCAAATATAATGAAAAAGATTAATTAAAAGATTAATTATAAAAAATATATACATTCTTTGTCCTGAGGTTTATGTGTGTCTGTAAGACTGTCTCTTATGGCACAGTAATTAGCAGTATTTTGCAGGTACAAGGACTGTGGCCTACTTTATGTCTGCCGTGTGTACAGTGAATAGCCACACGTTGCATTTAATCATTCTCTCTCTTTGCAGCAGAAACTGTTTCTGGATTCTACCCTAGGGTGCCCCATGTCTTTCATTATCCATTTTGACTTTAACTGTAAAGCCAGACAACATTACCTGTTAACATTTACATATTGTTTATAATGTTTAAATATTGATTGAAATGGAGGCATGATGTTGCGGATGTGTATAAAAGTGGGCAAGGTCAGTAGGATGTTCCAGATTTATTTTTGAAGATCCAGTGACCTTATAGTAGAGGTGTCACATTATGCAAAGCTGCACAATTTGCATGGCTATAAGATAAGCTCCAGGGGGCAGCATTTCAAACCTTGCCTCACGCAGCAAAAAGGCTAGGATTGCCCCTGGTCTGATGTATCAATTGAGTCTTAAGCCTAGTACACACCATTGCTGGGGGTCTGACCCCTGCACAAAACAATCCAACATTAGTACAGTGATCTCCCCCACTGAGCTATCATGTTCTGACAGGGGGAGGTCCCACCGCTAGGACACTCTGGTCAGTCTCAGTGGGTTTCCAGCATGCCCGTCTGACAGAAGTTTGTCCGGCTCCTGTCAGATCGGCTGCCATATACATGGGCTGCACTGAGGCTTAATATTCGGCTATTGTGTACTAGGCTTTAGGGCGACCTTTATGCTGGACTTAAAATGTCTCTCAAGGCTAAGAGTAACATTCCCAAGATCCTCAATTGAAGGGGAGCAGGCTTTCAAGGGGGTTTCCACATTTTTATATGCAGAAAGTGAAGGGAAACTCAATATTTTAAAATTGTCACTGCAATAGAAAGGAAACCATTGAGGACATTTGTTTTGGTGCCCGCTGTCTAAGTGATGAGTTTATTACCTTTACTTTGGAGAGATTTCCTCACACTTCCTGTTCTTACTTTCAGGACTAAAAGTGCAAGGAATTCTCCCTAATGGGACAAAGAGGGCCAACAAAAAAAAAACTATTTGGTAGGGGTTCCAACTGTTCCCAACTAGAGATATTCAGCTAACATTGGGTTGCATGACCCCTGGCTCTGTTATACTTCTCTAAGAAAAGTACTATGTAATTGTCATCATTTAAGCACATAAGCCATTGTCCTCCAGCTGCTGAGGAACTCCAGATGCTCGGCTGTCCTGCTCTCCAAACAGCAAGGCTTGGAAGCACATACACAAATCTTCAGGGTGATAAATTATGTTTTGCTGGTGCAGTCAGTAAAGTGCACTATCCATTATCACCCATTAATGGCTATTCAGTACATGAGAGTAAATGAGCAGTAATGGCTGCCATTTCATAGACAATATACCATACTTTGGCTTAAATTAAGCCTTGATTTATATAGCAGGATTTATAGCTAGAGGTAGGAAGGAAATTGATCGGTTTCAGGAGAAGGTCAGACTAAGATAAACACAGGAGATACCACTGAAATAAGCACAATGATAAATAACTATTTGTGTAAATGTAAAACAGTGGACTCCGAACTGAGGCTTGGGGTCGGATGCAGCCCTTTTCTTGCCTTTACCCAGCCCTTGAGGCATTATTCCTCCTGCCACTGACACAAACAATCTGTCACTCTTCCTCTTACTGACACCAATGATGGGGCATAATTTCATCCACTGACAACAAAAATGTGGCTGTATTCTTCCTCAATGCTAAAGATTGGGCATTGTTTACTCCCAGTGGGCACAGTCTGACCCCCTAAAGTCTGAAGTACAGTAAACTAGTCCTTTCTTTAGAAAGTTTGGAGACCCCTGGTGTAGACCATTAAGGAGCTCCAACGTAGGATCATCTATCTGTAAGTAAGGACTGTGCTGAAGCTAGGGCCTTGACTTCAAATCAAGATTAAAGCCCAACTCCAGGTTGCGCACTTGCTCTTCAATTCTATTACCCCCCCACTTCTGTGTGGTCCTATACTTTTCCTCTTCTTCTTTCTGCTAGATAGAGGTTCTTACTGCTGTTTAAAGCGGAGTTCCGGCCACAGAATCGTTTTTTTTTTTATAAATACTTCCCAAACAGTGATCCACCGCCCTTCATACGTCCGCTAATCCAGTTTTAGACAGTTTAATAATTGATTGGCAATCATAAAATCTTGCTTTATAAAAAGTTTTCTGAGCGCCACCATCTTTGTCCTGGTAACTCGAAGCCGCAGTATGCAAATGTATGCCCCTCTTCCTGGTTCTAGCTCATTGTGCAAGCTGTGAGAGGAGCCTGGCCGCCTACATCACTGCCCATTGCCTCCTGGGAGTGATGAGTAAGAGCTCCCAGGATGCATTGCAGGACAGGAAGTGATTGCGCGGGCCTCGGCCACAGAGGGAGGAAGTGGAAGGAAAGGTGAGTATATTTTCTTCTGAAACAGGGTAAGTAAAAAAAAAAAAAAATTTGGGAATATCCAATTCTTTTTCAGGTGACAATAAGGCTCCGTTCACATGTCAGCGTATGGATCTCGGGCAGAACCACCGCGGTTCCGCCCGCGATCTGGAGATTATTGCAAATCGCGGGACGCCTGTGCGTTGCCCGTTGATTTGCAATAGACCCCCAAACGCTGAGCGATGTTGCAGCGATTTCCGCCTGCCGAATTGCGGTAACATCGCGCAAAAAAAATCGCGGGACGCATTACGCCCAAAAAAGTACAAGAGCTTCTTTGGAGCGTAATGCGTCCCGCGATTTTTTTTGCGCGATGTTACCGCGATTCGGCAGGCGGAAATCGCGGCAACATCGCTCAGCGTTTGGGGGTCTATTGCAAATCAACGGGCAATGCACAGGCGTCCCGCGATTTGCAATAATCTCCGGATCGCGGGCGGAACCGCGGCGGTTCTGCCCGAGATCCATACGCTGCCATGTGAACGGAGCCTAAGGAAGCAGATGCCACAAAATCAAATGTAATGATTTTGCGGTCGGAACTCCGCTTTAAGTAGTACTGCTAGTCCAGGCCAACCTGATGAACTGCAATGGTTTTCAGCTTCCAAGGGGATCCCACAGGCATGGTATATGCATAGATACATTGGTCAAAGCTGGGCCAATGTTAAAATATATCATGCTTGGTATTCTGCTTTAGGCTTTGCCTTCTACTGGTACTAAGTCTTGACTCTGCCTTTCAACTGTCAAATGCAAGGATATGGCCTTCAGAAAGACTGAAGGTAGACCAGGGAGTACAAAGTCATTGTTTAGTGGAACTTGACAGAAAGTCCACATCCTGCCAATGAGAGCAAAACTGTGTAGCAAATATTGAAAAGGCAACTTTTTTTTTTTATGTTTTTTTTTTTTATTATTATTGAAATTATGTCTGTCGTTGTTTTATGCTTCAAATGTAAGCTATTTGTGGTGAGTCTGGAACCTGAACCAGATGCGGGAACTCTCACTACCCAAAACCCCCAAATGGGGCTGTCCATCAAGAGCCATCAAGAACAAGGATGCTATCATTACAATATGTGATTTTTCTCTAAACTGCAGGAAAATTGTAGAGCTTTGTTTTATGTCAGTTAATTTGATGTGTTAAATTTATCCGACACTGAAACAACAAATATTTCCCTGCAAGGTATTAGTTGATTATGCCAAGATCATTTGCTTGAGGACCTTGAGCGCTCTCTTTCCAGAGGCCAAACATACAATAAGGTCAGATACAATGCAGGAATCTTCCCTGGTGACCTGTCAGATGTATTGAATTCAGAGAAGACAAACAGCTGAGACACGACCAAGGAAGAAGTCACAGCAAAGAAAAAAAAAAGAAAAAAAAAATCTGCAAGGAAATTGGTGCAGCCAGGCTTTTATGAGGTTTAGGGAGCAGAAAATATTGAGCATCCAGAATTTTTCATGCTAATCCATTTACAAATGCTTCAATGACTTTATTAGAGAAGGCTGCTAGACTTCTGTCTTCATTTTGTCTTTGCTTCTTGAAACTACAGAAGACTGAACTCTGAAATGTATGTTTTTTTATTCAATCCTATTTTGCAATTCATAATAAAAGTACCTACAAACTATGCAACTCAACAACTGTGTGATTTGCCTACAGAAACCAATTAGATTCAAACTTTCTGCTGGCAGGAAGAACAAAGCATTTTTATTTGTTGATGTGTCTAAAATGTTTAGAAGACATTACTTACCCTTTAAGATCTTACTCGAAACAGGGCCCATTTAGTGAATGTTCCATTTTGGAATTATTATCAGCTCAATTCACAAAGATTTAACACTTAGCATATAGATCTTTATCTTAACCATGTGACTGCAATTTACAAAGCTCTTCAGATTAATCTGAAATTACCTGTCACATCTTTTAAAATAAGCGATCCTAGCCTCGTGTTAAATTATTCTGAATTGAGCCTTATGTATATTATACCAGTACTCTAAAAAGACAAATTATTTCTCTAGGAACCTCAAGTATGCCTCCTGAACTTTAAATACTGTATGATCTTTGAATATATATATATTACAATTGCTACACAACTACACAAGGTATGCTGTGCATTTGTAAATTATTAAATTATTGTTATTAAAAATTACATTTACTTTTCAATCTGTATGTACTGTAATTTTCTATTAAATTCAATGCATCACAGGTGTCAAACACAAGGCCCGCGGTCCGAATCCGGCCCTCAAGACCATTTCATGTGGCCCTTGCACCTCTCCTGCAGCTGCAGGAGAGCTCCAGCCCTCTTCTGGTCCTCCTCCAGACCCTGTACTTTTTGCTTTTCAGCAATGCCTACAGCTTCTTCTTAACAGCAGCACAAGATAAGGGGTGCACAGTGATGTAAGGGAGGGTGGGGGACTCTATTTCTGATGGTGGGGAGGCTCTTGACATCTTATGTAAGAGTAGGGGATGCTCTGGACATCTAGCCTTACCGGCCCTTTTGAGGACAATAATAATGCTGATGCGGCCCGCGATTAAATTGAGGTTGACACCCCAGCAGTATGTCAACCTAAACCACTAATGTTGTACAGAACAACCCCAGAAATGTAATTTCCTGTTTGAGTGATTTGCTTACTAATTATTCAAGAAGACTGCATTAAGATACAAGCCAACTTTTAGGCATCCCCTGCACCAGGAATGTCAGCTTTGGTGAGACACTCTACAAGGGTTAATTATTTCTGAAGGAATGCAGACACAGACACTTTTCGTATTAGAACACTGACAGTGCACCAGGTGACTACAATAAACCGGATCCTCTTTTATAGAATCACTAGGACATGAAACAAACAGCATTTTCTTTAAAGAAGGGACAGTTAGGAGTCTGCTGCTTGACCTTGTTTCCATGTTTTATGCATGAAAACACAGGAACTGGATTGCAGAAAATGGCAGTAGGTGCTCTGGACTGATTAGTCAACATTTGAAATATTTGGCTGTGGCAAAAGGCAGTTTGTTAGCCAAAGGTCTGGAAAGCGGTACGATAATGAGTGTCTGCAGGCAACAGTGAAGCATGGAGGAGGCTCCTTGCAAGTTTGGGGCTGCATTTCTGCATATGGAGTTAGAGATTTGGTCAGGATCAATTGTGTCCTCAATGCTGAGAAATACAGGCGGGTACTTATCCATCATGCTATACCATCAGGGAGGCGTGTGATTGGCCCCAATTTTTTCTGCAGCAGGACAATGACCCCAAATATACAGCCAATGTCATTAAGAATTATCTTCAGCATAAAGAAGAACAAGGAGTCCTGGAAGTGATGGTTTGGCTCAGAGCTGTAACTAGAACATTCTGGCCCCCCATGCAAGAAACCAGGAAGGGCCCTCCTGACCCCATCTCGGGGTCCTTCCCACTGATCCAGGGCCCTTTACTCACATCATAGTGCGCTTTATTTTGGTCCCGCAGTTGGACCTTTTCACATGTTCTGCAGCGGGCCCCGTTCCTGCATAATTGCCAAATTTTTAGGGACATCTTTTTTTCTATATATTCAGCCAGCCATTGTAGGCAGAGAACATATCTTAATTAGGGGCAGAGCTTTTAAAACAAGCATGGTTCTACAAGGGCCACCTAATGCCATACTCCTTTGCACATCTCTAGATCCCGGGAATGGCTTTGTACCCTTCAGATCATCTCCATACCCCGCACATCTTTGTACCTCCCAAATAACCCTTGTACCCCTAGCACACCTCCGTAACCCCAGCACACTTCTGTACCCCCTTGCACATCGCTGCACCTCCTAACACTCACCTCTGCACCTCCCAGTATCCTCTGTACCCCCAGTAGTCCTCTGTGCCCCCCCCCCCCACAGACCTCGAGACCTCTTAGAATCCTCTTTATCCCCCAGTATACCTCCATACACCCAGCAAGCCTTTGGAACCCCCAGCACACCTCCACACCCCCCCCCCAACATACACACACACACACACCCCTGCCCCTCCCAGCATCCTCTTTAATACTGTAATCCCCAGCACACCTTAACACCACCCAGAACAGAACACTTATGTACTCTGCCAGACACCCTCCCACACCTATGTACCCCCCTACCCCCACAACACTTTACCTCCCAGTGTCCTCTGTATCCCTCCAGCACACCATTGTACACCACAGCAAGCCTTTTAAACCACCAGCTTACTTCTGTACCCCCTGCACATCTATGTACTCCACACCTTTGCACCCCTAACACATCTGCACCCATTTGCACCTCCAACCCCAACCCCTCCGTCCCCTGCACACCTCCAACCCCCAGCACATTTCTGCACCCCACCCCTGCTTTCCCTACACACACAACAGTGTACTTTCAGTATCCTGGTCACCACATGGCCACTCACCTGCACATATTGATCGGCAGCTCTGTGGTGCCTGCGGCACCTCCCTTCAGCCAGATGTTCAGCTATATAGCATAGAGGGTGGGCCCCTCTCCACTGTATAGAATATATTGCTAGCCAGGGGGGCAGAGGGAGATGCCACAGGCACCACAGAGCTGCCAATTGCCCCCTTCCCTCCTTCCCCCACTGCATAGTAAACTGCCAGATGGAGATGCAGGGGGAGATGCTGGGTCTTGGGCCCCCCACAGTGGCGGAGCTCCGGGGCCTGGTTGCAAGTGTGACCTTTGCAACCCTGGTAGTTACACCACTGAGTCCTGAAGATATAGAAGGATTTGAGGCAGCCTACATCCACAAATGATCTATCGTCAGTTCTCCAAGATGTCTGGAACAATCTACCTGCTGAGCTCCATCAAAAAATGTGTGCAAGTCTACCTATACATCTATTTACATTAATATGTATGGGGAATTTTTACACAGCACAACCAGGTGACCTGATTTTTTTCTTCTGCAGCAGTTAAGCAATATAGTCTGGTCACCTCCCCGATGGATGGGCCATCCCTTTCCTTCTCCTGTCTTCATTCATTGTATGTTTACCTGAGTCACTGCCTCTCCCTCTCCCAGTCTACTGTTCAGATGATAAAAAGTGGATGATAGCAAGTTATATTAAGCTTCTTACACTAGTATAATTCAAATATTTTGTCATTTTAATTGATAGATAAGAGTCATACAACTTTTTTTATTAGACTAGAGTTGAGCTTTAAAATTATTATATTTTCTCTTTAAACAATCTGTGGCTTCATGCCAAGTTAACAGAAGGTAAGAAAGCACTCAGACCTCTGTCTCTTCAACTCAGATTTCATGTGTCTGATGAGATGTGTATCCCTGTCTATGTTTTCTCCAGAAGGAAGCAGAAATATTAAAGAGAACTTCTTGTTTTATATGTTTGCATGTATATTTAAATGTGGTCATGCTAATGTATAAAATCTTATCAATAAGTAATAATGCTTAAAATAAACAGATCTATGTGTATGTTCTCTAAAGATAAGTGTGCAACCAGTAGCCATACTTGCTTTTTATATTTGCAGGCTTAGCTTCCTACTTAGCAGTGCTCAGTAATTCTGTCCTAAAATGACATTAAATTATATTCTTATTCCATACGAAATAATCTATACAATCCACTGCTTAATGGCCCTGTAATAATTTTTTTCTGAAACCGATACTGTGTATTTTGTTTCCTTTGTAATGTCCCCTGTAAGCTCCTGAACCTCTCCCTTTCCCCATTACTTCTGTTTGCTTGGAAAGAGCAGTGCATGTTAGTTGCAGACCTGTACACTGTTCTATGCTCACTATACCATCCCATAGTCTATAGTCCATTTAGGGAGTGGGCAAGAGAAAATGGCTATATTCCTACATACAGTGGGACTGTGGAGTACGGACATCGTCAACCTCTAACAGGAAATTACAGCAGTGAAAAAAAGGAATTTGAAGATTTGAAAGCGGGTGAGAGCAATAGAAAGTGTTTTTTTCTTTAGGAATATATACTTAATTGGATTTTTTTAAAATCAGAGTTTAGTGTCACTTTAACCACTTGCCAACAGTTCTCGGAAAGCATCAACAGACGTCCTTCCAGAACCCCACGCGCCTCCCCTGTGGCACGCATCTGGTGTGTTCTTTGACCAATGTGTCCTTTGTGCACAGCTGATAACAGATCGGGGTAAAGGGTCAATCATAGCATCCCTTTACCATGTGATCAGCTGTGTCCAATAACAGCTGATCACATGTAAACAGACTTGGCGGTTATCAGCATTTCTTTCCTCCCACGCTGTGTCTGAAAGGAGAGTCATTAACCGGCAAGTTTTTCAGGACATCTTTTTCACTGATAATCAGTGCCCTGATTATCAGTGCAGCCCCATCAGTGCCAATCAGTGTCCATCAGTGCCTCTTCATTGGTGCTCATCAATGCCGCCTAGAAGTGCATCCTCATCAGTGCCCATCACTGCAGCATATCAGTGCCTATCAGTACAGCCTATCAGTGCCTATTAGTGCAGCCTCATCAGTGCACATCAGTGAAGAAGATACATTACTTAATTGCAAAATTTTATGATAGAACATTTTTTCAACATTTTTGTTCTTTTTTCATTTGTTTAGCAAAAAAAAAAACAAAAAAAAAAACCTAGTGGTGATTAAATGCCACCAAAAGAAAGCGTTGTCTGTCTCAAAAAATGGTACAAATTTTGTTTGGATACAGCGTTGTATGACAACACAATTGTCATTTAAAGTGTGACAGTGCCAAAAGCTGAAAATTGGCCCGGGCTGGAAGGAGGTAAAAGTGCCTAGCAGGCAAGTGGTTAAAGCCCAACTCAGGGCAATATTTTTTTTTGTCTGCTCATTTTCTCTAGAAGTGAACACAGTGCCTAAACTCACCTGATCCTTCGATCCTCTGCAAAACGGCACTCCCCCACATCCAGCAGTGGACTGTTCCTGATGTCTTCACATCCAGAGCTCGTCTATGGGCTTAATGATGTCAGGAACAGTCCACTGCACAAGACCGTTGGACCACAGGGGGGCAGAAGCAAAAGGGGCTGGTCTTGGGCTGGGAGGATCGGAGGATTAGGTGTGTATATCTTGGCCTTCCGAACCCCTAGACCAAAACGAGCAGTTAACCAATGCAGTGTGGGCTCATGTGCTCCTGGCTGCAAAGGCCAGTTATAGGTTGGGATGGTTGTTATTTGTTTGTACTGTTGGTGAATTGGTAAGGGGATGCACTGGATACCTTTGCTGCCTTTGTGTCATTGCTGGGTGTCCAGTGTGTCCCTGTGCCTTTATGGAGGGGTGGGCTCCCTCCAGGCATACCTGCCATTAATCTATCCGTTATTATAAAAGTACTCCATCTCAGAAGACTCTAAAAAAATGATAGAGTTAGGACTACAGTACACTGGGGTGCGGTGATGAGGCCGCTGCAGCTTATGCATATATTTGCAAATGTGTGCAAACAAAAAATACTTTTTTAAAGTGAACTGTTAGACAGGGTCAATTCAGTTTATTGCAGGCTGGCTGGTAAGTAAGCTGGGAATTTGTGTTTGTTTTTTTGTGACCTGTGTTGCCCTTCCAAGTGCTCCTTGTTGCAAAGGCCAATTATAGGTTGGGGTGGTTGCCATTACTATGTAGTGTCGGCACAGCCCCACCACATGGCAAAAAAAAAGGATTTGCCTGGAGTTCTAGTTTAAGTTTACTAAGGTGCCATGTATCATACACGACTACCATTTTTTCATGTTTTGTTGCATCTAAGTGCTGCTAATCCCCTGGAGCCACTTTGTGACCACTTCTTGTAACATGATTTCCCGTGATGGCTCCATGACATCTCTTAGGGCAGGCTTCCTGGTGGCAAAAACAGTGGACCATGAAATGGCTACTTGTAACCTCCATCGAAATCCCATGTGATAGGTTAGTAACTGAAGAGCACATTGGGGAAACTGGAAAAAAAAACAGGAACCCTAAAACAGGACAGGTCTTGAACAAGGACCTTCATGGTGGAATCTCCTGGTATGAAAATTGCAGATTAAAAAAGACTGAATGCAATTTAATAAATGACATAACCATGTGAAAGCTTGGATAAGATTTTGGTAGCTGGGTGTAGATTTAGATTTAATACAGGTAAATGTAAAAAAATAATAACTCAAATTGGATATGGAGAATACATCATAACATCAATAGAAATCATCAAATTAACTAATTACCACTTCACAGCTATAAATATACAAATTTTTTACACAGCTATAAATATACAAATGTAAAAAATCAAGAGGAGCTCCCTTTTAAATCCTCCTCCGGAGAGGTAATCACAGGATAACAACAATCTAATCTGCTGAGTGACACAATAACTTATGTCGTTATTACCACCATTTCCGTGTAAATGACAGCCGGGATTATTTAAGATTATACTGTAATCCTTTTAATCCTCAACCCCTAAATTTTCAGTCTAAACACCAAAGTGCACTTAGCAAAAAAAAAAAGCTTCAAGCCCACGATCATTCCATAAATCGCCGCCTGTTCGCCAAGGCCATGATGGAAGCTCCTAACCTTACTTGACGGGAGAAAACAGACTCGTAATTGCCTTTAAAGGGAAAGTAATTGTTCCCTTTGTCTATTTCTCAATTTGTTGTACCCAACATTCCCTGCTTCACCTTAGCATTTGTGCGCCAGTGCTAATTTAACAGAAAATAATAAGCAATAGATCCTCTATATTATTAAGCCGACACCGCAACAACGTAATACATTTGGATGCAAATGCACCTGCACTCTGTCTCATTATGCCCCCATAATTAATATCTCCTCGGCGATATAATGGATTTTAAATGTAAACATCGCTAACAGGTATAATTTCGTTTCACCGATTCCCTCCTTATCCAAATCATTCAGTGGTCATTTTCCATATATAATCAATTATTCATAGTCTTAAATTGAAAACTCAGGGCTAATTTCAACAACGGAATCTTTACTGACATTTATAAGAGAACACATCAGCAAGGCTAATTATTAGCTCGTTTCACTGTGTGGCCTTTTATTACTTTGTAGGTAATGAAACAAAATAAATAAATAAAAAAATAAAATAAAAAATAAAAATAACACAATGCTTTATTGCTGTATTAGGCTGCAGGCGTGAAAGTCTTGACCAAACGCAAGCAAAGGACAGCATGTTCTAAAACATTGATCTCATTGAGCTAGGTAACCATAATAGTTTTTTTTTTTTTATTACTTTACAAATTAAAAAATACTATAATAATGATATAAGAGCAAATAATGCAGAGAGTGCCAAAACAAAGCCATGTATTATTTAATTACTGTAAATGGGCACCAATTAACTTCTTGCTTAAAAATTATTAAAAGTTGGCTCATTGAAAACAGGTTGTAATATTCATTGTTTCAGAAAGATTTAGACCCTTTATGTACTACAGGAAAGGTGTGGGTGCAATAACCCAAGTAAACCAAATGTATTGCTCTATCTGACCTTAACAGAGAAAATTAAAGGTGATTGGATACGGTGAGCACTATTATTCTTTTCATGAAGTTATGAAAATAAAAAGAATATAGCAAGCAACTCAATGTTTAGAAGAAGAACACGTCAAGACAAGTGCACAAGTCTTGTACTGGGGAATTTAATTTTGTGCACAATTTTCAGGGGATGAATAAAATTGTGAGTTTTCAATTTCTTTTTATACACATTTTATATACATTTATATTAAAGTTTAGTGCAGTAACAACAAAAACATTCAACAAAAATGTAAAGTAGCATTCAAGTCAACAGTATGCGGTATCAATAAGTAAGGCAACAATATCATTCTATAGAGAGTAGTGAGCCAAAAGGCAGGGGCACAGAGGCCACAGCAGCCAGTCCAGCGCCCCCCCCCCCCCCAGGATCTCTCACATACGGTCTGGGGGAACACCCTGGCCAGCGCATAGACAACGACACCTCAGCCAGCAGGTCTCAAGTTAGTAAATAACATATGCATCAAACTCCTATGACTTGTATTGTGATTACGAGAATAACTGAAGAGGAATATCAGAACACATATTGAATTTCAGAAAGTCCATAAATGCGACTCAACCAAAAGTGTGTATTAACTGGACATATAAATGTTCACGAGTGAGGACAGTATTTATCTTGGATTAACAGAAACCTGATTAAGCTTGTCGACATACAGTGTATATTTTCCTCCAGTGGTACCAAGCAATTTCATATTGTGGACCATTCCTATCTCTATACGCCAATATTTTCTCATATTGGGCTATAACGTTAATGTGTGCAATCACTTCTTTAACCTTAGGTAAATCAGGGAGTTTGCAATTTCAATGCATTGAAGTCAATGGGGAAGGCAAACTTAAGGTGGGTTTCATTGGTGCAATGGACTGTAAATGGGCACCAATTAGCTCCTTGCTTAAAAATTATTAAAAGTTGGCTAATTGAAAACAGGTTGTAATATTCATTGTTTCAGAAAGATTTAGACCCTATATGTACTACAGGAAAGGTGTGGGTGCGATAACCCAAGTAACCCAAATTTATTGCTCTATATTGCTTTATCTAAACTCAACAGAGAAAATAAAAGGTGATTGGTTATGGTGAGCACTATTATTCTTTTAATGAAGTTATGAAAATAAAAAGAATATAGTAAGCAACTCAATGTTTAGAAGAAGAGCACGTGGGAACGACTGTTCAAGTCTTGTACTGGGGAATTTTATTTTGTGCACAATTTTCGGGGGATAAATGAAATTGGGAGTTTTCAATTTCAATGCATTGAAGTCAATGGGGAAGGCAAAATTAAGGTGGGTTTCATTGGTGCGATGTGTCAGTAAGCAGGTGCTGCAGAGGACACGAGGGAGTGCTGACAATGGTGCCTATAGGCGATATCACGGCTCCCCGAATTTACAGAAATTGTTGACTGCTCCCTTACACATTGCTGCAGGATCTTATGAAGTGTCTTACAAAAATAAATCAATAAATCAATATTTATTGATTTATTTTTGTAAGATACTTGATATTCACTTTGCTTCATTATTTTATCCTTTGGCGCTACATATCTTATTAGCTTTTTGGATGACTTTTAATATTAGGTGAATGCACTTTATTTAAGCAGCCTAGGGTCCCCCCATTTGGCAATTTTAGCCAACCATTGGGATTTTATTGATTTCTTCTTAGTGGTCAGTGCTGATTTACCATTCAGATGCAGGATCATATGCCCGGACTTGAGCGGATTAAAAATAGGTAAGTACACACATCATTTCTATACAGGTCAGTGGACATGTGCATGATGAAAAAAAAAATAGTATTCATTTTGTTTTGATTTGTTATTCTAGTTATTTTGTTTAATTAAATTTGATTGATTGGTTCAATTTGTATTTGGGATTCGTATTCTGAATTTGTGTTTTGTCTTTTTTAAATTTTCTTTGAATTTATCGATTTTTTCAATTCAAAGCAATACATTTCAAATCGGTTGAATCGAAAATTGTTGATTCTTTTTTTTTTTTTCAGTTCAAATCGGCAAAGTGAACAAACAAAAGAAAGATCTTCATCAAACGATTACAATGACTCTTTAAATCATCTTTGGCTTAACAAAAACAGCATTATTTCGAAATGACACCCTCATAACACACACGGCTTTGATTTCAGAAATATGTTTACAGTTCAAATTCAAATGGAATTCAATGTAAAATTTGATTTGAATTTCAATTCAAATTTCAGAAATTCAGACAAATTTTGTTTCATTATTCAGAGCATTCGGTAAAATTCATTTATACTGTAAGTCAGATAGTCATGCATGTCTGAATGTCCGCAAAAGGGACCGCACATGTCTACAGGTTAGCCAGGATAGATAGGAGGAGGAGGGGCAGGGAACATTTTAACTATAGTTATGGTTAGGCTTTTCTTCCACTTTTAATCTAAACTCCAGGCCATCCTCTATTTGTATAGAATAAATACATATTTAAGAACTGCTGAAAGATTTGTATTTCTGCCTATACATATAGGTTTAACTAGATCGACCACATATCTCAAGGGGGGGGTGCTCATTTTCCTCAGCTGCAGTTAGTGCAGCACAACTGGTTCTGGTGCTGCTTCTCCCTCTCACGGTATGAGCAATGCTGTATAGGGAACTGCAAGAATCTGATACTAAATCAAATTCAAGCATCTTTACAGAGTGCATTTAAAATACATTTAGAGAGTAACTCCACTTTTGTTGAAAAAAAAAAGCAATCCTCTCTGGGTGATCGATGTACATTTTTATTGGATTTTAACAAACTTTATAGCAGATTCCCACATTTTGTTACTTTAAAGAAATACTGTAGCTGTTTCACCGTGTTCTGTACAGACCTGGTAATCACTTGGTTATCTCAGCTTTCTATTGAGAAAAGCTGCATGGTCTACATCACTTTAAAAGTATTTAGCCCTTGAGGAGTATGTCACCAAAACCGAAATAACTATTGCAGGGGATACCTAAAATTTGACTTATAGCTTGTATCAATGAGACAATCACATAAGCAGAAAATGCAATTTCTGCAGGTGTTCTGTACACCGGTATACAGTACACCTGCAGGTTATCATATTGCATTGTAACAGTGCCTGCAGATTGAAAAGGAAAGGTCATTTTTAATAACATTGAGATAGAACATGGCTAGAGTAGCAATTGTATATGCAATATTATTATTATTATTATTTGCTAGATTTTTTTCCAAGAAAGTAGAGTTACCCTTTAAGGATGTTATCAATGATTACAGAGATGCATTCATCCGTGTTTCTCTTTTTTTTTTTTTTTTATATCTGCCTTTTTTTTGGGCTAGCAAGGTAGAGTCATACATTGTGCTTTTAATACAAGATAACACCAGTAAACTTTAAAAGAGGTACTTTAAACATGGTATTTACTTTTGTAAATGTGAGCAGAAGATCCTTTTCCAAATTATTAAAAAAAAAAGTTCTTACCTAATAAAGTGATGTTTCTAATTTAAAGGCAGGAGTTCGGTCAAAACATTTACTAAAGAACTTTAATTCAGATAGTTAGACCTTCAATACGACACATCAAAAACACTTCCAACACGAGAACACAAATTATAACCAGATGATAAAAAAAGCTTTCCCTTACCTGAAACACGTTCTTACGGCTGGATTTCTCACTCGCCCACTCAATAATTGCCCCCCAAAGGTCTATAAACTCTGACTTAGTGCCTGATTTCTAAAAAAAAAAAAAAAAAATGTAATAGTTTCTTTACTTAAGCGTTGGCTTTACACATACTGGAGGTACAATTTAAAAAAAAAAAAACTAAAAACAAAAACATATAACATTTTGAACTGTGGACCTGCTGTGGAGGGGCTGTGCAGTTGCTCCAGTTTTTATTGGCTTTAAGTATCTGGAAGGCATATATTTTAGGATGGTTAGACTTTAGGGCTACTGGGAAGGCTAGTGTGAGAGTGTTAGGTTAGAGGAAGGGTTATTGTAAAGGTAAAGCTGGCCACACACTAATAGAATTTTGTTAGAATATTTTTCATGTTAAGAAGACTTATTTGATTTTCTAATCATTAGAGGGGTACAAATTGACATTCATTTTACATCACCAAATTTCTAAAGCCTGGTACACATGATGAGATTATTGGACAGATAGACGTCCATTGTTTTGGGTTTTTTGCATGCTAGGTTGCATAGTGAAAATAAAAGGGGTTACTAAAGTTACGAGAATTCTTGAAAGTTCTCATATGACAGAATAAAAATTCAAAAGTGATGTCATGTATTTTATTGTATTGTATTTTTGGACATCAACTGTACTGATTAAACATAAATCATATGATCTTGTTTTTGTGCCTGTCCCATCAGATACATTTGCACGACCTGTCCTGATCAAAAGCTGTATACTAACGATCAGATTATTGTACAATTGCTTAGAAAGTGGTATTTTTTGTATGATTTTCTGACCGTGTGTACAGGGCCTTATCATTATATGAGATTTTTGTTGGGGGAAAGTCCATTCAATTCAAAATTGAATGTTAAAAAGAAATACAATTTTGGAATATTTTTAAGCGATATTTGTCAAGTCATCAAATGCACTGAGAATTTTCTAACGATTGTTCGTACGTGCATTCATTTGAAAATGTACTATTGTATGGCCAGTTTTAGTATTAGTAAAAGTGCAAGTGTGAGAGTTGTTAGTGTTACTGGAAGGCTTAGTGTGAGGTTATTGTTATGGTTTCAGGGACGGTTAGTGTGAAGGCTAGTGTTAGGCTTTTTTGGAGTGTTAGCATGAGATTTAGTGTTAGGCCTCTTTCACACGAAGGTTACGATCAGGTCTGCCTTTCCTTTTTTCAGGTGGACCCAATCAGACCATCCATTGCTCTCTACGGAGCAGTGGATGTCAGAGGAAATTTGTCTGTTGACACCCGCAGACATCCGATCTGATCCTGTATGCTAAAAACAGATGGATGGGGATCCTATCCCCATCTGTCTGGCTGATTGGACCAGATGGCAGTTGGGTGTAGACAGATAGGCGGTCTGTTTTCATCTGACCGCCCCATAGATAACAGCGGGTTGTGTCTGTGTCCGCCTGCTCAGGGCATAGATCCTCTGCTGAGCGGGTGGATCCACTGGTGGAGTCCGCCCTGTGTGAAAGGGGCCTTAGGGTTACAGAGAAGCTTATTGTAAAGTTTACAGTTGGGGTTACTAGGAGGATTTATTTTAGGGTTATAGGCAGAACAAGGTAAGACTTGGGATTGGTGTTACTGGAAGGCTTAGTTTGAGGTTTAATGTTATAATTATGGAGAGTATTTGTGCGAGGGCTAGTGTTAGAGTTACAGTAAGTTTAATGTGAGAGCACCTTTATATGGAAGGTTAGTGTGAATGTTAGTGTTAAGATTACAGAGAGGGTTAATATTAGAGTTAGTGAACATTTTACAAGGAGGGTTAGACTAAATATTAGTGTTATTAATACATTGAGGGCTAGTATATGTGTTACAGGGAGTGATAATATTGGGGTTAGTGTTAGGGTTACATGGAGTGTGAAGATTTGTTACAATGTGTGTTAGCGTGAATGTTAATGTTGGAGTTAGTGGAAAGGTTACAGGGAGTGTTAGCGTAAAGATTAGTGCTGGAGTTAGTGTTACAGGGAGTATTAGTATGAAAGTTAATGTTGGAGTTAGTGTTAGAGTTACAGGGAGTGGTAGTATGAAGATTAGTGCTGGAGTTAGTGTTAGGGTTACAGGGATTGTTAGCATGGAGGTTAATGTTGGAGTTGGTGTTAGGGTTACAGGAAGTGTTAGAGTGGGGGTTAGTGTTAGGGTTACAGGGAGTATTAACGTGAAGGTTAATGTTGAAGTTGTCATTATGGTTACAGGGAGTGTTAAAATGAAGGTTAATGTTGGAGTTTGTGTTAGGGTTACAAGGAGTGTTGGCGTGAAGGTTAATGTTGAAGTGGGTGTTAGGGTTACAGGGAGTGTTAGCATGAATATTAGTGTTGGAGTTTGTGAGCATTAAAATGTTATATGCTGGAAGGGTTAGTGTGATTATTAGTGTTAGGGGTAAAAGGAAGGTTAGTGTTAGGGTTACCTGGAAGGTTAGTGTGAGGTTTAGTGTTAAGGTAAGTGCGTTGTTAATGTTACAGGAAGGGTTAGTGTAAGGGAACCTAAGTGTATAGCATGACTCTCAAAACTAAGAGTTCTGTATCGGAAAATGTCCACCATTGATTTCCCAGCACTGCAAGCTAACAAAGCTAGTGACAGTTTTTTTAACCCAAAATAATAATGGCATATGGTAATAGTAACGTGTATCACTGATTCATGAGAAGAGTGAATTTCAAAATAACAAAGATACATTTTAACCAAGGTGGATTCAGATTGGATCTGATGCTGCATCTGTCCCCTCCGACTCCAAGAAGGAGAACTGAGTGATCAAAGACTGTTGATCACTCAGTTCTTGTTCTTCAGATAGCCACTGACTTTCAGCCACCTCTCTGTGCTCTGCCCCTCCAGGACCCACTTGAGTGCCCGAGGCTGGCTCAGGGTCTTGGCAGCGCTGGGGGGCTGAGGATCAGACATCTGGGTGGATACTGACACTAAAGTCAATATCCCCCCAGTGCCTGGCCTGGCTGGGTGACAGCAGTGGACAGTGGACTTTAGCCCATTGTCGGCTGAATTTGGGTCACAGGAATGCAAAAATAAGAGCACTTCTGTGATCCACTTGAGACATATAGCCAAAAGAGCTTTGGTCCTACTTCTCCTTTAACAATGGGAAAGGTCCACTTAAACATTTTTTTAATCAAATACAGAACTGGACTAAAGGATGTTTTTTTTAATGCAGTCTCCCTTTAACCAGTGCCTGATGGCATTATTCTTTTTGTCTTCAAAAGCCACTTCAAAATAAAGCCACATTAGAAAAAAACCTTCATCTGAAGAAGCAGAACGTGGAAGTATTTAACATGAAAAACCACTCTCCATATATAATTTGAAATAAAACATGTATATATGCTCTTATTTTACTACATATCTATATTGGGGAAAGAACAATCCTGTTTATCCATAAATATCTCATACACAATCTCTAATGAAGCTTTCATTTTGTTTCCATTGTTAAATTATCATTGTTCAGTTGCTACTACACACAGCAGCATGGACCAAGAGGCATTTGATGAGACAGGACTACTTAAATAAATGTTTATCGGGAGAAATGACAATGATCAAGTTTAAAAAAAACAGCATCTTCATTCGTTTATCATGCATTGTGCAGATATGCCCCGATTTCCTAACAAGCTCTGACTTCAGTTGTGTTAGTGCTGATAAAGTTTACCGAAGAAAATTCTAAATTTGATTAATTCAAATTAATGACTATATGGAAGTTCTGTAATAGTACATCAAGTCCCTGGCTTCTTGTGCACTCACATTTCATTTTATCATTATTTTAGGTTCTAATTTGGTTAAAAAAGCACACACACACTTGGACCTAACTGTTGTACAATAAACTTGAGATAATGAGGAAACTTTGGCCCAATCAGATTTCTTCACTTGGAAGTTTATGCTTTGGTTTGCTAATTTCTATTAACCTGAGTGCCTTACATGTATTTATTAATTTTTTTTCACAATATGGACTTTATTTAAATTGAAAAAAAAAAATAGTGCACATATGAGTGCAAAATGTATAGAAAATATTAAAATATTGTTTATACAGTACATCATGTATGTAAAGAGAAAACAATAATAGCATTGTATACATGGGCTTAGACAGAGTGTAACTGTTTAAAGGTCATATTTTGAGTAGGAGTAAAAGGAACGTAAATGTATTAGGACTCACAGATTGAATCCTGTCATGCTTTATGCCTGCTGTGTAATTCAAAAGACGTTGTTCTGGAAGAGAGATGATAGGTATAGCACACCATCAGAGGTTATTATGATATAAACAGCCATCCTTGAACAACAAATGCTGGCATTGTTAGCACTGCCACGATATTTGGAGCATGGGGATGAATAGGGAAAGGGGTGGCAGAGAGGCCATCAAGCATATAGGGCAACCATTCTCAACCAGGGTTCCTCTAGAGCAGGGCTTCCCAAACTTTTTTGGACCAAGACCCACTCCTGAATACAGGTATTTTTCGGGACCCACTTGCTTGTAATTGAATATTGTAAAGCGCTACAAAATTTGTTGGCGCTATATAAATGCAAATAATAATAATGCATGTTTTAAAGGGATGGGGATGTTAAATTAAAAATATCAATTTACTACTTTTCAACTTATTATTGAATACACTTGCCAGATGTTTTAAGTGAGGGGTCAGAAAACTGTGGCATGTGTGGCATATAAGCGGAGTTGTAAGTAATCAGCACCCTCATAGACAGTATAAGGCAGGCAGAGGACAGAAAACAACCACCCTAGGACAGTGATTAGCAGGCTATATGGCACTCACCCTCCTTCCTCTCCCAGCAGTCCACAGTGGTCTCCACACCGCCGAGCCACCTGGTCCTCCTATGACACAGAGGCTGCTGTCTCTCTGCCCGCTATAGCTGAGAGAATCCCGCCGCCAGTCTAGCCACCAGCAGGACCGAGGAGCTGGCTCTGCATCCCATAAACATATCCTACATAACAGCCCACATACGTACTCACTGATGCAAGTATCCTCCTCACAGGAAACGCAGACCAGCCTCCGTAAACTGCGTGGGCGGGGTCCTGAATCCATCGCGATTTGACTGCTTTGGCTCTCTGTAATTTGCGCGGACTTGCACAACACAATTTAAGCGGGCCCGCTCTCAGTGATTTCCTGCTCAGCGCGACCCACTGCAATGCAGCTCGCGACCCACCAGTGGGTCCCGACCCACAGTTTGGGAACTCCTGCTCTAGAGGATATTAGGGGTTGCTGGAGCAGTAATTGTTTGACTTCCCATTTGATATTGCTTCATGGTTCCAGGACCAATGTCACTTTGAAGATTCAACAGCATGACACCAAAGATCTTTTTAGCTATCTGTAAGGGTGTGATTTTGACCAAAGAAAGACTTTCTTCCACTGACCTCCTCTGACCCTCACTGGCTCTTGATACATTGGTTTTAGAAAGGGTTTCCTGAGACCCAATCATTTTTTCAAGGGTTCCTTTAGGGTAAAATGGTTGAGAAAGTCTATAGGGTGTTATTGGATGGATTGCGTCATCAGACTTCCTGATGATGCAATCCGCGAAATGCATTGTGGTCTAAGCATCGCCCGAATATTCTGAAACTAGTGACATCACTTCCTCTTCAGCAGTGGAACGCACGCCGACTGCTGCCACGCTACTAGGCTATCAGAGGGAGAGAGGCTCTGCACTGCTGGTGGTATATATATAGCAAGGAGGGCACTTCCTATGTAAGCATCCATTTTTATTTTGTTCCAAGATTTTTTTAATAAAGCAGGATTACACTATTTGCAGCTTCTTGTTTTCCTATTTCTATTCTTATTGAATGAGAGATCCAGGGGACCCTTTCAGGAGGAGAGAGGAGGAGGAAAGTGTCTATCCCCAGTGATCTGGAGTGTTGATTGAGCGTTATAGGTCTGTGTGACCTGCCCATTTCTGGTGAGCACATATATTTATCACAGCTCACGAGGTGGATTACTTGCAGTTCACACTTTTGGTCTTGAAAATACTGCACTGACTTTTTATACCTGGAATCACTTTGTCACACTCATGGTTTGCATTAATTATTAGTTATTCACATATGTAAATCGTATTATTTGTTTCCCATTTAGAAACACTGGTGCACTGTTATTCATTGTGTGGAGCCTTATATGTCACGAATTGTATATTTGTGCACTTCACTCTAATTATATCAATTCTAGCTCCATATGAGCACTTCTTTTTAATTTAGTATTCATCATAGTTTGATTTTATTGTAACACTAGTACCAGCGCTCACTTTCATTTTGTTTATTTACAAAAGCAAGGAATGTAGAAAGGTTTCCAGGCCTATGGCCTAATGTGTGTCTGCTATCGTTACCGGTTACCTCTCCAGCCCATGTGAGTTGCGACCCTGGGTGTGAGAACTGAGACATTGATCACTCCGGCATCTTTGTTTTGTGGTTTTATTGTAGATAAGGGGATGGGAGAAGGGAATGAGTGGGATACTCCTTAGGCTCAACTAAATACACTTGGGACTTTATCCAAGAAAAATGTCTTTTCTAGCTGCCTTGACGCCAGCCGACGCTAGCCAACGCTCACTGACTCTCAGAACACACGGTAACTTGATAGAAGTGCTGAATCCTCGACTTTAAGTCCAGAAGATCCAGGACTGTAGATTATAGAACTACTGACACTGCGGTACTGCAAAGTCACTGACTACTCCCCCCCCCCCCCCTCCAGCCTTGCACTGGCTTGATGTAGTTTGTTGTAGGTTCCTTTATGGCTGCGACTCTCAACTGACACTCTGTAAAATTCAGGGCCTAAACTTCAGGTGCCCCCTTTAACCTTGAACTCTTTGGGGTTCACTGACTATGTACCCCCTTTGTAACTTCAGGGTCCTCAACCTAGGTACCCCCTTTTCCTCAGCTAGCTGATGCTGGATCCCAGAACCTTCTCCGGAGTGGTCCCCTCTGACTCTAGGCAGACCTCCAGGGGCAATCCTCGGTACTCACGACCTGTGTAGGCTTTCCTGGGACTGGACCCCTCTCGCTCTCCGCAGGTTCTCAGCACACCGGATCCCCACAGCTCAACTCAGCACTCTCTGGATTCCCAGGTGACACCCCGGGACATCCACCTCCTCAGACAGGAGGAGAGACAGCCGTTCTCTCCCTCCTTGGACTCTGCTCCCGCCAAAGACACTGTGTCATGCACTTTCCCCAAACTTATATCCACTCCCAGAATCATTTGCGGCATAATCTGCCTCCTGGGGTAGCTACAAGATTGAATGTGTCCCCTGATTTAGCTTCCTTCACTACCCTATTAGAAGCCTCTAATAGGAGCCAGTGGGGAGACTTTCCCCTCAGCAAACACATCTGGAACCCATGACACCCTAACTAACAGAAATCACGGCCCTGCTGTTAGGCAGGCAAGGCCCACTATACATTTACCTAGCACCTACCTGTAGGGTGCTACACACACACATCTCCTGTTATTGGATGGGGGTTGGACAGTGACCACGAATCTGTGCAAATGGCTGTACTGTGAGAGGGGTCACCTAAGCCGGCCATAGAAAGTTTGAATCTCGGCCGAGTTCAGCAGGGACCAGCCGATTCCAACGATGTATAGGCAGACTGATTGTATCCAAGTACTGTAGACACATCAATTGACTTGGGTACAACCAGCATGTTGGATTTCTAGGATCCCCGCATCCCCCTCTGCCAGGAGAACACAATAGCTCAGCGGGAGGGATTCCCCCATCAACACTGAGTGTGCTGATGGGGGAATCTAGTGATTTTCTTTCCTTTCACCCATGGTAGAAGGAAAAAAAATTATTAATCTATGGCCTGTCTTAAATGACAGCATTTGAACTAATTAGAGGTTATTGCTAGACAAGTTTAGTGGATTTACCAAACAGTCTTGTGCTTAAACCACTCATCATTTAACACATCATAAGACACTTCCTTTACGTGTCTGTGAATTCAAATGTGCCTCGAGTTCAGCTATAATGAAATGTTACCAATCAGCAATCCCATGTAAACTGACTGTTATTGCAAATATTTTTAGCTGGGACAACTTTTTTTTTTTTCCATCACTTAATGACAGAAAATTTTTCAGAACAGAAATTGCAAATTAAAAAATGTTTTACAAATTGCTTAATTGTGTTTATTTAATGTGGATCATTAGCACTTAGTAAACTTACAAGCTCACATTTGGCTTAAAGTGGTATTAAGCCAAGAATAAATATATATTATTTTGCAGCATACTAGTTCTTGGATGTGGCGCCTCATTTGTTTTATTTTTTGGGCTTTTTCTCCTTTTGTGTCAAATGGCGATCCTGTCAGTAAGTCTGTTGTTTTTCAACTTCCTTTAACAGACCAAGCTGTCCAGCAAAAATGGCCGTTAGAGAGTTGAGACAAAACCTTTTACCGCTGAAAGAGTTGCTTACAGCTTTTATTCATTTATGAAAAACATTTATCACAAAAAGAGAAAAAAAAAAAAAAACTGTCGCTGTACTTGCTTAAAAAGGTCACTAAACCCACAGTAGTAAAACCAGTCTGTATTTGCAGTAAAGCATGCTTGCTATACTCACTGTGGAACCTAAGGGGTTAATCCTCTGTATTGTATAAAAAAGCTGTTTGATCCTGTCTTCTCTGATCTCCCCTTCTTCCACAGTCCCCAATTTATCTCCTGTTAGTACAGAGCCCTGGGGGCAGGTTGCAAATGCTCAGTTTGGTGTGTATTGCTAGAGAGTTTTTTTTTTCTTCTTGAAAGAGTGCATGTGATCAGCACAGGGCCAATCAGCACTGTCCATACAGAGGGTTAGGGGTCCTGCAGACTCATAGGACAATCAGGGGAGAATGAAAACTCCTCCTACAAGCTTTAACCAGACACTGATAGAAGTCACAAGATGGCTCTAACTGCTGATGAGAAAAGGTATTTAGCAGTTTAGATTTACTAAAATAATTGTATTTCAATGTTCTGTGTACTGTGGGAGACCAGATATAGGTAACTTCAGGGTCCTGGGTTTAGTAACACTTTAAAAGTGTTACCCGGAGATCAGCTTTCGTTTTTAGTTAAGTCCATCCAAATCTGCTAGTGTATCTAACACTAAGCTTTCCCCAAATTTTCAAGGTGTCAAGGTCTTACCTTGCCCTCCTGTTGGCAGCCATCTTGGACATGTGCAGACTGCTGCCTCTTATAAACTCTGATTGCATCATCACTTGCCTGCTGCCTGGGTGTCGCACAGTAATGATGCAGCACACCTAACTATATCTTTCACCTGATGGGTTGCAGCCCTTGCCCTTGTGTTTGTGCTCCAAGGTGCATCTCTGCTAGCAGTCTTCTGTTCTCCATGTTCCTCTGTGTATGACCTGGCTTGGCTGACGACTCTCCTGGCTCTCAACCCTACATCAGCAGATGACCCGACATCTGTAGACTACCCACTTCTGGATTCGACCTTGGCTTGGATGACTATTCGCTTCTGGACTTGACCCCAGCTTGTTCCTGCTCTCACTTCCTCACTCTTGCTGTGCGTTTATTGTTGTTTGTTCCAATAACCTACTTTATTTTACCTACATCCCCGTGTGGTCTGGTTTCCTGGCACCCTGACACAAGGCTACTAATGAAAAGTGCCTCCATTGCTCCCCCTTCCCTAATGGAGACACTCTAAGACAGGAAATGTGTTACTAGCCGGATCACCAAGTGAAAATAATGGAAACAGAGCCTAAAATAGACTCTAATGCAGCACCATTTTTAAGTATGGGTAAGCTGCAATATTTTACCATATAATTACACATTCTATCACTTTTTTGCTTGGAGATGAAAATGTATTTGATGCTAGGACCACTTTAAAGAATGGTGGGTCCCACCCAACCTTGGGTAGTCATGCAGCCATTATGCAGCAATGGATAGCCTAATAGGACTCTGGTAAAAGCATCTTTTCTGTTGTTATGTTATCATCTTCCCATAGATTATCCCTTTAATGTCACAGTTTTGTTTAAAATTACACTGTACTTTCCTCATAATGGTTGACCTGTAATATCAAGCCTCACCAGCAACCATGATAAAGGTGAAATTTGATAAGAAAAAGGTGTAAATGGGCAGGAATTGTTGACCCTTCCCATATTTCCCCCCTTTAGTAAGATGCATTGGGGTTGATTTACTAAAACTGGAGAGTGCAAAATCTGGTGCAGCTGGGTATGGTAGCCAATCAGCTTCTAACTTTAGCTTGTTCAATTAAGCTTTGACAAAAAAAAAAAACAAAAAAAAACAAAACATGGAAGCTAAATAGTTTCAATGCACAGTTGCACCAGATTTCACACTCAGTTCTAGTAAATCAACCCCATTGTGCACTAACTTCCAAGCGACCTAAAAAGTATTATAGCTCCCAACACTTGAAACCTTTCAGATTTGCTTGCAAAGCAATTTCTGTGTTGAGGCCACAAAAGCAGCAAAGGCTTTGCTGATGTTCATTTCAACAGAAGCTCCGCTCTGACAACGCGTCCTCCTCTCCCCCTTTTCGTGTCAGTGACAAATAACGAAATATCATTTTCTTTTCTGCTTTGTTTTTCATCTTTTCTTCTTTTATTAGAAAGAGATATGTTATGACAGATACTCTTGGCAGCAGGGACTAAAGTGATCTTTGTCACCTGCCAAAAGAGGACATGGCTTATTCTAAGTGACTTCGGCTTATAAAATCACCTTCCCGGGCAGCCGTCATGCCAATAAGGTATGGCAGGTCTCATCCAGCCTTGGGTAGCCTTCACAATAGGGCTCTGTCACAAGCGTCTCTGCTCTTGCTACGTTATCATCCTCTCACTGACTGGCTCTTCCTTTTCTGCCACGCAGAGGTTTGTAAACTTTAACAGCATTATATTTAAGGCTATGAGGGTACATGGTAGATTTGTCTAAACAACTTACTCGTCACATCTCCGAAAGTGATGATCAATAGCCTTACCTCCGGCAGAAAGGGAGAAAAAAAAAAGTACAAAGTGGATTTTGCAGTTGATGCTGAGGCTAGGAATTGCATCAGCTACAGCTGATATAATCTAAAGAGATACTTTGCGAAGCCAGTTTTATAGAGAGTTTTTTTGTTAAAGGGCCAGTCCATACAAGATTGATAGTTTGCTTTAAAATGGAATGCAGGAAGGCCAAGCAATTTACTGGCTTGTTATATTTTGTGGTGAGTGTTGTGGTCCTTTTGTGTACTTAGATCTATCACTTTTTCCAATGAGTCTGACTCCTCTTAGCACAATCTGCACTGAATAAATGAAACACTAAAAACAAAAAGTGAAGCCCCCTTAATAATGATTACTAGAGCCTCTAAGAGGTATAGGAGTCTGGTCTTTCTTTTCAACCTGCCAGTGTGTAATCAAAACTGTAATATCAAGTTTGGGTGAAATATTTAAAAGAGAAGCATGGGGTTTGGGTTTTTTGCAGATTCATGCTTACTTAGGTGGATGCAGCATATATCCAATGCTGCATCTGCCCCCTGATGGCTCTAGTACTTGGGAACCAAGCAATAAAACATCACCGATCACTTGGTTCTCGCCGAGTGGGCAGGAGCGGCTGACTCAGGCGGGTGCTGGTCCAGGCATGTGGGTGCATCCCGACCATATGGTCACAATCCTTCCCGAGCCTTGACCAGCTCAGTGATGTCAGCTGACAGCAGCCTGCAGCACTCATGCAGCCCCAGACTATGACACTCCCACCACCATGCTTGACTGTAGGCAAGACACACTTGTCTTTGTACTCCTCACCTGGTTGCCGCCACACATGCTTGACACCATCTGAACCAAATAAGTTTATCTTGGTCTCATCAGACCACAGGACATGGTTCCAGTAATCCATGTGCTTAGTCTGCTTGTCTTCAGCAAACTTTTTGCAGGCTTTCTTGTGCATCATCTTTAGAAGAGGCTTCCTTCTGGGAAAACAGCCATGAAGAACCATTTGATGCAGTGTACGTATGGTCTGAGCACTGACAACCAGTGGTTTAGACATTAATGGCTGTGTGTTGAGTTATTTTGAGGGGACAACAAATTTACACTGTTATACAAGCTGTACACTCACTACTTTACATTGTAGCAAAGTGTCATTTCTTCAGTGTTGTCACATGAAAACATTTAATAAAATATTTGGTACTGCTAAATTCCCATCCGGTCCCCCCTTTTTGAGTAATTATAGTCTGATAGGGATGGAGTACCATTTATGACAGAGATTGAGATTTAGCAACAAGCAGGGTTTGGAGGTTCTTCCCTCCCCAAACTCTTCAAATTTCCAAAATCCCAGGTCCTTAATAAGGACTTATCAATCTGGGTACTGAAAGCCAGTCCTCTCTAGCTGAGCTACCCTGGAACACCTCACCCTGCATTGGTGAGAACCCCTGAATACTCAACAATGTCTGCAAACTGTCCAGCTTAAAGAGACCACAACTCAAATGCTGGGGAAATAAAATACATTCCCGGTGTCCTGTACAATATATACAGTGTATATACTGTATATTGGTTATCTACCAGACAGGCTGAAAATGGCTAATCTAAATATTGTATTATGGTGTTTTATACTATTGTTTGACAGGTCCTCTTTAAAGGGTTATTGAAGCCATCCCATCATGTGATTAATCTATAGTCCAATGGGTTGTAACTGCTGAAGTATCCACAAACAACTCACCAAGCTCGTGGTCAGGTCTTTGGCATCCTTGTAGAATTCAAGTTTCTGCTCAGAAAGCACAACATAGCACGGGACCCAGTTTTTCCTAAATAGGAAACATAAGTGTAAATTTGTTTTAGTAAAGTGCTTAAAGAGTTTGTGTAGGGAAATCTATAAGCAATCTTAGTAGACTATAGACTGTAAAATAAAAAGGACTATATGGAAGTAACAAATAAGCCACCAAAATATTCTGTATAGAGTTTTCAATTGACATGATAAAAACCCATCCAGTGATAGGAGTGAAGAGGTATTGCGGCATCAAACAAGGCAAAGGAAAGCTTAAAGTGAAACTTTACCATAACAACATTCCACATTAATAATTATGCTACCAAAATTAGTGTGTGCTGCAAATAGCCTCCAGCATTGCTCCTGTTTCTTGCTGGAGGCTGCCATTTTGCTGAAGCCCAGAGCCCCCTAACAGCAGTAAATCTTTTGACTGTCAGAAGATCAGCCTTTAGTGGCTCTGATTTTTAGCATAGTGCCAAGAATTAAAAAAACAACTGAGGCTGTGCAGAGCAGGATGAGACAGTGTATTGCTGGATTTTAAACAGTATAGGTACTTATCTTTAATATTTTAAATAGCTATACCTGCAAAAAGGGACAGTATGAAGTAATCTATCAGTACATCGTTTTCTAAATCAAGTTCCACTTTAACTGTCTTAACGAGATAAAAATACAAGAAAGGGTGCAAGCAGCCTCAGGTTAACTGAAAAAGACTGATGTTTGATGCCAAGCTGACCCCTTCTCCACCAAGCTTGACAATGGATGGTTTCCTCAAAACACATTGCCTAGATACAGCAACCCTACAGCACAAGCAGTTGCTGTAAACCAACTTTTGATGAGTGTTTGTGCCGACTCAATTCATAGACTGTCCCTAAATTCTGACCATAAGAAGGGAGACTTTTACATCTTCTTGGATGATTATGACATGCCTTGCTCCTAATGGTGTGCACTAATAATAATGATCCTAACATTGTTTTGTGGAACTTAGAAGAGTTTTGGTTTTCTGTCATAGTTAGCAGGGAAGCAAAATTCAGTTCTGGGAAATGCCTCGAAAAAAGTCTCCACCCTGTCAGCTCTAGCAAAGTAGTAATACATAATGATGGCACTAAGTCACCTAGCTATTGGATATAAGCTATATGAATTGATAGAGAGCAGATAGGTATGGAAAGGGGATGGATATAAAATATAATATATGAATTCATACTGTAAGTTTTTACCATGTTTTGTTGTGATATATATTAAAAAGGTTATTTGATTTGAACTGTAAAGACTTGGCTGGGTACCCTAAACTTCTGTTTCTGTTTTGTTTGCAGAGGCTGCAACAAGAAACTACATTTTACGCAGAAGGTTAGCAATAAGAAGCTGTCATGTACCTGTCAGATCAGCTCAAGTTCGGGGTTTGAACCCGCTGCACAGACCTAGCCATTCAACCTTTGGAAGGACTTGGTTTCTGCTGCAGGCTTTTTGTACTGTACTGCACAACTCTCCTGCGCAATCATCTCAGGCTTTCAAAATCCCGGACACTTCCTGTGCTCTGGGCCCGTTGATTGGGTTAGTTCCTGTGTGAGCTGCCTTTGTGTTATATGCTGGATTTTCACCATGACCCTTGCCTGTTTCCTGACCGTTATTCTGCCTGCCGATTTTATACCTTGCTGCCCTTTCGTGTCTTGACCTCCGCCTACCTCTCGACTACTCCTACGGATCCCGACTTTGTACCTCGTGTCTAGATCTCAGCCAGCCTGCCTGACCACGTATTTGCCTTATCCTCAGCCAAGATCCACTTCAAACTTTGGCACATTGGAATCATAGGCGTGCTATCTATATAGACTGGGTAGAAGCCCGCCGCTCAAATGGATCTGGCCAGGCTTGGTCGATCCGAGCGCAGGATAAAGAGGGGAAAGTTGTGCGAATCCCCCATCTGGATTGTTACAGCTAAAACAGACTGCTGAATTTTATCAAGGCTGGCTTGATAATTTGTTGCACTAGTTCCTTGTGGGAAGGGTTGAAGAATCTACAAAAGAAAAAAAAAACAACAACACCACTGCTAAGTGGATCCACCAGAGGGCTGCCCCTCCGACTTTTAAAAAGAAAAGGGGACTGTGACTGTACTATCGAGGAGATCCTTTGGGCCATCGGGCCAGGATCATGTCCCACAGCAGGTTGAAAGGACACCCTGTGGGGTACTTTGGGCCAACAGGCCAGAAAATTTAACTTTTGAGGGGTCGCTACTGAGAAGGAGAGTGGCAGCCTGAGGTTTTTTTGGTGGGGGTTGCCTGGTGCGAGGGACCCCTGAAGAGACTGTTACTTCTCACAAGGTCAGACAGGCTACTCTGGCTCCAGCAAAAAGTCCTGTTTAAAAAGATGTGTTGCTTCGGTGCTGCAGATGCGGGAAACACTGCAGGCACCAGTCGAGTGGACTCTACACGTCTTTGTGACCTTGTGGGTGTGGGTAGTGATAGACAGTTAGTGACAGGGTTTGGCCATCACCTTGAAAGAGTGAGACTGAATGCTGGGTCAAGATGGATAGTCTATCAAAGTTCTAAGCTAGGGATGTGGGGTGAGAAGGTCGCCTCTTCAGAGAGGGTCTTCTTACCACGTTAAGCCAGATGTACTTGTTAAATATGTAACCGCAGATGTGCCTATTTCTATTTCTTTTGCAGGTTGCCTGAAGAAAATAGATTGCTAGTTAGTTAGGATGTTATGCTCAAGCTGAGTTTCGTTTGGTGGGGGGGGGGTGCATTATGCTAATTCACCTTTGTATCATATTTTGTACAGCAGATATTTATCTATTTTTCCACGCAACTTATTGATTGTACATTTGTTCTTCCCTTTTCCCCTCTTCCAGGTTTGTGGGATACTCCTTGTAAATTTTGTTTGAATTTTTGTAGGGGGCAGCTGCCCCAGAGCCAATGGGAATATGGCTCATTGTTGGTGGGGGGGGGGGGGGTGTATGTAGCACCATCCTAGATAGGTGCTAGGTAGTGAGTTTATCTTGCTCTGCCTGCTTATCAGGGGAGCAGCAGGCAAAACCTAGCTGCTCTTTCTGCTTATCAGGGAGCAGGATTTCTAGTTAGGCCTGTTGCATGTGTCCACTGTGTGATTTATCTGGGCTGAGGGAGTGTTCCCACTGTATCCAATAGTGAGGCACATTGGACAGTGAAGGAAACCCAGCCAGTGACACACAGGCTTTGTTACTGCCCCAGTGATTGGCACAGACTGCTGTCTCAGTGCATTATGGGGCAGGGTATATAAAGCCAGGGACACATGTGCTCAGGGTCTTTGGGTGGGAAGCCAGGTCCCAGAAGAAGGGTGACGACTGTCTCTCCTTCTGTTGCTGTGGATGGTGGTCACAGGCGGTCGGCCTTGTGAGCCAGGAGTGTGGGACTGAATTTGGATGTCCAGGAAAGCTGACTGGTGGAGTTAAAGGCAGAGTGACTCTGGAAAAACAGTGTCTGTGAGTACAGAGAAGCTTGCCGGGGGTCTGCCCAGGAAGAGGACCACTTCAGTGGATAGAGTCAGTGGATGGGTGTAAGCACACGCAGTAAGAGAGAAAGGGGGTGCCAAGTTTAGAACCCTGAAGAGATAATTCAAGCAGGAACACTTAAAGTATCTTCACTTCAGTGGCAACGTGAAGCAGCGGCCTTGCCTCATCCTAAACATCCTGTTTTCCTCAACATTGTGAATTGTTATCAGTTGGAGTATCCCACTCATCCCTTCTCCTATCTCAGTTCTACAATAAATTACAAAACAACATCCCCTGGACTGTTCATTGCCTGAGCCAAGCATTTGAAGTAATACGTTTCCATAGACTGTTGCTACGGGTAACCCAGGGGAATCCAGAAGATACTATATCCAGCAGCCCTCTAGGGGGCAGTGCTACACATCTATAGCCAGTTTACTTTGAAATCAGAGCAAAGCATAATTATTTGCTGCTGTCTTTACCAGTTGATGGTCACCACTTCCTCTTCCACCACTTCCTGTCCCTTTTTATCAATGACTTTATAGAAGACGTTGAACCTTATCATAACAGGACATACATATGAGACAAGTGTAAAAAATGGTGTTGATGCCTCCTTTCAGAAGGACTTTATGCATGTATCCTCCCATATTAACTCAGTCAAGGCATTATATAATAGGAATGTGTTGCTGTCCATGGTGCTAAAACATTGCACACTAATAAACTACAATATTACTACCTTTAATCTCACTTGGAATACATTCTTTGGCAATGGAACAAGTTTGTTACTACATGATAGTCACCCCTTTTTTAAATAGCAGTTTAACCCTTCAGTTATCTAGAGTTTCCAAATTGTGGGTGTGGGAAATCTACTTACAGTAGATCCTCCAATGATTGCAGCAAATTTAAAACTCTAATGTGAAAGACTTGGATTTTTTTCATTGTTTTTAATGACTCACTACATACAGTAGAGGAGTACCAAAACCGTGTTGATAAATCCTAACAAATGATCTAACATTGGATGGGATGGTTGAGTGCACATCACTAGCGACATATAAGAAAATATGTTGGACCTAGCGCATGTAACATTTAGGGAAACCAGATTCTAGCAAAAATAGAAAAGAATCATTGCTAAATTTTAATTTAAATACTTTCTGAGTCACTGACCCTTAGAGCAGGTTCACACTGGGGTGACTCAAAGTTGCCCTGACTTTGAAGCCGCCCTGTGCAGCGCGACCTCATCGCAGCTTGCAAACGACTTCTCTAAGAGAAGTCAATGCAAGCTGCTCCAAAGTCGCCCCCAAGTAGTGCAGGAACCTTTTTCTAAGTCGGAGCGACTTGAGTCGCTCTGATTAGAACGGTTCCATTGCACAGAATGGAGCACGACTTGTCAGGCGACCAAGTTGCCTGACAAGTCGTGGCAGTGTGAACTGGGACTTAAAGTAATTGTAAAGTCTTGTTTTTTGTTTTGTTTTTTAAAATAACAAACATGTTATACTTACCTCCTCTGTGCAGTTGGTTTTGCACAGAGTGGCCCGGATCCTCCTCTTCTCGGGTCCCTCTTCTGTGCTCCTGGCCCCTGAGACAAGTCATAGCTTCCTGTGTCCATTTAGACACGGAGCCGTGACACGGCCCCACCCCCTTTCTCTTCTGATTTGCTGACTGGTGTTGATTGACAGCAGCGGGAGCCAATCTCTGTCTCAGCCAATGAGGAGGCGAGTCCTGGGCAGCTGAGAAACTGCTGTAACATTGCTGAATAAAAATGGGCTCAGGTAAGTAATACACATCACACAGATGGTTTTGTTATCTTAATGCATTCTTGTCAGCTCCGGAATCGGGACCTCTTCACGGCTATGGGAGAGGAATGTTCAAGGTGATGATGCAGCTGGAGGCTATGCAACCTGGCAGTGGTCCAGTATGCTCGTCAAAGGAGGAAAGAGTGTATGCAGGTAGAGCTGTGGCCACCTGATGCACTGAAGAATGCAGCAGCAGGAACAAAGTCTGCTCCTGTAA
Organism: Pelophylax lessonae; assembly: GCF_965119305.1. Lineage (NCBI taxonomy): Eukaryota > Metazoa > Chordata > Amphibia > Anura > Ranidae > Pelophylax > Pelophylax lessonae. Next base: position 287,122,935 of record NC_138773.1, read on the forward strand.
ACATTGAGGAGGGAAGATGGCCAGCGGCAACCAGGGCTGCTAGAACAAGTGTGAGCAGTGAGGAAGAGGCTGGGGGCATCAATGTGAGGTCTCCCAGTTTTCAGAACCAGTTTGGATTCATAGAAGAGGGGATCGATAACTGGAAGTCAGAGGATGAGACTGAGTGGGACTGGGGATCTGAGGAGCGGAACAGTCCATCATGTCCTGACACAGTAGAGATGCCTGATGAAGACATTAGGGACTCTGTAGTAAGGGGGGAGCTCGCCCAGAGTCTGGGGTTCTGTGAGGCCTATGCCAGTCGGGTCCAGGATTTAACCCCACCCAAGAACTATGCCCAGGCTCTGGATCAAAATTAGGCCTACAGCTCCCTGTTCAGGCGTGAAGAGACCCTATTCTCTCCAGCTGGGAGAGGGAATCAGAAAACCCTTCCCAGGCTCTCAAGGATGCAGCGATGGCTACAATGGAAAGTCGCAATGGAATACAGGTATGATTACCCATATGATCCACGGGAGGTCATGATGGAGGTTGAAGAAAAAAGGGAGTCTTGGTGTGATGAGGCCATATGGGACTTACTGTTCATTCCCAAGCCTCACAGGAACTCCACCAGGACAGAACTTTGGGAATAGTTTCTATCAGTCAAAATGCAGTTGAACTATGGGCGGTCCATCTATCTGGACCAAGTGGAGATCCACTGCCCAGGTCGGTCCGTGTTCAAGATGAGCAAGGGAAACTTGTCAGAATTCCCCACCCAGATAATTACATATAAAGAGGACTTTTAGAGAGAAGCTAAACTCCACAAGGAAGAAAATGGCTGGCTAGCCTTTATCTAGAACTGAGTCAAAACAAGTTCAAGTTGTTGCTGTTGGGCCGTTTAGTTTACCCCCTTTCCATCACCCCTTCCCCTTCTATCCTTGCAGAAGAGGTTGGGGAATATCAGGTTACATTGGCCTAAATTGGAGGGACGTCCCTCTCTAGGATTTGGAAGAGATCCTTCTTGCTGTTCTGTAGACCCTTTGGACCATCAGGCCGGGGTCACGGATTAAAATTCAAAGTTTGTGCCAAGTTCCAGAACTACTCGGGTCAATTTTGAACTTTGAAAGTGGCTGCCCAGAAGAAGTGGGCAGCATGCCAAGAGTCTTTGGTGGGGGTGCCCTGGTGTCTTCAGGGGCCCCTGAAGAAACTCTTTCTTTTCCACGGGACTATGGGGTCGCTCAGGTTCCAGCAACCAAACTCCTGTACATAGAAGAAAATGGACTGTTATAGGTAGTCAGTGATAGGGTTCAGAATCACCTTGGAGGTGTGAACTGATCGCCGGGTCAACACTATAGAGGAAGCTGATTGTTTAGTTAGGGATGTTGGATGAGAAAATCGCCCCCACGGGGAGGGTCTTCACATCTTCCTGAAGTTAGGATTGTGGTTATGCGAAATGTGTACTCATGAAGTGCCTAACCCTTTCTTCCTTTTCCTTTGCAGGTTGTGTACAGCTAGCGTCAGTTAGCTAGGATACTATGCCTACCCATCAGTGCAGGATTTGCTTGGTGGGTGATACATTGCCTAAATGCACCTAAATTGTATTATATTGTATAACAGATATATATATATATATATATATATATATATATATATATATATATATATATATATATATATATTTTTTTTTTTTTTTTTCACCTAATTTATTGCTTGTATATTTGTTCTTCCCTTTTTCTTCCCTTTTCCCCCTTCCAGGTTTGTGGCATACTCCTCGGGTATTTTTCCAGTAGGAATTTTTTACAATGGTAGGTGGGAGGTGGCTCCTTTTGGTGGGGGGTAGATGTAGCACCGTCCTAGGTAGGTGCTAGGAAAAATAATCTATTTGCTCCTTTTGCTTATCAGGGGAGCCTGATCTGTTAGTTTGTCTGTCACATGTTTCCAGGTGTGATTCACTGGGTCTGAGGGGGTGTTCCCACTGTATCCAATAAGGGGGGGTTGTTGGACAGTGGAGGAAACCTAGCCAGTGACACATCATGTTTTATGGCAGTCCCAGTGGGAGGGCATTCCTGCAATGCATCGATTGACCATAAATACGGTGGGGACATGTGACAGGACGTCTTTGGCGGGAAGCAGAGTCCCAGAAGGAGGTGGACGGCTGTCTCTCCTCCTGAAGTGTGTGAGAAAGGTGGTCTTAGGTGGTCGGCCTAGTGAACCAGGTGTGGAGCTGAGCTGCAGAGGAACCAGAGTGCTGACAGTGGAGCTGCTGGCAGAGTCTCTTGGGAAAAACAGTGTCCGTGAGTACCAGGAGGTTTGCCTAAGGGTCTGCCCAGGAAGGGGGACCACTCCAGAGAAGTCAGGGGGATCAAGGAGCTAGCTCACACAGGAAGTGTAAACAGTAAAGGGGGTGCCGTGTAGTTGACCCTGAAGACAAGGAACAAAGGGGGTGCCAGAAAGGGCCCTGAAGATTGTTTTGCAGTACAATACAGTTTACCACAGACAGTTCATTTCTTACTACTTCACTGCTACTGACAAGGTGAAGCAGCGGCCTAGCCACACTCAGCATTATTCAGTCGTTCCAGCTAATTGTGCATAGTTATATAAGTTGGAGTATCCTACTCATTCACTTCTCCCATCCAAGTTCTCAATAAAAACGAAAAAAAAACTAAGCTCTTAGACTGTTTCCTGACTGAGCCAAAATCACTTGGAAAATGTTGAGCTGTCGTGCTGTTGCTAATGGTAACCCAGGGGAACGCGTAACCAGCAGCTCCCAAGGGAGTAGTGCTACATATGTATTCTTAAAGAGAAGCTCCAGTCTGGAAAAAAATTAAAAGTTAATAGCTACAAATACTGTATTTGATAACTTTTAATAAAAGGACACTTACCTGTCCAGGGATCCCGCGATGTCGGCACCCCGAGCAATTTTGTCAATTGGCTGCAGGTGCAGGCGCTGGCATTGTAAGTAAGGGAAACCAGCAGTGTAGCAGAAAAAAAATGGCCTAAAATGTTAAAAAATTTTGATTTTTACATTTTTTGGGGGGGAATTTCATATAAAAAAAATTGAAAAATATTGTTATTTTTTCAAAATTGTCGCTCTTTTTTTGTTTATAGCACAAAAAGTAATAATCGCATAGGTGATCAAATACCACCAAAAGAAAGCTCTATTTGTGGGGAAAAAAACGACATTAATTTGGGTACAGCATCGCAAGACCGCGCATTTGTCCTTTAAAGTAACGCAGTGCCGAATCGCAAAATATGGCCTGGTCAGGAATGGGGTAAAATCTTCTGGTCATAAAGCGGTTAAAAATACGCTCATTGAGAATTTTTTTGTCAGAGACATGTAGCTAAATACATTTTGGCCTAAATATATGACAAAAATTGAATATATTGAATATTTTTTAACTGTCAAAGTAGAAAAATATTGTTATTTTTTCAAAATTGTCGCTTTTTTTTATTAATATCGCAAAAAATGAAAAGCGCAGAGGTGATCAAATACCACCAAAAGAAAGCTCTGTTTGTGGGAAAAAAAAGGACGTAAATTTTGTTTGGGTTCGGCATTGCATGACCGCGCAATTGTCAGTTAAATTCGCACAGTGCAGAATCGCAAAAAGTGGCCTGGATGTAAAGCAGGAAAATCCTCCGGTCCTAAAGTGGTTAACAACCCCCTCTGCTACCAAACTGACCAGATCAATATTCCAGGAGTTTAATCGACTTGATGCTTTACTTTGATTTAAAAGTGTTCTTTTCATTTTTTTTAACAGAATGTGAGTAAGGGACCTTAGATTCTAAGCTCCTTGAGGGTTTGAGAGTGATGTGAATGTACAATATGTATGTAAAGCACTGCATAAGGCCCCGTCCACATAGGGGCGATCCGACTTCGGGGGGCGACCTCCGAGGTCGCGGTGCGAGCAGCGCTGCGACCTCGGAGCGGCCGCCACGGACTTCATAACATTGAAGTCTATGGCGGTCGCCTCCGGGTCGCCCCAAAGAAGCTCCGGACCCTTTTTCTAAGTCAGAGCGACTTGTGTCACTCCTATTAGAACGGGTCCGCAGCTTCCCTATGGAAGGTGACCTACGGCGGCCTTAGTGTGAACGCGGGCTTAATCTGACAGGCCTATACAAGTACCTGTATATAAAAAAAAAAAAAATAAATGTGTTTGGATTATTTTTGGAAAATGAAGATACCATTTAGTGTCGCTTTAATTTAACAGTCCCAAAGCTAGAACACAGCACATGTTTGAGAACATCCATCACACAGGCATTGTGATAGATCCTCTTTAGAACATTTCATGGTCATTAGCGCACAATGGGTACCCATATTTGATGAAGCCTGAGAGCAGTATGATCATCATAAGAGGGATTAGAAGAGATCACAATATCTTCTGAATACAAGGATAGGACGAAGAAAAAACATCAACAGACGATATAATGAGTTTTGACAACAAGAGAAAAGGTGAAAGATGGTTCCTTAGGGGAAATAAAATGAAGACGATTGAAACAAAACAAACAATCTGCTTTTCAGAATCAAGGACATGTAATACGTGTGTTTAGATACATAGTTTCTACTACGTGTAATGATATCCCTTAGCAAAGTTCTTGTTTGTTAATTATGTGCCCTTATATTATTTTCTAATTAGAGTGACAGTTTCCTCAGTAGAATAATAATATGCATGTTGAAGGCACCCAAATTATAAGGAGAATAGCAGTTAGGTCAAAATGTGCCATATTGTCTTTTTTGTCCACTAATAAAAACCTAAAAAGGTCAACGCTGGAATCCATAAATAATCCGCAGAATAAGGCTTTGCAAGCCGAAACGCGTTAACATTCTGCTGTTTACTGGACCACTTGATTTTAAATAAACTCCGCAGACTTTATGTATGTATGAATTCCAAAGTTGACTTTTTTGAGTATCAAGTGGATGGGGCTTACAGGGACTTTGCTGGGAGACCGACACCTGCTGCATGAGGAGAATAACTGGGAGGTAGAGCTAAGCTCAATTGTTCGATGACACTAATGTAAATCTAGCATTTTACATCCAGTTCCTATTAGGTCCAGGCTTGGACTTGTATTATGGCTATGCTGGCATTTATCAGAAGAGCATTAGGTATTTGTGGGTTGATAAACTCACTTATATTGTGGGGGTAAAATAACACAATGGCTTAATTTCTGGTCCCTAACTGGCTATAAACATTCTGGTAATGCTAACTACAGTCTGGAGAACAAAAATCACATTCCACCCTGATATGTTATCCAAGTGAGTGAATAAATTAAAGTGGTTGTAAACCTCTGAAATGAAAAATGAACACAGCATATCCTCCTACAGTGTGTATTGACCTCAATGCAATACACTTAGTATGGTTCCTATCTGCTCTGTCTCTTTAGCCCTCTGCTATCTGCATGCATCACTTGTGGCAGTCTATGCCAACACTGCAGGATCTGGGGGATGAAGGTGATTGACAGCATCAGCTGTGCATGTTCCCTATGAGATTATGTAGAGGGGGTGTGTCCATCCACTCAGGTCTCAGATTACACTCAGCTCCCTGCTATGTGCTCTGCAGTGTGGGACATCAGATCCCTGCCCCCTATCTTCTATAATGCAGAAATTCTGTATAAACGTTGTGCCTTATGAGGCTATAGAGGAGAGATGGCTGCAGATAAACAGGTACAGCGTATGTAGGATGTAGGATGATTTCACCTGTGTGTATCACCTGAGGCCAGTCACATCACTGGGTATATGTGAGGCTTTTCAACCACTCTAACATTCTCTCTGTGTTCCATTATGGAGGGGTCAGCTCTTTCAAGGTTCTACACGGGTAGGTTTCTAGTATGTGAAACACATTAGTAAGGGCCCTTAACCAGATACATGACAAAACAAATCTGTATAATTACATAATATACAGTATGTATCTGCATCCAAAGGATCCCGTTATCAGTTTACAAAAAACAAACCTTACCATTTACCAAGCAAGGAAAGGCAGTGGAGGCATGAAGAAAAGTAAATGTCTCTAACATACATCACACCAATACTATTATATGTCTGTAGATGGGTGGTGTTCTACTTCCTTGATATCAGAAAAAAACATATAAAAGAGGCAATGGGATTTAAATGCTTATGGCAATAGTACAAATTCAAGGAAATCTTCAAGCAAGTTCACTGGCAATGGTAAGGCTGCTCCCAAACACATGGGTCTCCCTCTGTGGGTGTCCAGAAGCAAATGAAATAGGCAGATGGGTGTTAAACCACAAATTAAAAGAGTCCAAAGTGTCCTTTAAGACTCTGTAATACTGTCAAATAAAAACATCCAATGTGTTTTAGAGGCAACACAACTCTCTCTTCATCAGGGCACAGAAAAATGGAGTAAACATGGAATAAGAACTTTCATTGTTACAATTGCTATAATTCTCATCCAAAAGGAGGTTTTGCACCATGTCATCCATTTAATTGTAGATTCTATTGATTTCATTCAAATCCATATTCTATTTTTCGAAGCCCTGATGAAGAGGGAGTTTTCTTGCCCCAAAACATGTTGACTGTTTTTATGTAACTATATTATGAACATTTAGGGCCCTTCCACGTGAAGTTGTTCTGCTCTATTCAGCAGGGGATCCATGCACAGATACCATGCTGAATTGATGCTGAATGGGACAGATGTTTTTTTTACACCCATGCTCATTCAGTTTTTGTCTGCATTTGCACAGCAGACAGGGGTGGCCTGCCATAGCTCTATGGGTGGCAGATGTAAGCATGCTTGTGTCCGTTGACATCAAGCTACCTCCAATATATCAAATTTAGACCCAGAAGAAGAAAAAGGACACAGTCATTTTCCATTTTCTTTTTCCAGACCTGGGTGAACTCAGAGCTAGGTGGGTATAATCGGACACATAGAGCTGCATAGACCTTCTGATCAGGTCCACTTGAAAAAATGACAGGTAGACCCGATTGGAAAACCTGTATGAAAGGGCCCTTAAAGGCACTTTGGAACCAACCACATTGTGGTTTGGCACCCATGTGTATACTTTGAGTTACTTCCTTAACATAGGGGGTTTCAGGTGCAGCTCCTGACATCACCAAAGACGAGCCATACCTAATGATAAGTGTATGTAATGCTACAGAATATGGTCAGAGACTGTACATACTAGTAGATGCCCAGAGACTCATAGTTTGAAGGGCATGATACAGGAGATGACCAGAAACTGGGGACACATTATAGGAGATTGGAAAAGTTGACAGTCATTCCATTTCATTTGAAAATTCACCATAAAAAGTCAGAGAAAAAGTAATACGAAGATATGAAGAAAAAAAAAATGGACAGCACAGGAAAAATAAGTAAGTGTGAAAGAAGTAAGTAGTATAATTTAGCTCGAAGAAATCAGTGTCATAAAAAGTTTGCTTAATCACTGCACTGTCCTTGAATAAGGACTGAAATATCTGAGCACTGGTGGCTGGAGCCTGTGGGACATACAGTAAGTACCAAAGACCTACATGCAGCCATTGGGCCAAAGGTTGGGTACCAAGTCTGTGGACACTTAGCAGCACCAGTAACCTCAATCTGGCATTTCTCACACTTGTTAAATGGCACTTTTCCACTGCAAGTACCGGCTCGGCTCTACTCGGCCCTGCTTGGCCCGGTTTGCTTTTCCACTGCTGGTACCGCATGGTACGGTGTTGGAACGGTTCGGTACGGTAAGGTATGGTTTGCTTTTCCACTAAAGTAGTACTAAAGTTAAGTGGGTGGGATAACAACGGGGTGGGTGGGATTCTCTGACCAATCAGTGGCTAGTAGTGACTGCATGCAAAGGATTGTGGGATATGGTACGGGTATGGTACCTCTTGGAACCACAATCGAGTAGGTACTGTTTTTGAGAGCCGTACTGTTTGGTTCCATGTAGTGGAAAAGCGCCGCCGTACCGTACCGAACCGTTCCTACACCATACCATGCGGTACCAGCAGTGGAAAAGCACAAAAGCGAGCCGAACCGTTCGGTTCCATGCAGTGGAAAAGCGCCAAAAGTGATGCTAACCTCTGGTTTGAAAAAAAAAAAAATCAAGCATGTATTCCTAATTCAGAAATATCCTTTCTATTTTTCTCAGCCTCCTAATAATTTCCAAATTCTTTTTATTTATTTTTTTGCTGCTATGATCTGACTTCCTGTTAGAGGGTGGCTACATCTATTCTCCATGGTCCCCCTGTATGTTGAAACATAGCCACCCTCTCTTGCTCACTCCAGAAATGGACTATGGACTATGGGATGTGTAGTTTGCATAGAGCAGTGAACATAACTGTGTGACGGGACCATTAAGTAGCCGATGTGTCTGGATTATTTTTGGAGAATAAGGATTTTTTTTTGTGTCACATTAAGTATAAGCAGGCACTTCCCTCTGGTATTAAGCACCGGATAATGCCTTGCAAATTTTTATTAAATCTGGGAGTTAATGTTTATTTTAACCTATCAGTCACTAATATACCCTTAAAGAGTCTCCTTCACTCTATTATGAGATGATCTAAGTATATCATAATTATCAGTAACTCTCTTTGACTGATAGCACACCGAGCTTATATGAAGATGAAAATAAGGCGCTCTTTTCAGGCTAAAATGTATCCTTTTTCACCCCTTAGTGGGCTTATGAAACCATTTATTTCAGGTATTTTATCTTACTGCCCTCTGTGATGAGGGTCATCTCATCGCACACCCGGCTCGGAAACAAATATAGAACAAAAATGACACAATTTGCATTAGTTAGCATAATGACATGGAGTCAATTTATGACCTAGCATTATGATATCAAAAATATTATGTCATTGCATCTAATATTGTGAAATTGAGTCATTATGCAAACATTATGCAAATCCGCTCTCTATTTGTGTCCGTTAAATACAACCTTTGATAGATCAGTCCCAAGGTACATTGTCTTCTTGTATACTGAAAGTGTATTTCAAATGAAGAGCAATAAATGTATTTGTATATATTAACCACATGTTGGAAAAACACATAGGCTTAAAACACATAGACCTAAGAGTTAAACATTTTTGGTAAATTTTTGAGACTTTGGTTTAAAAATAACCGTTTATAGCTTGTAAAATCACGTTAACCTTTTTCCTAGCCTTGAATATTGAATGAAACATTTTTAACCGCTTGCCGACCACCGCACGACTATATACTGCGTATGGGTACGTCACTAGCCTGTGAGGCTCTGGGGAGCGAGCGTGCGCCGCCAGCGGCGCGCTCCTGCTCCCGCACGGTCACGGACCCCCCCGCGCGTGTGACCGGCGGACCCGATGTCCGCCGGTCACTCAGCGATCGTCAGGGGAGAGGGAGAAAGTCAGGCGGCTAGTGTAAACAAGCCGCCTGTCATTCTCCCCTGTGTAGGAACACTGATCATACGGTTCTACTATGTAGGACCGTTGATCATTGTTCCTACAGCTCAAGCCACAGCCAATCACAGTAGAAAGCACGCCCCTAGGGACACACACAGCCCCTCCCTCTCCAATAAAGTTAACCCCTTCACTGCCAGTGTAATTTTACAGTAACAGTGCATATGTATAGCACTGATTACTGTAGAAATGTCACTGATAACCCAAAAAGTGTCAAAAATGTCAGTCAATGGTCCGATCTGTCCGCCCCAATGTCGCAGTACCGCAAAAAAAATTGCAGATCGCCGCCATTACGCGTTAAAAAAAAAACAACAAAAATCTTTCCCTTTGTTAGTAAACGCGATAACTTTTGCGCAAACCAATCAAAATACGCTTTTTTCCGATTTTTTTTTACCAAACATATGTAGCATAAAACAAATTGGCCAAAAATGTTAAAAAATTTTGATTTCTACATTTTTTTGGGGAATTTCATATAAAAAAATGTGAAAAATATTGTTATTTTTGCAAAATTGACGCTGTTTTTTTGTTTATAGTGCATGATCAAAAAATCGCACAGGTGATCAAATACCACCAAAATAAAGCTCTGTTTGTGGGAAAAAAAGGACGTCAAATTCGTTTAGGTACAGCGTCGCACGACCGCGCAATTGTCCGTTAAGGTCACGCAGTGCTGAATCGCAAAATACCCCCTGGTCTTTTAGCAGCCAAATCCTCCGGGGCTTAAGTGGTTAAACACTTTAGTCCATGTGATTGTTATTTATGAAACCCTGTCATTACCTGTACCCCCGTGTCACCTGAGGATCTCTTGTTTTTTTTTTTTCCTTTTGTAGTGCTACCACCACAGGAGCTGCTGTTAGCAACTGGATCTTCCCTAGAGTCAGTGCTAGACATAGGCATTCAGCAACATTTCACTCATTCTGGCTCAAAAATGTAATCTAGATCACATGTGTCAAACACAGCCTGCAGCTGCGGGAACCCCCTTCGTCTCCACCCTTATCTTGTCTCAGCAGTCGGCAGCAGAGAGGAGGGCAGAACTCCTCCGCCTGATCCTTCACTTCTCCCTGCAGCCAAAGAGAGACTCATTGCAGACTCCGGCAGCTGACTCTAGCCTCCATTTGGTCCGCCTCCAGACCCTGCACTTTCTGTTTCCCAGCATTGCAGTAGCACAAGGCAAGGGGGGTGCACTGTGATGTAAGGGAGGGTGGGGGACTCTTGACTTCTGGTGGTGGGGGGGGGTCTCTTGACATCTAATCTAGGGGTGGTAGGTTGCTCTGGAAATCTAGTCCTACAAATACAACCATACATCCATAATGCTGATAGGGCCCGTGAGGAGATGGATTTTGATGCCCCTGGTCCAGGGGTTGTCTTTTTGTATTTTTATTGCTGAAGAACTTGGGATGGGAGAAGAGACACATGGGATACCCCAGATTCCCGGATTGTTTGCAGGAGAACACTTCACTTCGCTAAGCATCTCTGTGCAGTCTCTATGCAGGCCCAAGTACAGATGGTATAAACTCCCTTTTTTAGAAGCTATCCCAGGCAGTAATTTTACTGGCTTGTCCACCCAAGGGATACAGCACACAGTCAAGAGACCACTAAGCTCAGATCAGTACCCACAATGACAGAGAATCACCAGGTGCCTCTTTCCAGTATCCACCAGGAGAGGTAATGCTCATAATGCGATGGGACAGATAGACTCCTTCAAACTTCCTCTGGGTACTCTTAGGTGAACTCTCCAGACCAGGTTCCTAAGTGAGGGTTCCGTTGACTAGCTTCCAAAAAGGCATCCTGAGGAGTAGCTGCCCATCTATGTCCCAGCTAGGACCTCAATGAATAAAATACTGGACTCAGGTTAGCTGCTGCAGATGGGGGTAGCCACCCTCACCCAGACAGGTGGATTCCCTCCAACAGGGAGAAGAGGAAGACCCTGCTGCTCTAAATCCCAGACTTGTCTCAGACATAGTAGAGGAGAGTAAAAATAATCTAAAAAAAAACATAATAAATATATTAATAGTAAAAAAGCAAAGTCAGAGTATATTGGCCTTTTAAAGGATGATCAAGGGATGTTAATAACAACTGACAAGGATAGGGCAACTGTATTAAATACTTTCTTCTTCTCAGTTTTTACTATGGAAAAGGATGGGTATAATCGACAGGACATTATTGTTAGCAACAGAGCAAGGAGTGTGCCCTTGTGGTTAACAGAAGCCAGTGTTATCAATTTCTCAAACTAGAAAAATCCAATGTGAAAAAATCATCAGGACCAGATGGTTTGCACCCGAGAGTCCTCAAAGAGCTTAGCCAGGTTATTTGGTTTGCAATCATGTGGCACACCCTCCAATGTGACTACATGGTTTTAGGTAAATAATACTGTAACGGACCGTTTCAGCAGACAAGGGGTTAAAATCCGTTTAGGCGATATACCCCTTTCTGAGAGAGCAGGCACAGCTACTGCAGAACATCAAACTCCCGATCTACTGAACAGAACCCCATATTCAACCCATCCCCAGATAGCCTGGATCTGAGCGCTCAACATATCCAAACAGCGCTCGGATGCCACAAACACAGTCACATCCCAAAGGGGTTTACGTTTAGCATGGGCTGATGAGAGGGTCCATAGTCATATTGCAGGAGGCGAGCAACCAGGCTTCTCCAACGCCCAGTGGCGAGATTGGTCTCGTCACATTTCTCCCCTTTTCCAAACAGACTAACAGGGTATCTGACCTTCTGCCGGTCAGTGCCCTTGTTAGTCCAGCAGCCCACCCACAAAACAGAAACAGCAGTACAGCCCACCCAAAAGAACTGGTTACTACACCTGGGTAGAAGAGAAATTTGTCCATGTCCAGGTGCCTCACCTTGGCTGTGTGGGAGACTGGCAGACTGCCTTGGTGGGTTGCTGAGTGGGCAGAGACCAGCGGTACTCTGCCCTGGTGCCAGCGCTACCACAGAAGTAGCCTGGTTGGAGACGGGTTGTTGGAGGGGGAGACCGCCTGTCTCCCCTTTAGATACACCACCATGCTGCTGTGGGGGAAAACCGACTGTCTTCCCTTTGGCTAAACAGCCCTGTTGCTGGGGGTCAGGACAGACTGTCCCTACCCCCTGTGCTGTGAGTGCAGAGACCACGGTCCCATCTGCACTGTTGGGGGGCTTACTGTCTCCCCCTGGTACGTTAAGCTGCTGCTGTGGGATGGAGACTGGGCTCCCAATTCCCAACGAATCAAACTGTCCATGGGGAGAGGGGGTAACAAGCTCCTCTCCCAAATATACTTCCAGCCCCTGGGGAGGGAGATCAACTGTCTCTGCTCCCAATACAGTGTCCTGTTGCTGGGGAAAGGAGACTAGGCTCTCTGTTTCCTGCAGGACACTCTGCTGCTGTGGGATGGAGACTGGGCTCCCAATTCCCAACAAATCATGCTGCCGCTGGGGAGGGAGGACACTGCTCTCCTCTCCCTGCACTTCACACTGCCTTCCTGGCATATCACTCTGCTGCTGGGGGGCAGGAACAACTACCTCTGCCCCCTGTAACTCAGCCAGCCGCTGGGGAGGGAGGACGCTGCTCTCCTCTCCCTGTACTTTACACTGCTGCTGGGGAATGGAGACTGGGCTCCCAATTCCCTGCAGGACCGGTGGAGAGACCTCGGTCCCATCTCTACCGGCCACCTGGGGTTCTTCCCAGTAAAACTTTACCATGTCATCCCCTCTGAATGGGTCTGGCTCTGGGTCTGTCCTGCTGCTCTTCTGCTGAGCCTTCTCATAGTATTGGAACAGCTGCTGGTAGCCCTGTTCTAGCTCCATCTCCCGGGTCACCAGGTGGACCAGGTCTTGCTCAATTTCGTGAGCGTCGTCCCAGTCATACCTGCTCTCCCTCCACTCCAAGAGATCATTGAACCGGGCTTGTGTAGGGCTCCCAAATTCCAGCTCTGAAAAAGACTCCCATAACAAGCCAGAACCATCAAACTCCTCTCCCTCTGGCTTGTCATGCTCAGCTGTCCAGGGCAGGTACTGTGCAACATACCACCAGAGCGCCTGGTAGGCATCCTCCAGCCACATCTCCTGCCATACCCGGAGCTCCAATTCTTTTACCCATTCCTCCCGGGGCTGCTCCCCCAGGAAGGGCATCTGCAGGGCTACTCGCTTCTGCAACCGCTGGTCTTCCTTGGGGAGTCTCTCACCCCGCTGGTACTCCACAATGCCCAGTGCCTGGTACCAGATGCCTTTACGGACTGCATCTCGGTCATCCATGGCACCCTCATCAAACTCCACTGCTGGTTCCATGCTGGTGCTGTCAAGGTCGCTGTACTGGGACATGCGTTGCCCTCAATTGTAAAATCCAGAGCAATGGTGTCTCCTGTAGCTGTCCTTCTGGCTGTAGGAACGATCACGCCGCTTGCCACCAAATGTAACGAACCGTTTCAGCAGACAAGGGGTTAAAATCCGTTTAGGCGATATGCCCCTTTCTGAGAGAGCAGGCACAGCTACTGCAGAACATCAAACTCCCGATCTACTGAACAGAACCCCATATTCAACCCATCCCCAGATAGCCTGGATCTGAGCGCTCAACATATCCAAACAGCGCTCGGATGCCGCAAACACAGTCACATCCCAAAGGGGTTTACGTTTAGCATGGGCTGATGAGAGGGTCCATAGTCATATTGCAGGAGGCGAGCAACCAGGCTTCTCCAACGCCCAGTGGCGAGATTGGTCTCGTCACAAATACAAATTCTACTCTTACTGTGTATCGTGAACATGTATACACCATGACAATAATAAAATGTGAATGGTACTCCACATCAGTATTTAAATTCAATAATAATGAAATCATCCTTAGTAGGAATAAAGAAAGTCTATAGGGTTTTGTGCCAACACGACCCAAAGTGTAGAAACCGCACAGACTCCTTCTTTACTATGTGTACAAATGTTGTAGTGTAATATCTCCGTCATGCAAAAGTGATTAGGTCAAATTCGCTTAATCCCCCCTGGGGTATTGATATACTGGTGTCCTGTTCCGCTGGTGTCCTCAAGATTTAAACACCTTCCTTGGTGGTGGTATGTTGTTGATACCACTTTAAGAGACCATCCAGTCTCTTATCTTCTGCTCACATATGCTCAAAAAAACACAAGGTGGGCCCCCATAGTGTAGTATGTTATGACATGCCAAATTTATTAAAAGTAATGCACTTACATCCGTTCAGATAAAATATGCCTTCAAAAGTTGTTTAAGCAGCTCCACTCCGACTCCTCAAACATCAATAGTTTATAAACTAATTAAGTGGGTAAGGGAAAATATCCAAGAATTTGCTGATAAGAATAGTATCATTAGCAGTAATCAGCATGGATTCATGAAGAAATGCTCATACCAGACCAACCTATAAACATTCTTTGAGGAAGTGAGCTACAATCTGGATAAAGGAAGGCCAGTGGATATAGTTAATCTAGACTTTACCAAAGCTTTTGATACAGTACCCCATAAATGCTTAATCCACAAATTGATGATATTATATGTACCCGGATAGAAAAATATTTACCGGGGTGTGTCCAGAGAGTGGTGACAGAGCATCTTCTGAATGGTCTGGAGTTTTAAGTGGGGTACCTCAGGGCTCTGTCCTGGGACTAATCCTGTTTTGCCCGTAAGAATATTTATTGATATATTACACATAGTCCATGTCTAGTGTAACAGAATATATTGAAAGAATATGAAAAAGGCACTTCGGTTTCCACAATTAGTATATACAGTGAGATAGTCTGTCCATGTTCACAAAAGGCAACTGAAAAAGCATTCAAGAACAAAAAAGTACTAGGGTGAGAAAGCAAAAAAAAAGGTAAAAACAGCGAGAGAAAAAAAACAACACCTAGTAATTGCCTAGGGCAGCCTTTTTCAACTGCACATTGATGTGCCACCAGAGGTCCTCAGGTGTGCCGCAGGATCATGGGAGAGAAGGGCTGTCAGGTGAGCTGAGCTCCCGATCCCCTGCCGAACTGTACATTAGCACTGTGAGGGAGTTCCGTCAGCCTCAGCAAAGTGAAAGTAAAGAGAAGAGGAGTGTGCTGTGCTCTCTGCTTCCCCCTACAGTGCAGTACCTGGCTGAATGAGGAAAGGTACTGTGCTAAAATGTTTTAAAGGGCTTTATACATGTGTCTGTGTGTGTACGTGTGTACGTGTGTACATGTGTGTGTATGTGTGTACATACATGTGTGTGTGTGTACGTGTGTGTGTACAAATGTGTCTGTCTGTGTCTGTATGTGTGCATGTATATGTGTGTGTGTGCACGTGTCTGTTTGTGTGTGTGTGTGTGTGTGTATGTATGATACTTTCAATCCTGACCCCCAAATTCCTGTACCATCAGAACTGCTTTTGTGGGGCTTGTTTTTGATAGCAACAAGGACTGCTGCTCCTCTGAAAAGCAATCCATGTTCAGATCGCTTTTCAGATGCATTTGACAGGTGGTAAAGAGGCAATATATTGCCTCCTCACCACCTGTTTTAAGCCCATAAATGCAGCATCACTGCACCACAACCGTACAATGCACACAGTTGCTGGGTAGTTGCAGTGCAGCCACACTCACCCTAGGTATACCTCCAGCTACAGCCACAGCCTGAGTACACCCCCAGCTGCTGCCTCTGCAGCTAAAGGATGAGAAGTTGGGGGTGGTAAAAAACAGCTCAACCGTGTGGTTTTACCGCCCCTCCAACCTGACCTGTTAATAAGCCCATGGTTCACATCTGTTTGGCTGCGTGCTGCGTGTAGGGCAGCCCAATCATTTCAATGGTCTTCCCTACCTGCAAAAATGCAGTGAAAGAAGTCAGTGAACCTTTTTTTAAAATTGCACCACACCAAAAGCACCCCACATTTGCCAATGTGTGGGGTACCATTAAAAATTAATGGCACCCTAAAAGAGCAGAGCATTTGACTGTGTGGCAGGAATGGGCACGATTTTGTGCGTGTTCCATGACATACAGTATTATGAACCAAGCCTTGGACAGGGGTGCCTCAAGACTGAAAATACTTTTCAAGGGCGCACTGACTGGAAAAGAGAAACACTGGCCTAGAAGAACTAAATCCATTCTGAGCCATGACCCCAAACCACCAGTGTTGATCTAGGAATGTTTGTTATCAAACAGCGATTCCTTCAGCATCTATCCAATTGGACCAGATTTTGTCTAAATTTGTGGGGTACCTGCGACTAGTATAAGTCAATTTATAGAGCGTGAGAACCACATTGATAGCCGCCTTCCACTCCACCACAGTGGGGGGCTGGGGCACCTTCCATTTGACCAAAAGGGTCTGCCTTGCATAAAATGCTGAGTAAGATATAAACAGTTTAACATAACGGATATATACCATGTTGTCAGTCATACCCAGTAAGAAAATCAGAGGGTCTTGGGCCAGAGATAGGCCACCCATATAATTAATGGTAGCCACCCCCTCATTCCAAAGACATGACGCGGCAGGTCCACAACATATAGATAGGTGCACCCTCCCCTGTAGCACATCTCTGACAAACACTAAAGGTATTGGGATATATGCAAGACAGCCTCTATGGTGTGTAGTAGACTATGGATGAATTTGAGCTGGATGAAACCGTCTTTGGCTGAGATCAAGTTTGTTAAAAATTGGTCCAAGCATTCAGACCAATCCTCTTCAGTAAGAGAAAGAAGATCCACGTGTCATCTCTGATACAGGCCATCTAGCCTGTGTCCATGTGCCGAATTGATCACTGACTAGATGAAGGAAAGTGGTCTATCTAGTAGTGATCGACCAATATCGGTTTTTCGTTGCCGATACTGATACTTTGGCCAATGCATATCGGTATCGGCAGATATTGGCCGATATTTTTGTACAATTAATTTTTTCTTTGACAGGTACTTTTGTGGAGGGATCTGGAGGTCTAAAAGACCCCAAACCCCTCCTCTGCACTTAAAAGCTTGGCTGTTTTAAATGCTGTCAGTTTATTTTAATTTGGCGCCAGTCACAGTACATGGAAGTGATGTCACTCATGACATCACTTCCGGGTTTTTGCATAGAGACCCGATCAGAGCCGAATGCGGCTTTGATCGGGTCTTTGGCGGCCGTGCAGACTGGTGCAGGCTGGATAATCGGTCGATCCCTACTATCTAGGTTCTCCATTGTCAAGAGCTCCTCCAATGAGTGAAAGGAAAAAGAGATCTTGTGTCAGAAGTGCGTATATAAATGATATAGAGAATGGGGTTAATAGTTCAATCTCAGTGTTTGCTGATGATACAAAGCTAAACAGGTCAATAACTTCACAATAGGAAATAGCAACTTTACAGGTTTAAAATAGAAGGGTGGGCAAACACATGGCAAATGAGGTTCAATGTAGGAAAATGTAAAGTAATGTACTTGGAGGCTAAACATATGAATGCAAGCTACAGGCTAGAGGGAGAACCTCTGGGGGAAAAAGATCTGGTGGTCCTAGTTGATGACGGACTCAGCAATAGCACGCAATCAAAAACAAGGGAGAAAGCCGCTCAGGTGCAAGCTCAGCACTCGGTGCAGGTCAGATCCGCCATCCAAGCATGTAGACATCCAAAAAGAGAAAGACCGCACTCAAAGATGTTAAATGAAAATCCATAGGACTCCTTTATTCTCCATAAATACAGCAGACAGACAGTGCAATACACGGACAGACGTGTCGGGTTAACGCGTTTCACGATAAAAATCGCTTATTCATAACCACACACCTTGAGACTGTGGATGCCAACAACCTTTTGTAGATAAACCAAGTAAAAGGTGGACAAGAAATGTAATTGCTCACACCCTGAGTTAATTGATACGAAAAGGCACACAGCTGCTCGTTCAGCAATCCACAGTCTCAAGGTGAAGACATTTAATTACAAAACATATCTCCCTCCCTACAGGGGGGAGGGGGAAGAGTACATATAGACAATATAAAATCACATGTTTAATAGAAAAAACACATATAAATAGATGTATATATATATGACGGGCTGAAAGAATCAATAAAATAGGTTACAAAGCAACACATAACATATATACTTATAGGGCTTGACCTCTGGTAGTCAAAAATAACTACATAAAAGTTGTCTTTATCCAAAAGTACTTTTGGATAAAGACAACTTTTATGTAGTTATTTTTGACTACCAGAGGTCAAGCCCTATAAGTATATATGAATGCCGATAACCAGCTTCTGTTTACATCTTGATCAGCTGTGATTGGCCACAGCTGATCACATGGTAAAGAGCCCCTGAATGGCTCTTTACCTCAATCTGTGATCAGCAGTGTCCGGAGGACACTGTGTTTACAGAGCGTGCCATATGCACACCACATCAGGCATGTGGCGGACACAATCATAAGAGGCCATCATATGATGCCCTCCCGGAACTGGCTGCCGCACTGTAGCCGTCATTCGGGTACAGCACAGTCGGCAAGTGGTAAAGAGGGGTTATGATAGCGATATACAAATATCTTAATGGTAATTCCAACACTGGGAGAAAACTATTCAGTCTCTGGTCACCCAATTAAGTTGGTTGGTTGGTTAAGAAGCAGTTTAACATTAAACTGTGTAAGGGGTTCTTTACTGAGTCTTCTTTGCTGCTGTTGATGAGATGAGCAGCTGGGTATGAGCTTTGTTCTCATTGCTGACTATGGTGGGGACATATAGGGACATATATGAATCTTGTTGACTCCAATTTAAAATTACACTTTTCTTTGCCCATGTAGGGCACCGCCCTCCACCTTTTACAGGCATGTGGTGGTCCACAAAGCAGAGCGTACTGTGCAGGATGCAGGGCCCTGACGGTTCCTTTAACAGCTGTCAGGATCGGGTTTTCCCCATGCCAGCATGAGCTCCATGAACTGCACACTTCCACACAACTCTGAAGTGGTCTCATCCACTACCTACGCTGAATATCAAGAATTTTACATGAAAGTGTGTTTTTTTTTTTTTTTAGTGTTTAATAAATGTATAACCATATACTAACAAGGATCCCGCACTGATATTTATTTTTTTGTTGCTTGAGTTCATCTAGAGTCAGGAGAGGACTGGGCCAGGGGGCAGAGGGCAATTGCCCCCCCCCCGGGTTGCTCTAATGCCCCGTAAAAAGGCTGCACCACTTCTGCCACAGACACGCCTAAAGGATTCCAGCGGAAGAAAAGTTAAAAATCCCCACCGCTGACCTACTGAGTGTGGGATGAAGGCAAGGACAGAGCGCAGGCCTCCTCCCAGCATGGATGGTGTAAACTGTGTCTGAGCAGAGGCCTGTTCCATGCCTCACTGAAGACCCTCCTCCCCTAGCTAGACCCGACCGAGCTGTCCCAGCTCCCCCAAACCACCCCCCTGCTGGCCAGGTCAGGAACCTGGATTCGGGCAGTGAGTAGAGAGTCCCTGAAGCTGAGCTTCAGCCTGGAATGGGGGTCAGGAGGAGGCTGGGAAGAGGGGGCGTGGGAGGGGGGGGCCAAGTCGCTGCACCATGGGCCTCTGGTTTGTACTTGCCCCCTGGGCCGAAAGTTGCCAGTCAGTCGCTGTCCAGAGTGGGGGACTCTAATACAGGAGGTGTGTTACTGGCCAAATCACCAGGTGAAAACAGAGGGGAAAAAGCCTGCAAAAAAAGGAAACGAGGAAGGAAGGAATCTAATGATTGGTAAGCTGTAATTTATTACATTTTTGGTTTGGTTTATAATAAGACTGCAAGCAGACTAGCTTAGCTAGGTATACCCTGTATAGCCAATCTTACTTTCTTGGTAAATAAAAAAAAAAATAATCCTTTACCAATATTAGGTAATATGCTCCACGCCTAATTTATATTGAACTATCTGTAATTTGCTACAATCGCCGTGTCAACGAATTACCCGATAAACTAAAAGCACATGCTGTTTACAAAAACGTTGCATAGCATAATACGATGATTTGTTTTACCTTTAATCATTTCATTCTCTGTTAGACGATTCTATATTCTGCTGCAAAGAAATCTACCATTCAATATAAAACTTAATGATGGGTAAAACTTTGCTGTAATCCATAGAAGAAGCACTAGATGGCAGTAGATTAGAGAACCAATATAGGGACTCGGTCCTTTGGGAACAGTTCCAAATGATAACATTCCTAGCTGATAACCAGACGCAGAAAGTCTAAACTCTTCCAATAAAAGCTTAAAGTGTATTTCTACCTTTGCAGCCAAATTGGGATAACACCTGCTTTGTATTTGTTACATGGTCAATTCACAAAGCATAAATTTAAACAAATGTTATATATGTGCTGCTTACTTCTTTATTTGCTAAAAAAAACTATAAAAATCGTACTAAGATTTTCTCTTTCTTTGTAATGTTAAGGAGAAGGCTGGGGAGTTATGTTTTCTGTAATTAACCCTGTCTGTGCTGTGTTCATTGTCAGATGCATACTAGATTTGCACACCCTCTGTCCTAACGAAGGGTTAAAGATCTCAAGGTTTGGGTAGTATATTGTATGTTAATGCACATTTTTTAATTTTATATTTTATTATTATTATTATTATGCAGGATTTATATAGCAACAACAGTTTGCACAGCTCTTTACAATATAAAAGGGGAAAGTACAATTACAATACATTTCAATACAGAAGGAATAGGAGGGCCCTGCTCATGGAGCTTGCAGGTGGTACAAAAGGTAATAGCTTCAGGGGATGATGTGATGGAGGTGACCCGAGTACAGTTATTAGGTGGAGGTGGGGTAGGCTTCCCTTAATAAATTAGTTTTCAAGGATCGCCTAAAGGTGGACAGGGTAGGCGCTAACTGGACATACTGGGGTAGGGAGTTCCAGAGGGTGGTAGTGGACAAGAATGATGACTACGCCATTTGGCCAATAAAATAATGCAGGAAAATAGTCATGTAACAAGAGTTCAGCTAGCATCATGAGGTTAAGTAATTTTTAGGGAGGACAGCTGCCAAACTGATTGGCTGGTCAACCAAACAGTTGAACAGCAAGTAGGTGGCGGTCAGTCATATGCTTAGTAACGCATGAAAGGGAGGAAGTCCCGGTATAGATTAGTGAGAAGATGTGAAATAAACTGGAAGGGATCATTTGAGAATAATCTAGTTAAAATATAATTTAATATATCTGAAACATTGTTCTTTTGAATGTTGAGTAACAATAGGTAAAGTAACACTAAGGCCTCTTTCACACAGAGCGGACCGTATTGTGATCCGCTCCGGCACTTTTTTTTTTTTTCACGGACACGGATGACACTTGTGTCATCCGCTCCGTATGTCCGCATATCATCCCATCCGTTTGCGGATGATATACGGACATAATGTATGTCTATGGAGATTGCGGATGTCAGTGGATGACACCGCTGACATCCGATTTTGCATCCGTTCCGTTTTTTAAATGGAGCAAAAATAGGGTTCTGTTCCGTTCCAAAAAACGGAACAGAACTGAAAGAATGAAAATCGGATGTCAGCGGGTGGTCATCCGCTGACATCCGCAATCCCATAGACATTCATTATGTCCGTATATATCACCCGCAAACGGATGGGGTGATTTACGGACATACGGAACGTCCGTGTGAAAGAGCCCTTAAGCTTCATTTTTATTTTTTATTAAAATAAAAAAGGTGTTATACTTACCTGCTCTGTGTAATAGCTTTGCACAGAGCAGCCCCAATCCTCCTCTTCTGGCTTTCCCTGCCAGCGATCCAGGCTCCTCCTCTTTAGGGAGTACCCCCATAGCAAGCCACTTCCTATGGGGGCACTTGTGAAGACAAGTGGTGGCTCGGCCCTGCCCCCTTGTCACAGCATTTGATTGACAGCAGCAGGACTGCTATCAGTCTGCCCCGTGAGGAGGGAGACAGTGGCGAGAGCCATTGCTCTTGTGAACATTGCTGAAACAGGATGGAGCTCACATAAGAATAAAGGGGCGGGGGGGGGGGGCTGGGAGGATCCTGCAACACAGAATGTTTTTTACCTTAAGGCTTTAGAACCACTTTAAAATTTGTATAAATAACTCATAAATATTAGAGCATTTTTTGGACCTGGGTTGTTAATGCACTTAAAGCGGAGTTCCACCCTAATTTGCATCTAAATCTGCATGTGCTCCACCATTCCCTTTTAGATAATGTCATTTTTTTTTTTTAATATATAGTACCTTTTCTTCTAAAAAAAAAGATCCACTTCCGTCCAAACCCGGCCGCGGCGAAGTGCGTCATATCCTTTTTCGTAATGGCTCCTGGGATACCAGTGTAAGCAATCCCAGGAGCCAATGGGCATCCTCCGCCGCTAGCATCGCTTTGCTTCTAAACCCGAAATGATGCGATGCTAGGCTCCATGGCTACGGCCGTGATAAAGTCCCATTGCACATGCGTGAGTTCGGGAGGTGCTTGCTGGGTAGCCAGCGGCACCTTATCCCGGAAGAGACTCCTAGTGGGTTTCAGATGCCCACACTTAGGATGGACACTTGCTGGATCAGAAGGCTACAGTGAGTACTAACACTTTTAATGACACAGAAAACGTTGACATATGCAGCATATGCCGATTTCCAATACATATTTGGTGACTATCACGGGGGAGGGGATTTAAAAAAAAAAAAAAAGGCTGGAACTCCGCTTTAAAAAAAAATGTCCCTAAAGTGTCCCAAATGTGTACTGCTCAGCAAGTTTATCTGAACAATTCAAGCTGCCTATAGAGCACTATGTGTAAACCTGCTCCAAAGCAACAGCGGGAAAGGTTAGACATTTATATTTTTTGTGGTACATTGTGAGAATAGGAACCCAACACAAAACACATTGTTGGAATTTCTCAAATATGATTGCAATGATAGAGATACATTTAAATTGGTGGCAAAATAATTTATAAAAAATACACATTACCTTAATTTCTTGCCTTTGTCTGCTATCTTGGTTTTATTTAAGACACCTTCTTTATTTTGGCTTACCTGTTAATACAAGGATAGCATTAAAATATAGATTTAAACCACAAATGCAGATACATATAGAAAAATGCTTGCTATGGCAGTTTTTATTGTGATGGCTCTCTATGTCATAAGCATCAAGTAGATATTAAAGTGATTGTAAACTTATTTATTTATTTTTTAAATATCAAATATATTTTTTTTATTGCACAGAGGGGCCCCGAAGCTCCTCTTTTTGGGTCCTCTGCCGACACTCCCTGCCCCTTCTCTTCTTGGGTGCTCTGCCGGCACTCCCAGCCCCTCCTCTTCTTGGGTTCTCTGCCTACACTCCCGGCCCCTCCTCTTCTTGGGTCCTCTGCCGGCACTCCCGGCCCCTCCTCTTCTTGGGTGCTCTGCCGGCACTCCCGACCCCTTCTCTTTGTGGGTGCTCTGCCGGCACTCCCGTCCCCTTCTCTTCTTGGGTACTCTGCCGGCACTCCCGGCCCCTTCTCTTCTTGGGTCCTCTGCCGGCACTCCCGGCCCCTTCTCTTCTTGGGTCCTCTGCCTACACTCCCGGCCCCTCCTCTTCTTGGGTCCTCTGCCGGCACTCCCGGCCCCTACTCTTCTTGGGTCCTCTGCCTGCACTCCAAGCTCCTTCTCTTCTTGGTGTCCCACCATAGGAAGCTGCTTCCGATGGCGGTACACCTGCGGGCTCTATCCCGAGCTGCTCCGCACCCTGCGCCCCGCTCCCTCATTACAGGATTTGACTGACAACAGCCAATGGCTGATGCTGCCTCAGCAAAGTCTGTGAGACTTGGTAGTGAGAGAAGAAAGCCGCTGCAGATAGGAATCTAATGGTTAAGATGGCACCACCACCTCGACACCAGAAGCTGGCTTGCGCTCCAGGGATAGGATGTAATTGTAATGTATTGGCTGGGACACACTAGCTCAACTAGTTTCAATTGTGATTGGACGTTTTCAGGCAGACAAAACTAGCTGAGGCAGTGTTCCCCAGCTGATATGTTACATCCCATCCCTGAAGCTCAAGCCAGCTTCTGGTCTCGGGGCAGCGATCGTCTTAACTATAATCTCCGTATGTCCCTGGTGCTGGTCTTTAGGCAATACGCATGTGAGTGCGATGTAATTGTAAGGTTTTATATGGTTTAACAAAGTCGGCTGCTTTGCACAATTATTCTTTTAGCTGATACTGTTTTTTGGGGGACAGTTTATGGCATTGGAAGGAATTACATCCTGGTACATGTGAATGGTCAAGTTGGTGACAAGATACACAGTGGTTCTAACCAAAAAAGCACAGTAAAACCTAATAGTAGGTCCATCCATTGTGGTGAGTGTACATCCATGTGGGGTTACCTGGAGCACCTGGAAGTGTTTATCTGTTACTAATGGCACAATCACCTGTTCACTTACATTTTGTTTTTTAACCACTTGCCTACTGGCCAGTTTCACCCACTTCCTGCCTAGACCAATTTTTTAGCTTTCAGCGCTGTCACACTTTGAATGACAATTGCACGATCATGCAGCACTATACCCAAATTAAACTTTTATAATTTTTTTTTCACATGAATAGAGCTTTATTTTGGTGGTAATTATTCACCACTGGGTTTTTGTTTTTGTATCCTAAACAAACAAAAAAAGACTGAAAATGAAAAAAAAAAACAAAAAAAAAAAAACATTTTTTCATAGTTTGTTATAAAATATTGCAAACAGGTAATTTTGCAAACTGGTAAAATGTCGTCCTTCATTTATGTGCGCTAATGAGGCTGCACTTATGGACACTGATAGGCTGCACTGATGGGCACTGGTGAGGCAGCACTGATGGGCACTAATAAGGCGGCACTGGTGGTTACTGATGAGGAGGCACTGATCAGGCTGCACCGATAGGCAGAAATGATGGACACTGATATGTGGCACTGATGGGCACTGACTTGTGGCACTGATGGGCATCGCTGATAGGTGGCACTGATGGGAACTGATATGTGGCACTAATGGGCACTGAAGGGCACTAATAAGCATTGGTAGATGGCACTGATGGGCATTGATAGGCAGCACTGATAGGTGACACTGATGAGGAGGTACTGATGGACACTGATTGGCAGCACTAATGAGCACTGATTGACAGTACTGTTGGGCACTGATTTGCAGCACTAGTGGGCACTGTTGGGACTGCACTGATAATTAGGACCCTGATCTGTAAGTCCATAGCATTCAGCAATCACAGAGCACGCCACACAGTCAGCACGATCATCTAATGATGTCCTCCCGGGAAAATTAAGCCCACGCTGTAGCTGTCATTCGGCTATAGCGTGCGCGGGAAGGGGTTAATCAACTATTATTTGAACTGGATTTATTGATACATTGGACATTAGCTGTATTTTCTGGTGCTTTTAATTAATTCGTTTTTTTGCACTTCTACATAAACTGTTTAGTAATTTGTAAACTGTTTAGTAATTTTGGTTTACATTTTTGGCAGCGCAGTCTATATACACATTTATAGGGTTCACGAATGTGGAAGTTAGACACATTCTGAAGACTGCAGCAGCCATAATCACATTCGTCTGTGTTTCACTACTTTTTTTTTTCCTTTGCCTGTGGTGCAGAGTTGTCATTGTTATGTGTGCATGGCCACATATGCTAAGGGAGCTCTCAACAACAGCTGGGAATTCCGGGATAGAGATGTATAGAACTGTTCGCCAGCGAACAGTTCCCGGCGAACTTAGCATGTTCGCGTTCGCCACTGCCGGCGAACATATGCGATGTTCGGTCCGCCCCCCATAAGACATCATTGAGGCAAACTTTGACCCTGAACTTTACAGTCAGCAGACACATTTCCAGCCAATCAGCGTACCTCCCTCCCACACCCTCCCACCTCCTATAAATAAGCAAGGGCAGCATCCATCTTAGATCATTCTGAAGCAGTGTGTGTAGTGAGAGTAGGGAGAGAGCTGCTGCTGCTGCTGTTAAGCTAGGGACAGTTAGTCAGTGTTCCTGGTCTTGCAGTGTTCTTGGTCCACTACTGCTGTAATATCAGCACCCCAAAAAGCCCTTCTAAGGGCTGGTATTTGTGTTTTTTTTTTTTTATATATATATATATATATATATATATATATATATATATATACCTAGCGTCCCCAAAAGCCCTTTTAAGGGCTGGTAATTGAGTTGTTTCTTCATATATATATATATCTATATCTATCTAGTGTCCCCAAAAGCCCTTTTAAGGGCTGGTAATTGAGGATTTTTTTTATTTATATATATACATATATATATATATATATATATATATATATATATATATATATAGTGTCCCCAAAAGCCCTTTTAAGGGCTGGTAAGGTAATAGATTTTTTTCTTTATATATATATCTATATATATCTATTGTACACTGCAGTTGCCTGCCCGCTGTGTGTGAGAGGCCACAGACCTACCACAGACTGTACTGTGTGCACACCACACTCATTTCGGGTGGCACAGGCACAGTACCTGGCATTTTAAAAAATATTTTTTTTTTCCTCTGTCATAATTGCAGTGAGTGCTGTGTCAGGTCCACAGAGTGCACTGTACCCACTGCAGTGCCCTGCCCACCACTGATATATATACGGTGGCACAGCATCTTGTTGCAATAAATTGAAAAAAAAAATTTTTTTTTATTATTGCAGTTGCCTGGGCTGCCAGTTACTGTCAGGTCCACAGAGTGTACTGTGCCCACTGCAGTGCCACTGTGTGCCCACCCACCACTGATATATAAGGTGGCACAGCAGCTTGCAAAGTAAAAAAAAATATATATATTTTTTAATTGCAGTTGCCTGGGTGCCAGTGACTGCTGTCAGGTCCACAGAGAGTGTACTGTGCCACTGCCCACCCACCACTGATATATAAGGTGGCACAGCAGCTTGCAAAGTAAAATAAAATATATATTTTTTAAAATTGCAGTTGCCTGGGTGCCAGTGACTGCTGTCAGGTCCACAGAGAGTGTACTGTGCCACTGCCCACCCACCACTGATATATAAGGTGGCACAGCAGCTTGCCAAGTAAAAAAAATATATATATTTTTTAATTGCAGTTGCCTGAGTGCCAGTGACTGTCAGGTCCACAGAGTGTACTGTACCCACTGCCCAACACTCCTATAGGGTGGCACAGCACCTTGCACTCATAGTACACAACACATTAAAAAAGAAAATGACAGGCAGAGGCAGGCCACCCCGCAAGGGCCGTCGTGGTCGTGGTGCTGTGATTTCCTTAGGCCCTAGAATAATGCCCAGTGTTCAGAGGCCACCACAGACCCTGAACTCAAAAAATTCTGAGGCCATAGTTGACTGGCTTACACAAGACACCCAATCGTCTACAGCTTCCGCTCGGAACCCTAATGCACCATCCTCCTCCAGCTCAGCTTCGGGCACCTCTCAATTTACCACTCGCCAGCCCGCCGGCACCACCACCAACACTAGCACCACAGCCGCTTCACTTGATCCGTCAGAGGAGTTATTTTCACATCAGTTTGAAGAAATAAGTGATGCGCAACTATTAGTGCCAGAGGATGTAGATAACGGGGATATGTCTCAGTCAGGCAGCATTATACACATGGACGTACATTGTGATGATGATGATGTTGTACCTGCTGCTGCTGCCTTTGCTGAGTTGTCAAGTGAAGCGGCTGATGATGACGATGTGTCTGTGGATGTCACCTGGGTGCCTGCTCGAAGAGCAGAAGAAGAGGGGGAAAGTTCAGATGGGGAGACAGAGAGGAGGAGGAGACGAGTTGGAAGCAGGGGGAGGAGGTCATCGCAAGGAGCTAGTGGCGCAGTCAGACAGCATGTAGATTCGGCACCCGGGGTCAGCCAGACAGCACGCCAATAAACGCAAGCTGTTGCCACCACCAGAATGCCGTCCTTGCAAAGCTCAGCAGTGTGGCATTTTTTTTGTGTGTCTGCCTCTGATATCAGCGATGCCATTTGTAACCTGTGCCAAAAGAAACTGAGTCGTGGGAAGTCCAACACCCACCTAGGTACAACTGCTTTGCGAAGGCACATGATCTCACATCACAAACGCCTATGGGATCAACACATGAGTAAAAGCAGCACACAAACTGAAAGCCACCATCCTCCTCCTGGTCCAGCATCTTCAGCCACGTCAACCACTGCTGTCCTCCATGCCCCCTATCAACAACCCGCCCCTCCGCCTCTCACCTTCAGCAGTTCCTGCTCGTCACCTGCCCACAGTCAGGTGTCTGTCAAGGAAATGTTTGAGCGTAAAAAGCCAATCTCGCAGAGTCACCCCCTTGCCCGGCGTCTGACAGCTGGCTTGTCGGAACTCTTAGCCCGCCAGCTTTTACCATACAAGCTGGTGGAGTCTGAGGCCTTCAAAAAATTTGTCGCTATTGGGACACCGCAGTGGAAGGTACCCGGCCGAAATTATTTTTCACAAAAGGCAATCCCCAACCTGTACTCTATTGTGGAAAAGGAAATCATGTCACGTCTGGCACACAGTGTTGGGGCAAGGGTCCATCTGACCACTGATAGCTGGTCTGCAAAGCACGGTCAGGGCAGGTATATAACGTACACTGCGCATTGGGTAAACCTGCTGGCGGCTGCCAAGCATGGAATGCGTGGCTCTGCTGCAGAGGAGTTGGTGACACCGCCACGACTTGCAGGCAGGCCTGCTGCCACCTCCTCTACTCCTCCTACTCCATCCTCTTTGCTAACCTCCTCGGCTGAGTCCTCTTCTGCTGTTGCGTCTTGCTCCACACCAACTGCACCCCCCCAGCTCCCCAGGGGCTATTCCACATGCCGGATACGACAGTGTCACGCTGTCTTGGGGTTGACTTGCCTGAAAGCAGAGAGTCACACCGGACCAGCACTACTGTCCGCCCTGAATGCACAGGTGGATCAGTGGCTGACCCCACACCAACTGGAGATCGGCAAAGTGGTGTGTGACAACGGGAGCAATTTGTTGGCGGCATTGAATTTGGGCAAGTTGACACATGTGCCGTGCATGGCACATGTGTTGAATCTGATTGTGCAACGTTTTGTGCAGAAGTACCCAGGCTTACAGGACGTCCTCAAGCAGGCCAGGAAGGTGTGTGGCCATTTCAGGCGTTCCTACACGGCCATGGCGCACTTTGCAGATATTCAGCGGCGAAACAACATGCCAGTGAGGCGCTTGATTTGCGACAGCCCGACACGTTGGAATTCAACACTGCTAATGTTCGACCGCCTGCTCCAACAAGAAAAAGCGGTCAACGAGTATTTGTATGACCGGGGTGCTAGGACAGCCTCTGCGGAGCTGGGTATTTTTTTGCCACGCTACTGGACGCTCATGCGCAATGCCTGTAGGCTCATGCGTCCTTTTGAGGAGGTGACAAACCTAGTGAGTCGCACTGAAGGCACCATCAGCGACATCATCCCATATGTTTTTTTCCTGGAGCGTGCCCTGCGAAGAGTGCTGGATCAGGCCGTAGATGAGCGTGAAGAGGAAGAGTTGTGGTCACCATCACCACCACCAGAAACAGCCTTACCATCGATTGCTGGACCTGCGGCAACACTGGAAGAGGAGTGTGAGGAAGAGGAGTCAGAGGAGGAATGTGGCTTTGAGGAGGAGGAACACCAACCACAGCAGGCATCCCAGGGTGCTCGTTGTCACCTATCTGGTACCCGTGGTGTTGTACGTGGCTGGGGGGAAGAACACACCTTCAATGACATCAGTGAGGACGAGGAATTGGACATGAGTAGCTCGGCATCCAACCTTGTGCAAATGGGGTCTTTCATGCTGTCATGCCTGTTGAGAGACCCTCGTATAAAAAGGCTGAAGGAGAACGACCTGTACTGGGTGGCCACGCTACTAGACCCCCGGTATAAGCAGAAAGTCTGTGATATGTTACCCAATTACCGGCAGTCGCAAAGGATGCAGCAGCTACAAAATAAGTTAAAAACTATGCTTTACACAGCGTATAAGGGTGATGTCACAGCACAACGGGAATCCAACAGGGGAAGAGGTGAAAGTAATCCTCCTCCTACCACCACAACCACGCCGGCAAGGACAGGACGCTTTACAGACGTCTTGTTGATGGAGGACATGCGGAGCTTTTTTAGTCCTATGCATCGCCACAGCCCTTCGGGGTCCACCCTCAGAGAACGACTCGACCGACAGGTAGCAGACTACCTTGCCTTAACTGCAGATATCGACACTCTGAGGAGCGATGAACCCCTTGACTACTGGGTGTGCAGGCTTGACCTGTGGCCTGAGCTATCCCAGTTTGCCATTGAACTTCTGGCCTGCCCCGCTTCAAGTGTGATGTCAGAAAGGACCTTCAGCGCAGCAGGAGGTATTGTCACTGAGAAGAGAAGTCGCCTAGGTCAAAAAAGTCTTGATTACCTCACGTTTATTAAGATGAATGAGGCATGGATCCCGAAGGGACTGACAGTGGGGGATGCATTTGACTAAAAAAGGCCTGGTGATGACTGAGATGCCTTGGCCTAAAAATGGTCCACACGCTGCTGTATATAATCATTCTCTGCATGCCGGATGACTTACGTGACGTCTCCGCCACCAACTACGGTTCAAGCCGCAATGTTTTAGTGCACTTTCTGCCTTAAAACCTCAATTTTTCAGGCCGCTGCTACAGCAGCGGCTGCAACAATACCTACTTTTTCATGCATGTGTACATGCCTAATTTTTCTGGCCTCTGGTGCTACACTGTGGCTGCAAAAAAACAAAAAACAAAAAAAAAGGCACATACATGTGTCAATTCCCCTTCGTGATCGTTACCTTGTCGTGGTGAAGGGGCTTGCGTATCACAATGAAGCGATCACCTCTAGGATTGTGTTGGCACACCCCAGATGATAAGGTCGTTGCTTCATTGTGTACAGACCAAAAGCGATCCGCAGGATAATTTTTCATAAAAAAAAACATTCATTTTCTTTCATTCTTTCTGCGGAGCTGGGTATTTTTTGGCCGCGTTACTGAATGCTCATGAACAATGGCTGTAGGCTCATGCGTCCTTTTGCGGAGATGACAACCCTGGTGGTCAGTCGAACCCAAGGCAACATCATCGACCTCATCCCATATGCGTTTTTTCTGGAGCGTGCCCTGCGAAGAGTACTGGATCAGGCTGTAGATGAGCATGAAGAGGAAGAGTTGTGGTCCTCATCACCACCAGAAGCAGCCTTGTCGTTGTCAATTGCTGGACCTGTGGCAACGCAGAGAGAGGAGTCTGAAGAAGAGAAGTCAGAGGAGGAAGGTGGCTTTGAGGAGGTGGAATACCAGCCACAGCAGGAGTCCCAGGGGGCTTGTTCTCACCTTTCGGGGACCCTTGGTGTTGTATGTGGCTGGGTGGAGGAAGAGACCTTCAATGATGTCAGTGAGGACAAGGAACGGGACATGGCTAGCTTGGTATCCAACCTTGTGCAAATTGGGAGTTTGCGGTTGTGCAAATGGACTGACTGACTGTTAAACGGGGAGTTTGGTCTGTCAGAGTTTGGTCTGTCACTGTGAAGCGGGCGACGGGCGTAACCCTTACACTACTTGACCGATAAAACATCATACCTGATCGTATTCACACACTGGATGTTTTAGTGCTGGTTTACACTGCCGCTACCACTAAAGTAGCGTCGCTTCCAGTGCGACTTTGGCGCGACTTAGCGCGACTTTGGCGCGACCTCATCGCGAGGTGACTTTTTATTTGGCCAATCACAATATCATGTTTTGTGACCGTCACCTAATTTCCTTTTCCTGTTTTTTGTTTTACATATTTCCCCATGTGTGCAGTGTTGTCTGTGTCATAGCTCAACTGATAGGCATGTTTGCCTTGGCATATCATATTTCAGCTTGCCAGAAAGAAAAAAAGACAGCTGGAAAGACACTGCATTAGTTTTCTACTAAAAATCATAAGAAAAATGCTGTTTTTTTTGGGTTGTGGACATACTACAGAGCTGAAACTTGACAGGTACACTTTTTAGACCCCCCAGACACTAAATACAAAAAATGACATGCCTGCCTAAAAAAATGCCCGATAAATGCCTGCAAGAGAAAAAGCCAGCCGCAGAGAAGCCGTATTCCTGAAAATATAAGAAAAATGCTGTTTTTTAGGGGTTCTGGACATGCTACAGAGCTGAAACTTGACAGGTACACTTTTTAGACCCCCCAGACACTAAATACAAAAAATGACATGCCTGCCTAAAAAAATGCCCGATAAATGCCTGCAAGAGAAAAAGCCAGCCGCAGAGAAGCCGTATTCCTGAAAATATAAGAAAAATGCTGTTTTTTAGGGGTTCTGGACATGCTACAGAGCTGAAACTTGACAGGTACACTTTTTAGACCCCCCAGACACTAAATACAAAAAATGACATGCCTGCCTAAAAAAATGCCCGCTAAATGCCTGCAAGAGAAAAAGCCAGCCGCAGAGAAGCCATATTCCTGAAAATATAAGAAAAATGCTGTTTTTTAGGGGTTCTGGACATGCTACAGAGCTGAAACTTGACAGGTACACTTTTTAGACCCCCCAGACACTAAATACAAAAAATGACATGCCTGCCTAAAAAAATGCCCGATAAATGCCTGCAAGAGAAAAAGCCAGCCGCAGAGAAGCCGTATTCCTGAAAATATAAGAAAAATGCTGTTTTTTAGGGGTTCTGGACATGCTACAGAGCTGAAACTTGACAGGTACACTTTTTAGACCCCCCAGACACTAAATACAAAAAATGACATGCCTGCCTAAAAAAATGCCCGATAAATGCCTGCAAGAGAAAAAGCCAGCCGCAGAGAAGCCGTATTCCTGAAAATATAAGAAAAATGCTGTTTTTTAGGGGCTCTGGACATGCTACAGAGCTGAAACTTGACATGTACACTTTTTAGACCCCCCAGACACTAAATACAAAAAATGACATGCCTGCCTAAAAAAATGCCCGATAAATGCCTGCAAGAGAAAAAGCCAGCCGCAGAGAAGCCGTATTACTGAAAATATAAGAAAAATGCTGTTTTTTAGGGGTTCTGGACATGCTACAGAGCTGAAACTTGACAGGTACACTTTTTAGACCCCCCAGACACTAAATACAAAAAATGACATGCCTGCCTAAAAAAATGCCCGATAAATGCCTGCAAGAGAAAAAGCCAGCCGCAGAGAAGCCGTATTCCTGAAAATATAAGAAAAATGCTGTTTTTTAGGGGTTCTGGACATGCTACAGAGCTGAAACTTGACAGGTACACTTTTTAGACCCCCCAGACACTAAATACAAAAAATGACATGCCTGCCTAAAAAAATGCCCGATAAATGCCTGCAAGAGAAAAAGCCAGCCGCAGAGAAGCCGTATTCCTGAAAATATAAGAAAAATGCTGTTTTTTAGGGGTTCTGGACATGCTACAGAGCTGAAACTTGACAGGTACACTTTTTAGACCCCCCAGACACTAAATACAAAAAATGACATGCCTGCCTAAAAAAATGCCCGCTAAATGCCTGCAAGAGAAAAAGCCAGCCACAGAGAAGCCATATTCCTGAAAATATAAGAAAAATGCTGTTTTTTAGGGGTTCTGGACATGCTACAGAGCTGAAAAATGACAGGTACACTTTTTAGACCCCCCAGACACTAAATACAAAAAATGACATGCCTGCCTAAAAAAATGCCCACTAAATGCCTGCAAGAGAAAAAGCCAGCCGCAGAGAAGCCATATTCCTGAAAATATAAGAAAAATGCTGTTTTTTAGGGGTTCTGGACATGCTACAGAGCTGAAACTTGACAGGTACACTTTTTAGACCCCCCAGACACTAAATACAAAAAATGACATGCCTGCCTAAAAAAATGCCCGATAAATGCCTGCAAGAGAAAAAGCCAGCCGCAGAGAAGCCGTATTACTGAAAATATAAGAAAAATGCTGTTTTTTAGGGGTTCTGGACATGCTACAGAGCTTAAAACTTGACAGGTACACTTTTTAGACCCCCCAGACATTAAATACAAAAAATGACATGCCTGCCTAAAAAAATGCCCGATAAATGCCTGCAAGAGAAAAAGACAGCCGCAGAGAAGCCGTATTCCTGAAAATATAAGAAAAATGCTGTTTTTTAGGGGTTCTGGACATGCTACAGAGCTGAAACTTGACAGGTACACTTTTTAGACCCCCCAGACACTAAATACAAAAAATGACATGCCTGCCTAAAAAAATGCCCGATAAATGCCTGCAAGAGAAAAAGCCAGCCGCAGAGAAGCCGTATTCCTGAAAATATAAGAAAAATGCTGTTTTTTAGGGGTTCTGGACATGCTACAGAGCTGAAACTTGACAGGTACACTTTTTAGACCCCCCAGACACTAAATACAAAAATGACATGCCTGCCTAAAAAAATGCCCGCTAAATGCCTGCAAGAGAAAAAGCCAGCCGCAGAGAAGCCATATTCCTGAAAATATAAGAAAAATGCTGTTTTTTAGGGGTTCTGGACATGCTACAGAGCTGAAAAATGACAGGTACACTTTTTAGACCCCCCAGACACTAAATACAAAAAATGACATGCCTGCCTAAAAAAATGCCCACTAAATGCCTGCAAGAGAAAAAGCCAGCCGCAGAGAAGCCATATTCCTGAAAATATAAGAAAAATGCTGTTTTTTAGGGGTTCTGGACATGCTACAGAGCTGAAACTTGACAGGTACACTTTTTAGACCCCCCAGACACTAAATACAAAAAATGACATGCCTGCCTAAAAAAATGCCCGCTAAATGCCTGCAAGAGAAAAAGCCAGCCGCAGAGAAGCCATATTCCTGAAAATATAAGAAAAATGCAGTTTTTTAGGGGTTCTGGACATGCTACAGAGCTGAAAATTGACAGGTACACTTTTTAGACCCCCCCAGACACTAAATACAAAAAATGAAATGCCTGCCTAAAAAAATGCCCGATAAATGCCTGCAAGAGAAAAAGCCAGCCGCAGAGAAGCCATATTCCTGAAAATATAAGAAAAATGCTGTTTTTTAGGGGTTCTGGACATGCTACAGAGCTGAAACTTCACAGGTACACTTTTTAGACCCCCCAGATGCTAAATCCAAAGAATTTTTTTATTTTTATTTTTTTTTAATTTTTCCAATAATTGGCTCTCTATCAAAAAATTATAATTTTTAAGAACTTTTTTTTGCGTGATCCCTCTCCGGCATGCCACAGTCCAGGTGTTAGTCCCCTTGAAACAACTTTTCCATCACTATTGTGGCCAGAAAGAGTCCCTGTGTGTTTTAAAATTCGCCTGCCTATTGAAGTCTATGGCGGTTCGCCCGGTTCGCCGGTTCGCGAACATTTGCCGAT
The DNA here is from genome assembly GCF_965119305.1 of Pelophylax lessonae. NCBI lineage: Eukaryota > Metazoa > Chordata > Amphibia > Anura > Ranidae > Pelophylax > Pelophylax lessonae. The sequence goes on from NC_138773.1 coordinate 287,158,402, forward strand.
GTTCGCGTTCGCCGTTCGCGAACGGCGAATTTTAGGTTCGCGACATCACTATTCCGGGAGCAGCGAAATCACCCATAGGGTCCCATGGCCCATTCATTGTTGGCAGCCCCCCTCTCCCCTGCAGCCACCACTCAATGACACAGGGGAGCCAAAACTGCGGATCACATGAGTGGACCAGACTAAAAAAGGTAAGTATACAGATCTTTTTTACACAGGTTAAAGGGTAACTCCACTTTCGCTGAGAAAAAAATTGCAAATAAAGAAAAAAAATATAGTGTATATAGTTTATACAATTGTGACACATATTTTAACTGAATTTTATGTAAAATTACCTTTCCTTTTCAATCTCCAGCTCTATAGTTTTCTGAAAATGTAATGCAATTTGGCTACCTGGAGCTGTTCTGTACACAGAATGTATACCGATCACACCCCAGAAACATCATTTCCTGCTTGTGTGATTCGCTCACTGATTTTCACAGAAGTCTGCACTAAGATACAAGTCAGATTTCAGGCGTCCACTGCAACTAAAATGTCATTTTTTTGGTGAAATATTTCCAATAGGAACACGTTTAAAAGGATGCAGGCCCAGCAGATTTCCTCATTAGTGCTCTGCAGCTGCACAGCTGATTGATAATTATGAAGCCACTCCCAACAAAAGTGGAGTAATGATTTAAGGAGGATAGGTAGCAGGAGGGGGGAGGAATATTTTTCAGCATAGTTGGTGTTAGACTGGAATTCCAGTTATTAAATTAGTCAACAGAGGGTATCACCCAAACGTTCTTCATTACTCAATGCATATAGATGCATTCCTACTCATTAAGGATGCAAACTTTGCCCACCCTGTCTGCTCTGTACTTTATGGAGGAGGTGGGTGAAAAAGGTGGGCAAGTCAGCATTCTGGATGACAGATCCCTCGGCTCTATTGATTCCCACTGCATTAGAAGATTGCGGCGGTGTCGGGGGGTAGGAGGTGGACTGCAGGAGGTGGATTTCAACTAAAGCAGCAGCCGGCAGCACTAGGGACACATTGATTATTACCAGGGCTTTTTTTCAGCTGGAACTTGGTGGAACTCAGTTCCACCACCTTTGACTCAGGCCCTCTGCTCCCTGCTCACCACTTTCACTTGTAAACACAAAAGTCTGGCTTCTATGTTTACAAGTGACAGCATGTCTCCCAATGGCTCCCACAGATCTGATCTCCTGAGTGGCTCCCACTGAGTGCAGGATGGGGACAAGGGAGATGCAGGTGCCCGGGGTGCAGTGCAGATGCCGACCATCCCAGTGGATGATCTTCCTGAGAGAGGCAAAGCCAACTACAGTTTGCAGGGGAAGTACTAGAGTCGGCTGGGTGCTTCTGCTTAATAGAGCAACAAAAGTAAGACAGTGAAGATGGTGGATCTTTAAAGGATGAGAGCAGAAGAGGGGTGAAATTGAGAAGTGGATAGGGGATGCAGAGGTAAGCAGCCGTGGAAGAAGGCTGAACTTTGTACTATGTATGCAGTGCAGCCCCAAACTCTGCACTCTATTTGTAAATCCTCCCTCCCCAAATACTGCACTCTGTATGTAATGCACCAAATACTGCACTCTGTATGTAATGCACTCCTGGTATTTAATGCCTCTTTAAAACCCTCCCACTGTTAGTTAAATTTGACCATGCCCATTATTTGATGCCGTTTGGAGTGGGGGGGTCATGGTTGAGTTCCTGTAAGTATATTTTGAGAAAAAAAGCCTTGATTATTCGTAAAGGCTTGTTCATATGAACAGTGGTGGTCCAAGGTGGATCACTCTAGGAGGCGTAATGCCATACTACTACAACACAATCATGTGATTTGCATGTGGTCGTAGGGCGGTTGCAGTGCAGCCCGCCAAAAGCAACATGCTTTTTTATTTTTGTTTTCATGTATACAGACGTGAGCGGCTGCATTTCTTCAGGTCGGTGGTCAGGGGGTAATAATTAACTGCTCAACCGCCTGGTTTTACTGCCCCATGGCTGCACGTGTGAATGAAGCATAAGTAATTTCCCTTGTGCTGATATTTATTACAATTTTATTTTTTTCTTTTACTAAACTTAGACATTAAAGTACTGAAGCAGAAGGGTCAGCCAGGCAAAGGGCATTTGCAGGAATGAGAATTCAAAAAATGTATGCTTCATATTTCTCTAAGGAAAGATCTCTATTAACAGCTTCAGTACACTCGGGTAATATTTACAATACCTAAATATTTTTTACTTGCTGAAAGATGTTCTACTTTCCTTATAAAGGAGAATGCCAATATATATCATTATTGGCTTGATGCCATACATAAGGAGTGGACCACCGTCTCAAGTGGCCTAGCATGCGCTTCTCAAAACTCACGCTAAGCACAAACTTACAATGTTCTAGACAAGAGTTGCAAACTATCACTAAATACTTTTTTTATTTCTGTTCCTTCGCCTGCAGATACATTCGCACTTTTTATGGAAGGCAGTTCATGTCTTGTTCCCCTGTATTAGAGTCTAAATGTATCAAAATAGCCTCACAGAGCTTCATTAGACAGATGCTCGAATTGTCAGTAATCTGCACATGTTACTGCCGTGTTCCTCTCCGTGCCGCGCTCAACCTGCCTGGAAGAATTTCCATCATTCCTTTCAATTGTTGCCCTTCTTGCATCTCTCCAGCTGAAGGAAGGTTAACTAAATAACCAGGAAAAAACATCCGCGGGCAAGCAGATAGCGTTTCACTCAAACAATTAGATGCAAAGGACACAGGAGGAACAGTTGCAATTGTTTCTAGTAATCTAACAAACTAGGGCTGAGGAATTCATTTGCATAATTAGAGTGACGGCATTTCTGAATAACATTATTTATTGCAGTCATTTATATAGTGCCAACCTATTCAGCAGGGCTTGATGGAGTGCATAGGACCATTAATGGCATGCAAAGGAGCTAACACTCTAATGTCCATACTACACCCTGAGCGCTTCACACAGTGCGGGAGCTAATTTGTGGTGAAAGCCAATTCATTGTGATACTGTGATACAGTAAGAACAGACCAACTCCATGCAGGTGCCAAATGAACTCAACTCCAATCCGAAGTGCTAAGCATAAAATAATTGTGCTATATATATATATATATATATATATATATATATATATATATATATACCAAAAGAGAGAGAGCGGCATTTGTTTTTAGGAAGATCAGCTTGTGCCTTGTCAAAACGTCATTATAATAAAATCGCTATCCACCTTTCAAGACCCGTTGTTGCCACTCTCTCTCTTTTGGTGTATATGCACTACAGTCTTTGCTGTGCACCCAGGCCCATTTTTTTTATCCCTGATTTGTGTGCGGTGGCAACCATTGAATATTATATATATATATATATATATATATATATATATATATAGTATCTCCCAAAAGTGAGTACACCCCTCACATTTTTTGTAAATATTTTATTATATCTTTTCATGTGACAACACTGAAGAAATGACACTTTGCTACAATGTAAAGTAGTGAGTGTACAGCTTGTATTGTATAACAGTGTAAATTTGCTGTTCCCTCAAAATAACTCAACACACAGCCATTAATGTCTAAACCGCTGGCAACAAAAGTGAGTACACCCCTAAGTGCAAATGTCCAAATTGGGCCCAAAGTGTCAATATTTTGTTTGGCCACCATTATTTTCCAGCACTGCCCTAAGCCTCTTGGGTATGGAGTTCACCAGAGCTTCACAGGTTGCCATTGGAGTCCTCTTCCACTCCTCCATGACGACATCATGGAGCTGGTGGATGTTAGAGACCTTGCGCTCCTCCTCCTTTCATTTGAGGATGCCCCACAGATGCTCAATAGGGTTCAGGTCTGGAGACATGCTTGGCCAGTCCATCACCTTTACCCCCAGCTTCTTTAGCAAGGCAGTGGTCATCTTGGAGGCGTGTTTGGGGTTGGTATCATGTTGGAATACTGCCCTGCGACGCAGTCTCCAAAGGGAGGGGATCATGCTCTGCTTCAGTATGTCACAGTACATGTTGGCATTTATTGTTCCCTCAATGACATTAATGGCTGTGTGTTGAGTTATTTTGAGGGGACAGTAAATGTACACTGTTATACAAGCTGTACACTCACTACTTTACATTGTAGCAAAGTGTCATTTCTTCAGTGTTGTCACATGAAAAGATATAATTAAATATTCACTAAAATGTGAGGGGTGTACTCACTTTTGTAAGATACAATATATTTTTTTTTTTTTCGAGGGGGGTGAAAAAAATGCATTTTATATGTGTATGTAAGAATACGTTTTTAATAACCACATGCTTAAAAATAAAGAAGACTGATCATTTTCTTTAGGTTAATATTTTTATTGAGTTATCATCATCTTTAAGATCAAACTATGGTCACACCAAGAATAATTAAAGAAGTTATCTCATCAAAAAAATACCAGCCCATTAAAAGATCAGCTTAAAGATTAGCTTCAATACTCACCTTCATCCAGAGCTGTCCCCTCAGTATTTATTTTTCTCCACTAGATGCCCTCAGTCTTCTAGTTGAATGACAACCAGCATTGGTCAAACCACCTCTCCTGAGCCCTGGCTGCGATGTATCCACCATCTAAGCCTTTGGCTGGATAGGAAAGGAGAACCAGTGCAGTGACAAGCTCATTTCTTTGTCACTCTGCTTTCTCCTCTTATCAATATGTTCCTTCAGAACCATTACTAATCAGCTCCTTGTGCTGCTTCTTTCTTTCCCACTCTAAACGCTACCATATAGAAACAGCAAAAGGCTCTTATAAAGTCAAATTCAACACCCTTGGCCCCTGTGTTGTCCATACATAGAATAAAGTTTTATTCATACACATATATTTGCAAGTGTTAAGTTGTAATTATTTTTTATTAGCGGCAGAAAGGAAATAGCATTTTGGTTCTACAGCAAGATGGGGTTTTAAATGCACTACCGAGTAGCACATTTCTTATGATAGCTCTAATTACATATTTCTTTTGCAAAACTACCTGCTGGTTAAATCCAATATTGCCAAATTGAATTTCAAGAGCAGAGACCAGCTTAACACCCCTAAGGCTTGTGTCAAACCCATGAGAAACTGTCATATGAGAGAATACGGTTGAGAATACCATAAGCAGCTGAGGCCGTGGAATTCCTAGTCCAGAAGCCACCTGTAACACAGGAGTGGGAATGCTGGTGACAACATTGACCTAATATGGCCACATGGCCATAAATGGATTATGCCATTGACCAAATATTGCCATGAGGTCAATTATTTCAATAGCGTCCCAAATTCTATGCTTCTGACCCAGCAACTTCATGGCCTCAGCTGCTTGGGTCAGCGCCATGCTGTCATATGACAGTTTTCCATGGGTTTGACCAAAGACTTAGCCTGTGTCTACTCTTTGAAATTCATGGTTGCAAAATGGGTAGTTCCAGGGCTGCAGCTGATTTGGGACGGCGGTCTGCTGTCATGTGACAGTTTTCCAAGGGTTCAGTCCAAACTTAGTTCAACCGAAAACTTAGCTCATCTTCAAAATAACTTAAGTGGGAGTTTTTGTTTTCCCAGGTAGAAGCAAAGTTGCCAAGGTTATAAAAGGAAAATGTAGGCAGGCAGTTCTCTGGCAGAGACCCAGCAGCATGTGTACTCATGTGCAACATCTCACAAGCTGCCTCCTGGGTAGTGATAAACCAAACTGCCCTGGGTTCAATTTGAGAAGGGTTTGGCAAACTTCAAAAACGTTCAGTTACTGATCCCCAACCTCACTGAAATCAGTGGGAGCCAAATCTGTCAAATAAAAATGGCAATTTTCTGGGTTAATAGGCAAGGAGTGTCAAAAAATAGCACAGCACAACATTCTTTTGAAGTGGTATTACTGCCAGTTCACACTACCGTGACAAGTCGTGCTCCATTCTGTGCTATGGGAACCGTTCTAATAGGAGCGACTCAAGTCGCTCCGACTTAGAAAAAGGTTCATACACTACTTTTGACCGAAGTCGGAGCGACTTCCATTGACTTCTATTATGTGAAGTCCATGCAAGTTGCGCCGAAGTCGCGGTGCACGGCGACTTCACTAGTCGCCCCCGAAGTCGTGTCGCCATAGTGTGAACCGACTCTTAAACTTTGTTTTTTTTTTGTTTTGTTTTTTTTAAACAATAAACATGTTATACTTACCTGCAGTGGTTTTGTATAGACATCTCAGATCCTCTTCTTTTCGGGTCCCCCATTGGTGCTCTTGGTCTCCAAAAACTGGGTAAAAAGCTTTCTTCAGCGATCACATTGTTATAGCAAACAGCAATGTTTTGGAGCCTCGCAGGGGCCCTTCATCAGACATGTGATGAATTAGGAGGAGGAGCTTGGAGCGCTGGCGGGGACCCCAGAAATAGAGGATCAGGGCTGCTCTGTACAAAAGTTTTGCACAGAGCAGGTAAGTATAGGCATGTTTGCTATTTTATTTAAAAAAAAAAACACAAAGCTTTATAACTACTTTAAGTAATGATGTAACGCTCCATTCCTGGTTGCCAGCCAGGGTGATGTCCGTGGTTGGTAAGGACCTGGCGGGTGCAAGCAACCATGTTTTCCTTAGCAGCCATTAACATCTGGGATAGTGGTGACATCATTGCCCAAATATGGCCATGTAGTCATATTTACACAATGATGTAACCCACTACATACCCCACCCATTTTATTCTGAGGCCTATTCGTGTTAATAGTTGGTAAGGACGTTGCGGGTGCAAAATTGGTAAGGACGTGGCAGGTGCAAGCTGGAAGCTGTCACTTTTGCCCTCTCCGAATCCCTCAAATGTGTGGCATTTGGATGAATGTCCAAACAGCCAGTGATTGAGAACTCCTGACCACGTAAGTGAATTGTTTTATTGATTGGTAAGAACATGGCAAGTGCAAGCACCCTCAAATGCCTTAGCAACCATTGACAGCTGTAAGCTGTCACTTTTGCCCTCTCTGAATGCCTTAAATGTTTGGCGTTTGGATGAATGTCCAAACAGCCAGTTTTTGCTGCCATTAGCGAGATGTCCAAAAGCTATGGGGTCCGGTGTAGATGGATCTCAATTCAAAATGGTGTCACTGAAGGAGAGGGGCAAAGGGTGGGCTTTTGCTTTAAGCAAAATAACTCTGAACTTCATGGTCTAGTAAGTATTTTATTTATTTTTTATTTTTTTATTTTATAACAGGGACAAGCGCGAGAGATTTTTTTTTTTTTTTTTTAATGGTTGTAGGAAAAGTGCAGTTCCTTTTTAATCACAGCTACTTTTCCCAAAATAAAGGAATATTTGTTGGATAACATGGTAGTAGGGGATATATTATTTGCTGTTGTAAATTTTCCCTCGCTTCCTCTCTAATGAAAGCTTTGTCAGCTGTACAGGAAGTGAGAGTAAGAGCCTCTAACAAATTCCCGAACTGCGGTAAAAAGCAGACAGGAGCTCTAATTCTTCTCCATTCTATCCAAAGCTAGGATTTTTTTTCATTTTTTTTTTTGGGCTTGACATACATTTTAAATGTGTTTTTTTGAGTAGATGATCTACAATTATAATAAATTTAAAAAAGAATCAGTGACAACACTGAAAATAAAATTCAGTGATGACACACAATACACATTAACGAAAATAAACTGTAACATTTCTAAACTGATTTTCAGCTTTCAACTGCATCAGTAAACTTGTTCCTGTCAATAGGCTGGTGCACAGTTGATGGTTAGTGAAACAATTCACCGTGGGACCTGCATCAGATTAGAACACTTCTAACAGGTAGAGGAGCATGGGATGTGACACAACATATGGTAAGGGTCAACGCAAATGACAAGATTTCTACAGCAAAGTGATTTTGGAAAATGTAAGAAGAGATTTATGGAAAACAGGTATTTAAGTGGAATCTGTCTAAATGTAAATAAAAAATAAATATTACATACATATTTATTTATTTTTGTATATATTATTATTTTTTAACTGAATATATATATATATATATATATATATATATATATATATATATATATGTGTGTGTGTGTGTGTGTGTGTGTGTATGTGTATGTGTGTGTGTGTGTGTGTGTATATATATATATATATATATATATATATATATATATATATATATATTATCTTTGTTTTAATACTGTACATGCTTAACACAGAATTTGGGTTTTTGGTTATTAGTTCAATTGGTTATTTAAATATTGCTATCTACGGAGAGAGTATACAGGAGACTTCCAGATCAGATACTAAATAAATGTACTTCCAGTCGACACATTTATATATCTCTGTTCATTTGTTCCCAACTTTAAAGGATTGTGATGTGAACAATGTAAAGGATATTAAGCATAAAATTACATCAAATACAAATTCTACTTCACTTATACTCAGTAATTGTGTCTGACGTTTGCATATAAGTTTTTAATATTTTATACCATTATAATTTTACTTCTTTTTTATCCATTTACCCTTCTTCCCCTGGGTTCTGGATGTCTAAGTAAACTTTTATGCACTTTTATTTGTTCTTAACCCTCAAACTGTTTACTGGAATGTAAAACATGATACAGAATTTCTTCTGTTATATGTGTTTTTCTTGTTAGATTGTAAATGCACATTTTTTGAAGAAGTGAGAATTGCAAGTCAAGAGATTAATTATATTTTCCCTAACCCTCTCAAAATAAATCTATATGCATGTGTGTATGTATGTTCTCCTCCAATCGTAAATTTCATTTGAAAAAAAAATTTTTTTACAGGTGCCTCCACTAGTACCTGCTATTTTAAAGGAGTTTTTTCTGATATACTGTATCTGAAACCATGGATGCAACTTTACGGAGGGAAGAGGAGCAATATGGTAGCGTGTGTAGATCTCAGCATGAGTTTTTGAGTTCTGTAGACAAAAAGCTTTCTACAGCAAGAGGCAAGGAAAAACTGGTAAAAAGGAGCCTAAAGTCCCACTCACTGTTAAATGCAACATTTCACATTTACCTGACTGTGGCAATACATTAGGTGAGACAGGGTATAAGCAGCCAAGGCAAGTGACCAAGTGTTCAAGGACAGCACAGTGTGTAGTTTTTTTGATGCAATCAGAGTTTTTTAAGAAGCAGCAGTCTGCACATGTCCAAGATGACTGCCAATAGGAGGGCAAGATAAGACCTTTACAGTACCCTCCCCTCAACAGGCCCCTCCTCTGCGAAGCAAAAGATGGTTTCTTAGGAAAGCGAGCATAGAAAGCACGGAGAATGGTGGGAGCATAATCATCATCGAAGGGAACCCTGGAACGCGCCTCAGGAAACCCTTCCAGTGCACCAGGTATTAAACTTGACCTCGGAACAGACAAGAATCTAAGATGCTGCTAGCCTTATACTCCTCATGATTGCCCACAGGAATGGGACGAGGGCGAGGAAAAGAAGAAGTATAGCGATTGCAAACCAGTGGCTTCAAATGTGACACGTGAAAGACATTGGAGATACACATGCTAGGGGGAACACCAAGGGCATAGGCCACCAGGTTCCCCTTATGGAGGATGTGAAAAAGCACAAGAAAATGGGGTGCCAGTTTTGAAGTGGGCACCCTGAGGTTGAGATTTCCGGTTTACAACCACACTCTTTCCCCGACCTGGTACAAAGGAGCAGATAAATGTCTCTGGTCTGCCTGGAGCTTCTTACATAGTGCAGAGACCTTTAAAGACTCTTGAATCTGCACCCAAGAGGAACCGAGGGCACGAAGATGATCCTCCACAGCCGGGATGTCCTGTGGTGAGAACGACTCGGGCAACACAGCGGGTTGTAACCCATAATTGGCCATGAATGGAGACATTTCAAAAGCAAACTCCGCCCAGGGTAGCAGATCAACCCAATTGTACTGATGGTCAGAGATATAACAGTGGAGAAATTGCTCCAGAGCTTGGTTGGAACGCTCAGTGCCACCATTGGACTGCGGATGGTAGGCCAAGGAGAAGGAGAGTCAAATACCCAACTGAAAGCAAGAGGCACGCCAGAACCTGAAGACAAACTGGCTCCCACAGTCTGAGACAATCTCCTTAGGCAACCCGTGTAAAGGGAAGACCTCCCTGGTAAACACATTTTTTTCCATGAGGATAACCGTGTAACCTCGAGACGCAGGAAGTTCCACAATAAAATACATTGCCAAGTGAGACCAAGAACGCTCCCCATTGGGAATGGGATGCAGTAGGCCTAAGGGAAGGTGCAGAGGAGATTTGTTCTGAGCACAGACCGAACAAGCAGCCACATACACAGCAACATCAGTGCAGAGAGATGGCCACCAGAACTGACGAGAAATAGCCCAGGATGACCAGCAGTCTTGGCATTGTGGTATGTGTGCAACAGTCTGATGCGCAGCCTCTCAGGTACAAAACATTTGCCAGCAGATCTCTCTGTGGGAGCATCAGGTTGGGCAGCCAAAATCTGTTCCCCAAGAGGAGAGGTTAAGTTGGTTCAGATGGCAGCCAGGATATGATCTGAAAGTATGACCGGTGTTGGCACAGATTCCTCCCTGGACAACTCAGAATACTAGTGAGACAAGGCATCAGTCTTAACATTCTTGGAACTGGGCAAATAGTAGACCACATAGTTAAAACAAGACAAGAAAAGGGCCCATCTGGCCTGACAGGGTTTGAGACTCTTGGCCTCCGAGAGATACATCAGATTCTTATGATCTATGAGAATGAGAACTGGAACAACAGAACCCTCGAGCAAGTGTCTCCACTCTTTTACAGCCAGGACAATGACCAAGAGCTCTCTGTATTCAATCCCGTAATTGCATTCAGCTGGAGACAGCTTCTTGGAGTAGAATCCACAAGGAAGTAAAGGTCCATCAGGTGTCCGACTCTGAGACAGGAGGGCGCCTACTCCCGTCTCAGATGCATCCACCTCTAGGACAAAGGGCAAACCAGGATTGGGATGAGACAGGATGGAAGCTGAAGCAAAAGCAGACTTGAAGGCCTTGAAAGATTGGATGGCGGCAGGCATCTTGGTCAGATCTGTGAAAAGTTCCTGCTAAATTTCTGATAGTAGTTGGCAAACCCAAGGAAGCACTGAATGATTCAGAGACCACTGGGGTGAGGCCATTGTAGAACAGCCTTCTGAGGCTCCATGGAGAAACTCACATTTCTCAAGCTTACAGAAAAGCCCATTCTTACATAACCGTTGCAGCACCTGTCTGACATCCAGTTAGTGTGATTCAATGGAGTCCGAGTAAATCAAGATGTTGTCCAAATAGACTACTATGCAATGCTGCAACATATCACGAAAGACATCATTGATAAACTCCTGAAAGACAGCGGGCGCATTGCACAAGCTAAAGGGCATTGTTAGGGATTTGTAATGACCGGTTCTGGTATTAAACACAGTCTTCCACCCATTGCCCTCCTTGATCCTTATGAGGGTATACTGGCCCTTAGGCCATTGCTCCCCTGAGGTGATCGAACATTTCGGTAATCAACGGAATTGGGTATGCATTCTTTACCGCAATGCGATTGAGGCCCCCTATAATCAATGCAAGGTCTCAACTCAAAGTAAAAAGCACCTTAACAGGCCCATGGATACAAACAGCGCCACACTGTGGAGACCAAGAGAGAATCTCGACCGACTGCCAATCAAAGGTCAGATTGTGTTTCTGAAGCCAAGGGTACCCCAAAACAAGGAAGTAGTGTGGGGACAAAATAACCTGGAAACAGTCTGGTGGGTAACCTGTGCCGGTTGCATGGATCTGCCATCAATCACCTCAATATATAGTGGAGAAACACAAGGCTGCAAGGGTATGGAATTCGCAGTAGCAAATGTACTGTCAATAAAATAACCACCAGCACCGGAGTCTACCAACACCTGAGTAACCACCGAACCTGTTGCCCAGCGGAGGACAACTGTGATTAGCGGTTTATCTTTACGGAAAACTGTGGACGAGGAAATTCCCCCTAAGATCTGCCCCTCACAGGACCTTAAGTGCAAACGTTTCCCAGACAGGTCAGACAAGATTTCAGGAAATGCCCACCAAGTCCGCAATACAGGCACCAGCCCTCCCTCGACCTAAAGGCCCGCTCAGCCTCAGAAAGGCGAGTGAACCCCAGCTGCATGAGTTCACAGCCAGACGCACCATCCCCAGGAGGCGTGAGAGGTGAGGGAGGAATGGTTGGGAAAGAAAACGTAGGAGCCAATCTGGTAGGAGGCCTCCGCAGGCGCTCCTTAAATGATGGTCTCTCCCAGAGCCTGGTATTGATCAAAATCAGGAAGGAAATGATAGCCTCAAGCTCGTCAGGGAGATCCTTGGCTGAAATCTTGTCCTTCAAAGCATTGGGGAGACCATGAGAGAAGACAGCCACCAGAGCCTCATTATTCCAGCCCACCCCTGCTGCCAGGGTATGAAATGCAATGACCTACTCGACAACGGTTCATATACCCTGTTGAATGAACAGGAGCTGCTTTGCAGCAGAGGCAGAGTAAGCAGGCACATTGAATACTGTACGAAAGGAAGCAACTCAACTCGGCTAATCGAGTATCACAGGATTATTGTTCTCCCATAAGGGATTTTCCCAGGCCAAGGCCTTGCTCGAGAGCAACGAGATTAGGAAGCCCACCTTGGACCTATCAGAAGGAAATACCTGAGGAACCATCTCATAATAAATGCCCACTTGGTTTAGGAAGCCACGACATTGACTTGGTTCACCCCCCAAGGAATGTGGAAGGGGGGGGGGCTGAACCAGTCATCCCTCTGGTAACAGGGACTCCAGCTGCATCTGCAGGAGCAGGGGCGGCAACAGGAGCAGCAACAGGTGAAACAACAGGAGTGACCACCGGCCTAACAGCACCAGGAGCAAGAAACGCTGTGCATGCAAGCAACGCCTGCAATGCATGAACAAACTGAGCCAAAAGGTGATCTTGTTGATCGAGCCTGGTAACCAGCATGGGGAGCGTAGAAGCACATGCATCGCTAGGAAACATGGCCCTTGTGTACTGTCAGGATGCCAGGAAACCAGACCACATGGGGATGCAGGTAAAATAAAGCAGGTTATTGGAACAAACAACAATAAACGCACAGCAGAGTAAGGAAGTGAGAGCCGGAACAAGTCAGGGTCAAGTCCAGAACCGGGTAGTCATCCAAGCTGGGGTTGAGTCCAGAAGCGGGTAGTCTGCTGATGCCAGGTCATCTGCCGATTCTTAAGAGCATTCCAAACGCACAAACACACAATTTGCCATGTGAAACAAATGAGTGACAAACACAACAAAACACACAGTAAAAAATGTGCAAACTTCAACCCACCAAAATTGTTCATTAAATACTTTGCCACATGTAGGGCAGCTCATTGAACTCAACAGGCTGTGCTATGTGTGTCACTGGAAAAATCAGACAAAAAATGTGCGCTCCCACTACACTATGCGCGCATGAGTACTGGAAATGATATTGGTGTGTTTACACAAGAACAATGAGGTTCCATTCACATCTGTGCATTTTTGAATGCATGGCAAACCACAGAGAAAATGCGTGCTTTGCCATGCATTCAGGAACACTGCAAATGTGCATGGTGCTGTCATTGCATATTAGACACCCCAAGTGTGGCAAACACACTAAAAACTGCAGTAAAAACACACCATGCTCCGCTCCAAAAAAAGCTCTGGAGCTTCTCTGGGTGATTGTTGTGAATAGGGCAACCCATTCAAGTTAATGGGCTGCCCTATGCGATTTGGATGAAAACGCTCCAAAATTCCCCAAAAAACCACATGTGGGAATGTGAGTTCCTGCAACGTGGAGATGTGTACAGGGCCTGACAACTGAGTTGTTTCCTTCCACTCCCTCCTATGTACTTGTATAAAGATGGCTATTGACTTTGCGATCTGATTGTATAATCTCTGTACAATTTCCTTTAGATTTATCAGAACTATTGAATAGGGGACACACCTGAACAATCCATTCCATTTTTTATCAAATCAAACAGACTCTTGCAATACATAACTGATGTTAGATCTAAAGGAAATTGTACAATCAGATTGTATAGGAAGTGGGTGGAAGATGGTATATTAATGAGGGAAATGTGGTCCAGAGTGGTGAACATGTCCTATCACACCCTCTTCTGTCATGCAACAAGGAAATAAAAGCTGTTGGGAGATGACTACAGGAAGTGATGGAATCTAAAAAACAAACCTAAAATCCAAATAGACAGATGAGATTTCAAAGCCTTCTATAAATATTGTAAGTGAGAGAAAGGCACATTGGGAGAGCTGGTCCAAAAATGACATTAGAAAATGCTTCTATTTATTATGAAAAGTGAAATTCTGCCCGAAAAAGTGAACTTATGCTTTAGACTTCATTCACACCTGAGCGATCTGCAGCGACAGCTGTTTTTTTTTTTTTTTAGCTTTTTTAGTGGAGTGTTTTTGGAACGGCACCATTAATCCACTCCAAAATCGCTCCAACGATGCTCACAAACCAAACCTTGGCACAGAGCCAGGAGACTTTGCAGTTGCGATTCCTGTGGCGATTGTAGCATGTTTTGTTGCTTGACAATCGCTGCAAAATCGCACTGCATTTGGGGTGCCATTAAGAAATAATGGCATCACAATCATGTTCCACATTTTACCACGATTCTGAAATCACTGGCAGAATTGTCGCAATTCTGCCTGCGATCCGGATCGTTCAGGTGTGAACGGAGCCTTAAGCCTACCACAGTCATTTCTTAAGAAAAGTTGTGCTGGAATCCACCACTCTTACAAAATAAAACAGTGCTAATATTTTCATAGTTGGGTGAAAGAAAAGGTTCACTATAATGAAAGAACTTACTAGGAAATCTTTAGAAATTTTGTTCTCAGACACGTAGTGTTGAGAATGATTCCTTCGATGACGAGAAATCTGCAATAGAGAACACATAGAAAATTAGGCAAATAAAGTCAACACTTAAGAGGCTTAAAAAATAAATTCAATATGAAATGTAACCCAAATGGATGACTTAAAGATGACTTAAAGTATACCTAAAGTTTTGGATAGAGTAAAGAAGGATAAAAACACCTGTCAGGCTTTATTGCTATCTGTGCCCCCTTAGAGAGATTTACCCTCCCCATTTGCCATGTTTACCATTATCATCAAAAGTGAAAGAAAATCCCAAATTTTCTGATGTCGCCAGAAAAGTAATAGAGGGGAAATCTTCCAAAGGGGATGCTAGTTCTTGGTGACTTACCAGGGATTTTCTTACTTTGGAGGGTTTTCCTCTCACTTTCTTTGGCTATGAGACAGGAAGTCAAAGGAAATCTCCCCAATGGGATACAGATGGGTTTACAAGAATTTGGTGGCAGGGGGTAGCAATTGATTCTCACCAAATCTTTACCACTTCTCTGCATTGTTATGGTTACCATTCCCCCTCACCCAATGTTTGTGACAATAAAAATCCAAAATTGGGTTTTTATCTGAACTAGCATAAGGGAAAAGAACTTCCACAAGCAGTCGTATCAGCAGAGGGCATCAATAGTTTCAAAAAACTATTAGATGGGCACCTTAAGGACTACAACATACAGGGGTATTCAATGTACGGTTAACAGCAAACACACACACACATCTTAGGTTGAACTGGATGGACTGATGTGATGTCTTTTTTCAACCTCACAAACTATTTAACTATGTAACTATGCAACTCTCAACAACAGTCCAACCTAGCAGTGGCAACCCAATAGAGTTTCCCCACTCCACTCTTGGATTGGGGATGCTTTACTAAAAGTAAATTATATATATATATATATATATATATATATATATATATATATATATATATATATATATATATATGTGTATATGTGTATATATATATTTATATATATATATATCATTATTAATGTTTATTTTCCTTCTTTATTCATTTATTTAATTTATTTACTTATTTTTCCCTTGGATGTGATTGGTTATTTCTTTGCAAAAGTAACTTTCTCCACATTCACTAAGCGTTATGTGGTAATAGTTTTATCTCCTTCTGCCTTGGTTTTACCTACCACTATAAGGAAGCAGCCAGTCAAACAGCAAACCCAATTCAGGTTGTGATAGAATGTCAATCTGGACAAAGCACTAACGAGAAAAGCCAAATTTGTAAAAGATGACTTGATTCCATATATATGTAGGAACAGTTTTTGACAAATGGCTAGATAGTGACATGCCAGGATTCAGTCTGGAATAGCCAAATCCATAAGATTATTTTGTAATAAAAATATGTTTTTTTCAAAAGTCTAACTGCCTCCAAACCCATTAAACCACAGTCCCAAAAGAAACAGTATTTTCCCTGAAATTCTCACATTTTGATGGTCCAAAAAAAAAATCCAAGATGACCACTGAAATCGGGAAATTTGGATGCTATCCCTGTGTATTAGTAAGTTTGAAATAAAGAATGCATTGACATCCTTGGCACAATGGAGAAGAAAAAAAAAAAACTTTACATGACCTATTTAAAAAGAACACCGCTTAACAAATACATTAGAGGCAAAGAACATCTGGTGACAAGACTGTGTCCTAAAGTGTTTTGCTCTCTTAATATTCTGCATCTAAAGCAAAAGAGCTTTCATGAAAATAACTT
Organism: Pelophylax lessonae; assembly: GCF_965119305.1. NCBI lineage: Eukaryota > Metazoa > Chordata > Amphibia > Anura > Ranidae > Pelophylax > Pelophylax lessonae. Next base: position 287,174,920 of record NC_138773.1, read on the forward strand.
TGGTTAGTGGCAGTTACTCCTCTGGGGGAGGAAGGAAATGTCATAGCGTATTTTCTCTTTTTTGCAGGCCTGTTTTCAGGAGTGTCAGCCCCTCGTGTTATTCACATGGAGGGTAAGTGAGAGTGATTCACCCAGGCTACTGAGACAAAACTTCTAAGATCTCAGAGTTTCCATTTTTTATTATTAATGGAAGATTAAAATGAAAGCATCAACATACCATTATTAGAGGCGATCATTATTTTCAGAAAACCTGTGATTAATATTTTAGTCATTTAGACGTTACGTAGACAAAGGAATGCATATTTTAAAGAGAATACCACATGTAACACACAAATCTGGGGCAGCGATACAATGGGGATGGTTAATGAAAGGATTCACAAGCTCCTCCTCAGCTGCTCGGTCAGCCACTTCAGCAGAGAAGGTCCCCAAAAGACGAGAAGAACTGAAGAAAAGGGAAATATAGAAAACATTGCTTTACCTCTCCCTGCATCTTTTCCAGAGGAGTTAAAGGAATATTCCAGCTTTGATATTTTTTTAAAGAAATTTGTCATGGGAGAAATTTTAAGTTTGCCATTGCTGACCTCTCCTGATGAAAATAATAGTTGCCAGCCTATTGTGCTGATCCTGTAAAGTCACTTTTGACTGACTGCCTCTTTGTCTACGACTCAAAGGGTTTGATTTAGCAAAAGCAAATAGAATGTTCACTTTGCAAGGGAAGTTGATCTTGGTAAGAAAATTTCTTGACCATCCCTTACTCCAGTGGTCTCCAAACTGTGGCCCAGGGGCGGAATGTGACCCTTTGCTGACCTTTCCCGGCCATTGGAGTACTATTTCTCCCACTGACACCAACAATGGGGGACTATTCTTCCCACTGAAACCAATGATAAGGAACTATTCTTCTCGCTGACATCAATGATTGGCACTATTCCTTCTACTGACGTCAATAATGGGGCACTATTCCTCCCACTGACACCAAAGATGGGGCACTATTCCTCCCACTGACACCAACAATGGGGCACTATTCCTCCCACTGACACCAACGATGGGGTACGAATAGTTCCTCTAATACCAAAGATGGGACATTGTTTACTCCCACTGATGCTAAAACATTGTCTAATGCAGTCCGGCCCCCCTAAAATCTGAAGCACAATAAACTGTCCCTTTGTTTAGAATGTTTGGAAACCTCTGCCTTACTCTATCCCAGTGATGGCGAACCTTGGCAGCCCAGATGTTTTGGGACTACATTTCCCATGATGCTCATCTACACTGCAGAGTACAGGAGCATCATGGAAAATGTAGTTTCAAAACATCTGGGGTGCCACGGTTCGCCATCACTGCGAGTCTATCCAAAGTGAAGTTTTGCTTTTAGCTCTAATTTTTGGTGGAGGGGGAAGCAATTGATTCTCACAGAATCTGTACTGTCCTAATTCCCCTCCACCTTAGCATATTTGGGAAAATAAAAAAGAATCCAAATTTAGGTTTTTATCTGAACTGGCATTGTTGCTGTCTCTATGAGGAGTGAACGCTCCACAATGGTCCAACCCCATAGTGTTTCCCCACTACACTCTAAACTTGATACCTAGGAAATTACTATAAATTAGATGCATTGGAGTTGATTTACTAAAAGCAAATTGGCTCTGTAAGTGAATTCACCCTTAGCATAGTGAAAGAGGTGAAGCTCTGCTGATTGGTTGGGAGGAGCCTAGAGCAGTTGGGGTATTGAAGCCAAACACGGGACAAACCTTCAGATATAGTGAGCTACTGCAAAGGCCCTGGTCGGGGCACTAGGTCAGGTTGAGTTTGGTGTACACTGAGAAGAGCCAGCTGTAGTGGTAATTTCTCACATAACATGGCCTAAGTGGACAGGAAACATGGTCTAACTGGGCTAGGAGCGGGATGCAAAAGGCCTTTTAAGGAAAATATAAGTGTTCTCTGGCATGAGTGCTAATCCCCCTGTAGATCCTGGGAGAAGTGTACAGATTCTGGAGGTGCAGCTGCAACAGCTCCTTTTGGTGAGATCTTTCTTCCATAATCCTAGCTCTGCTCCCATCATCCACTTTTCTTGCAGCAACTATAGGATAAATATATGAAAGCTCAAGGACCTTGCAATGGGGGGCATCAAATAGGCAGACCTGCAAAGTCAGATAGTTTGGAGTTGGAAAAAAAGAGTGGAAGTGTGAAACAGTGGGAGAGGGAACCCATAGCATCTAAGCTGAAAAATTAAGTCCATGTAGAAATGAAGATGTGATTGGATGCTTATACACAGCTTCCTTTCAGTCACATAAAGGAAACATTTACAAGGTTGTATGCTGTTAGTGATTATGGGCATTAAAATAAACCTGTTTCTGTGTCCGGTGTGGGCAGAGAATGAATGAATGTATCATTATTTATTTTAAAAAAAAATGCAAATTGTAGAAAAATATGTTTTTTAATCTGGAATACTGCCTATGAATATTACATATCCACTGCTAGTGACTAGTACATGGTACTCTATGTGAGAAATCCCTATAGAATTTACGTATCCACTTCTAGCATCTAGCTTGTAGAGTTCTCTTGCACCTCTCTCTGCAGTCATTGTTCCAAAAAATAGACCTTAAATATTCAGGCTAGGGAGTCTGTTGGCAATGCATAGCTTTCTTACTAGGAAGCCCACCATATACAGTGCATTGCAAAAGTATTCAACCCCTTTGAACTTTTTGACCTTTTGCCACATTTCAGGCTTCAAACATAAAGATATAAAACTGTAATTTTTTGTGAAGAATCAACAACAAGTGGGACAGAATCATGAAGTGGAACAACATTTATTGGATATTTCAAACTTTTTAAACAAAAATATAAAACTGAAAAATTGGGTGTGCAAAATTATTCAGCCCCCTTAAGTTAATACTTTGTATCGCCACCTTTTGCTGTGATTACAGCTGTAAGTCGCTTGGAGTATGTCTCTATCAGTTTTGCACATCGAGAGACTGACATTTTTGCCCATTCCTCCTTGCAAAACAGCTCGAGCTCAGTGAGGTTGGATGGAGAGCGTTTGTGAACAGCAGTTTTCAGTTCTTTCCACAGATTCTCAAATGGATTCAGGTCTGGACTTTGACTTGGCCATTCTAACACCTGGATATGTTTATTTGTGAACCATTCCATTGTAGATTTTGCTTTATGTTTTGGATCATTGTTTTGTTGGAAGATAAATCTCCGTCCCAGTCTCAGGTCTTTTGCAGACTCCATCAGGTTTTCTTCCAGAATGGTCATGTATTTGGCTCCATCTTCCCATCAATTTTAACCATCTTCCCTGTCCCTGCTGAAGAAAAGCAGGCCCAAACCATGATGCTGCCACCACCATGTTTGATGGTGTGTTCAGGGTGATGAGCTGTGTTGCTTTTACGCCAAACATAACGTTTTGCATTGTTGCCAAAAAGTTTGATTTTGGTTTCATCTGACCAGAGCACCTTCTTCCACATGTTTGGTGTGTCTCCCAGGTGGCTTGTGGCAAACTTTAACCGACACTTTTTATGGATATCTTTAACCTCCCTGGCAGTATGATTATGTCAGGAATTATATACCAAAAGCGGTACAATTTTTTTCATGGAAATTTGGCGTTACGTATTATAGTCCTGCAATTCTTAGTAATTACTGACTTAAACCTGACCAAAACAAGACTCTAGTAGACATCCCAGATGTGATAAATTTGAAACACAAACGCATGAATTATTTTCTAATCAATAATATAATTTTATTATATAATATATAATATATATAATAAAATTATATTATTGATTAGATTATAATTCATGCGTTATATAATATATATATATATATATATATATATGCGTGTGTGTGTGTGTATATATATATATATATATATATATATATATATATACATATATATTATAAATGTGTTATGTGTTTGTGTTTTGTGCAACGTTTGAATTTCCCTCCCTAGTTCCGCTCCTATGCAGCATTGCTGCTGCAGGGAACGGAACTAGGAAGTTATCACACCGACGGAGGATGGACGAGCGGTGGGGATCTCAGACGGCTGGTGATCACAGCAATGGGAGATCATCGCTGGATCGCCAGGAGAAGGTAAGAGACCGCTGCGCGCTCTGCACATCTACCCCGAGCGTGACTCGGGGATACCGATCCTGGACTAAAAAATCCACCCCGAGTCACACTCGGGATTACCGCCAGGGAGGTTAAGAAATGGCTTTCTTCTTGCCACTCTTCCATAAAGGCCAGATTTGTGCAGTATACGACTGATTGTTGTCCTATGGACAAAGTCTACCACCTCAGCTGTAGATCTCTGTAGTTCATCCAGAGTGATCATGAGCCTCTTGGCTGCATCTCTGATCAGTCTTATCCTTGTATGAGCTGAAAGTTTAGAGGGACGGCCAGGTCTTCGTAGATTTGCAGTGGTCTGATACTCCTTCCATTTCAATATTATCGCTTGCACAGTGCTCCTTGGGATGTTTAAAGCTTGGGAAATCTTTTTGTATCCAAATCCGGCTTTAAACTTCTCCACAACAGTATCTCGGACCTTCCTGGTGTGTTCCTTGTTCTTCATGATGCTCTCTGTGCTTTAAACTGACCTCTGAGACTATCACAGTGCAGGTGCATTTATACGGAGACTTGATTACACACAGGCGGATTCTATTTATCATCATTAGTCATTTAGATCAACATTGGATCATTCAGAGATCCTCACTGAACTTCTGGAGAGAGTTTGCTGCACTGAAAGTAAAGGGGCTGAATAATTTTGCACGCCCAATTTTTCAGTTTTTTATTTGTTAACAAAGTTTGAAATATCCAATAAATTCCATTCCACTTCATGATTGTGTCCCACTTGTTGTTTATTCTTCACAAAAAAATACAGTTTAATATCTTTATGTTTGAAGCCTGAAATGTGGCAAAAGGTCGCAAAGTTCAAGGGGCCGAATACTTTCGCAAGGCACTGTAGCTTTACAGAAGCACCCCAGAATAAATGTTCAACCCACAATAGCAGAAACACCACCAAGTCATGGGAGCTTCTTAATTAGTCAGGATAAGAGAGGATGCTGGAAAGCATAATGGAAATGCAGGACATTCTCACTAGAAAGCCCAGCATTTACTGAAAATTGTGTCACACGTAAACCCCATAACAAATGCTTAGCTGTCGAATCAAGATTTTAAACAAACAAAAAAGAAATACAAAAAATGTTTTATAATTGTGTAAAAATTAAAACAAAATTAATAAATAAATACATAAAAAAGTTGCCCAAAACCATTATAGTTATTCTTTAGGAAGAAGGCACAGAGATAAATAAATTAATACTCAAACTACTTCCTTTTCCTTTGTGTCAGCAGCAGATGAAGCGATGTGAGAAACTTGTCTCACTCCATTCTTAGAAGACATTGCCCAAGACAAAAATATCCCACCATGTCCCATGGGGGGAATAGTCCTGATCACAGCTTTTGTTACACCCATAGCTGTGTTTTGAGGGCTATACCCTCTTTTTCAGGTAAGAAGGTATAGCTCCTGAAACGCGTTACCTTGTGCCTTGTGATGTTGCCTACCTCCACCTAAAGCTGCTATTCAAGCTCAAGACTAAGGCTGGTTTTCTACCATTTTATGACCCTATTTCCAGTTTTGTTTGTGAGTATAACTATATGCATTGATTTGTTCAATAAATGGTACCTATGGTTAAACCTATGAAAAAAGGTAATGCATGAGGCTGGTGCCCCCTTCTTGCTTCTTGTAATTTATTTCTATGATCCCCTTTCTTTAATAATATGCATACCATGGATATGTACACAGATGGTGGTTGCATAGACAATAAGCCATACAGATTGCAAACCTACCATTCACGCAAAATGAAAAGTGGTCCAAGCTATACTTATCAGTTTGAGGGTAGTTATATATAGGCATATACTGTATCTCGCTTAAAATGTCAGACAGGTAGATTTCGTCTGACCCTTGGACACGTCTTTTTAAAGCCTAATTTACACAATTGCGCTTGTCAGGGTTCACCAAAATGACAGGTTTTCAATGTCTTACACATCAAATGATATGTGACCAGATTAGGTCAGCGGCAGTGTAGGGTGTTCCGAATGTAGCTCACTGGCCAAACAGTAACAGCTTACTTTCACATTATCAGAGCTATTGGTTTGACTCAGGTGGGCATGCCAGATCGATCCATTGAAATCACTGTTTTCAAAAGAGAACGGGGTTCTAAGCTGCGGGCTAGTGGAGGAAAAGCTGTATTATCAGAATTTTTTACTGTGAAAAATCAAATTATGTGCAAGCAAAAACTTTTTTTTTTCTTTGTACATGATTGGATATTCCTTGCAAAGTGAAATGTCACCAAATTCACTAAGCTCTAAGAAAAATTCTCTTGCAAATTGCAACTTCCCTTGCAAAGGGAACAGCCTATTCACCTTTAGTAAATCAACCCCCACAGGCAGTGATATGACAGGTAAGACACTATAATTTTTGCACACCCCAAAAATATGGATGTCATTTTGTAAAATAGTACAACTGGGCTTTAATTGACTTCATTAGGGACTATTATGTTAGTAATCCATAAAAAGTGGAACAAGACAGGAATTCCAACTGTTTGCACCATACTGGCTGCATGGCTGATCCAAGTGTTACGTGAAAGTATATAAAGAATATACAAACTCCAACCCAGTAGGAAATAAAGTCATTTTCCCATGGCTATAAGCTGTTAGCCCCTGTAATGGGCTGTTTTCTGCAACCTTTGGGGAATTGTACAACCTGCTAATGTTTGTAGTCATTGATGGTCACCATAATACAGAAGCATAACTTAAATGTTCTTTAGTGTCAGAGCACAGGCTATATATAAAATACTGTAATACTGTACTTTATGATATATATCAGTGATTATACGACAAATTTCACATATTCTATTCATGTAGGTACAACATTTGCAAATGTGTAGAATTATGCTAGGTCTTGTTATGTTGCTCAGGTGATGTGAACTGAAGCCAGGCTTTCGATGCCAGTGCAAGAACTACGGTGCCAACGCTGTCCCCAGTGATTTTGCTTCAGTGCCAAATTGTCTGCTTTGGTCTGGCAGAAATACCAAGAGTAAGACATGTAAATTTAGCTAAAAGCTGGGGGAAAATAATTTGCAGATTCTAAATGAGCATGCACATCCATATAACACTTTTATCTGACCTAAATGTACATTCAATTTTCCATTATAATAAAGATCCTAGCTTTTGTTAATAATTTCTAACATATGTATTGTATATAAAAGTGTGTTGCAAATATTTTAACTATCTTTATGATACCTTTCTTCCTGTTCCTGTGTTGGAGAGAATGGATATTACAATACATTAGGCACAATAGGCTCTTGCCCATAGGCACCTCGAAGGGAGGGGGTATGAGGTACTTCTTTACTGTACATCAAGGCACTGAAATGTTCATAGGGAGCACCTTGTACACCTAAGACTTGTACTTTGTCTGTGGCTCCTGCACTGTGTAAAATTGCTGGGACTGTCATAATGAGTGCTGACAACGGCTCCACAGGAATCTCCTTATAATTCGTCAACCCTTGAAATTATTTTTATAAGAGAATGACAGAGTGAGGTGTATGGAAGGTGTGTTGTGTCTTTCCCCCTTTTTTTTAGGGGGGGGGGGGGGATTCTATAATAGGAGGTGTTAGTAGGAGTTCTATTTTTTATGTATTATCAGGGGAATGCCCAAAGGCTATGTTTTGTACCTATACATCTAAATTTTTCAATAAAAATACATTTTCAAAAAAAGTAAATGAAGCTTGCAAACACTGTTCGCAGGCTTTATTTACAATATGATAATATTATTACAGTGAAATCTTGAATTCATTGCTTTAGAGTAGGGATGTTGAATTAAAATTCATGAAGGTTCTATCAGTAACATTTTCTTCCAGCAGAGGTCCAAATTGCATGTTTGTGGATAACTCAGATCCTTTACATCACAGCCCTCTCCCCCTATATCACATCTTCATTCTTACATCAGTGTCCTCAGGCCCCCCTGCACATCACAGTTCTCTGCCTTTCACATCACATTCCCCTCTGCACATCATAGTTCCCTCACTTCACACCACAGTCCCCCCCTTACTGATTCCTCAGCTCACCTTTACAGTAGTGTACTTAGCACCCAATCACCCCCCCCCCCCACACCCCACAGTAGTACCTTCTGCCCTCTTCACATCACTCCCTTTGCCACAGTAATGTCCACTGACCCCCTTTGCATAACTCACACAATCACCTGCAGGTTAACTTGAAAGGTTACTTCTGTCAGCTCCCGCTCCCACCCTACACCTAGAACTGTCCTGCCTACTACTCTGCTGTGAAGATGAGAGCAGCAGCGGAGGCTGGGGAAAAGACTGGCTCCTAAGTGGTGCAAATGTGGAGGTCCGCATGGGACAGTGACATGGTCCAGATCTGGACTGCAGTCCACCATTTAGTTTTGCTTTGTGCCTGCTTTAGAGCTATGCTGCCCTTCATCCAAGGCACTTCCGGGAGTGTTGGACTCCTGTCCTACAGTTTCTTCCTCTGGTCTCTATGTCACTACTGTGTCCTGCAGTGACATGGGGTGGTGACAAAAGGAGTCACAGCACCTGGTGCGGGTGGAGGTGGATTTTTCAAGGATTGTAGCAAAGATTGGCGGTGAGGGTAGAGGTACAGATACGTTTAATATATCTTCTTTAGGGGGGATTTTATTTTTATTTTTTTAAATATTATGTCAGGGTCACTTTATGCTTCTAATTTCCTGATTTATTACATCTGGCTCCAACAGATCAGTATTTTTTTTTTTTTTTTTTTTTAAGAAACTTTATTAAATTCAAAGTGCGATACAATCACAACAAGAGATAACGATGAACAATACATTTTAACCTTTTTTCGGAGCCAGATGCCGAGCAGAGGAGGAGCTCATTTCTGGCCCGGGGGGAGAACATCACATAGACTGACAAAGTCAAATAGAATTGTCACACTAGAACCCTAGTTGGATGGATCTTGTACCTTTGAGGGGCGGTGGTATCCTAGGGGGGTGGACATTGGGAGGAAGGAAAAGAATGCGGATCAGGAAAATGAAAGGGAGGGGTACGAGGGGGGGTGAGGGTGGGGTAAAAAGACGTGGAAAAGAAGACACCTATGCTACAGCACATTATTTACTGCCCTGGAACAGTGTAAACAAAGTCATCTACTACCAATGCATCGCTAACATTTTTGGGTTGTGAATCTATAAAATCCTGCCATTTGCTTGAGAAACGATCGGCTGCGGATGGAAGGTTGGAGTCCAGGTTGAGCCGGTCTTTAGTCATAAGGCTTAGGAGTTCGCGGTAAACTTGAGATACTGATGGGCCCACGCTAGAAATCCAATTGGCAAGAATAACCCTGCGAGCTATTAAAAGGCAGGTGAGGATCCAGATGCGTGGGTGGGGGAGAGGGCGGCTAGTCCAGATCTGTAGACGTTTGTCCCAATATCCAAAGATAAGCAATAAAGGGTCCTTTGGTAGCTGAAGAAGCGTGGTCCGTTGTATTAACGCCAGCACCTGGTCCCAGAAGGCTGAAATAAAGGAGCAGGACCAAAATCGGTGATGTAGTGATGGACGGTTAGTGTTACAATAGGGGCATAGGCGTGCAAGGGGAGAGTTGCCGGTTGTCGTGAAAGGAATATACGCTCTGTGAAGAATTTTTAACTGGGTTTCCCTCCATGTTTCGTTGGGTGTCAGGCGAAGGGTGTGTTTGTATCCTTGAAATAGTTTTGTGACCAAGTCCTCCAGTGGAAAGTCCCTGGCCCAGTTGGCCGCTGAGGAACTAGCGTGGTGAATGGACGTAAGCTTCTGGAAAGGTTTGTAGATGTCCGATATGCTATAAGTCCCTGAGTGCAGTAAAGGATCTAACAGAGGATCGCGGAACCTGTTGGCAGGAATGACACTGGATGAGCGGATGAAGCTTTGGCATTGCAGTATAGGAAAAAAATGTGAGGCAGGTAGGTTGTAAGTGTCCAGGACTTCTTGTATTAAACGGGGTTTGCCGGTAGCTTGGTCACAGAGATCCGCGAACTTTAGCAGGCCTTTCCTTTGCCATAATGTAAAGTAGTCCGACTATATTCCTGGGATAAAGGCGGGGTTGCCCTGAATTGGTAAGTACTTGGACATAAAGGGGGAGAGCTTCAAACATTTCCTGGATTCCCTCCAGGCAATCACTGTGTCCCGTAAAAGCACATTGTGTTGGAGTGCTGGAGGCATAGATTTCCATTTAACATGCAGGAGAGCTGCCAGTGAAAAGGGAGAGGACATCTGCGACTCCAATCCAACATTTGAATAGTGAGATGACTCCGAGAGCCAATCCATGGATATTCTAAGAAGGCAAGACAAATTGTATAACCTGATATCAGGAAGACTAGCACCACCCTCGCTCCTGGGAAGACAGAGTTTGTTAAAGGATATACGGGGTCTTTTGCTTCGCCATACAAATTTAGATATGCTGGTGTTCAGCAGTTTGATATCTTTATGTTTTAACAACAAGGGGAGTGTTTGCAACGGGTACAGTAACCTTGCGAAGCTGACCATTTTCACCAAGTGGCATCGCCCCAGGAGCGAGAGAGGCAGATCCATCCAACTGTCCAGTTCACGAGAAATCTTTTGGAAAAGAGGAGGATAGTTCAGGGTATATATAGAAGATGGGAGTTTGCCTACTCTAATACCTAGATACGTTATGTGCGAGTGAGCGACAGTGAAGGGAGAGGAGGCTGCCCAGTCGGGAGGGGGCATGTTACCTAGGGGGAGGATCTCACTTTTAGCGTAGTTTATCCGTAGCCCCGAACAAAGTTTAAATCTATCAAAAATAGAAACGATGGTACGCATATCGGAGAGGGGGTTCCTGGTAAAAATCAGCACATCGTCCGCAAAGAGAGACAAACGTAGCTCACTTGAACCAATCATAATACCATGGAGCCGCGCCTTGTCCAACAAGAACCTGGACAGGGGTTCCAATGCCAGATTAAAGAGTAGAGGAGACAGGGGACATCCCTGTCTCGTACCCTTGAACAAGCGGAACTCCTCGGTGAGGGACCGGGCCACCCACAGCCGGGCCGCAGGAGAGGCATACATAGCTTTGACAATGTGAGTGAACGGTCCCGAGAAGCCAAACGAGGCCAAAACCATGGATAACCAATCAAAGTTCACATTGTCAAAAGCCTTCTCCGCGTCCAGGGTGATGATAGCCAGGTCCCCCCCCGAGGAGACCCTGGCCTGCTCCAATGCCAAAAGAACCTTGCGGATGTTGGAGGCGGCCGCTCTCCCCTTGGTAAATCCTGATTGAGCTGGGTGTATCAGGGACGGCATAACTTGGGCCAAACGGGAAGCCAGAATTTTGGACAGGATTTTGACATCCAGGTTTAGTAGGGAAATTGGCCGGTAAGACCCTGGCTCCAAAGGATCTTTTCCTTTTTTTGCCAATAACTTTATTATGGCCTGATTTCCCGTGGGAGGGTAAGAACCTCCGGTCCATAGGGTAGAGTAGACCTCTAGTAGGGTGGGGCCAATAACCTCAATAGAAGTTTTATAAAATTCCCCGGTAAGGCCATCTGGGCCTGGGGCTTTGTTCGTGGAGAGGAGTTTAACCGTGTCGTGGATCTCCTGAAGAGTCACTGGGGCGTTTAACACTTCTAATTGTGCCGGAGAAATATTTGGAAGAGTAACATTTTCCAAAAAAAAACGGGCTTGTCGGTCATCAAACTGATCTGGGGAGTACAGGGAAGCATAAAAGTCCCTCATAGTCTTTTTTACCTCCGCGGGGGTGGATACAGTGATGCCCGAGGAGTCACGAAGGGAAGCAATATGTGTGGGTTTATAGGGCACCCCGCATAGCCTAGCCAAAAGCTTACCGGCCTTATTGCCATATTTGTGCATCATGGCCGTGAAACTAGCGCGCTTAATGTTTTCCAAGTTATCCGCCCACGTATCAAAGGCCTGCTTGGCTAATGTCCATTCTTGACGATGTGCAGGGGAATCTGCGGTCAACAACAGACGCTGGGCCAGCCTGAGCCGGTCACTTGCCCAACGATAGCTTTTAGAAGCGTTTTTTCTAAATGCCGATGCATAGGATATAATTTTGCCACGGAGGTATGCCTTGCCCGCCTCCCAGAACAAATTTTGCTGCGAAACGTGCAGGACATTGGCCTCTGCATATTCCCCCCACGCCTTAGCCAAGTATGCCTGGAAGTGAGAGTCGTTATGGAGGAACCCCGGAAAGCGCCAAAGAGTAGAGTCCGCCTGTTTGTCAGGGGGGTCTAGTGTCAGGGAGATGGGGGCATGGTCAGAGATAACAAGGTCATGAATATCTGGGTCCTCAATCCTATGAAGAGCATTGGCCGAGGCGAAGAAATGGTAAACACGTTGTGGGGATGTGAGTAAAACGTAAAATCCCTGTCAGCAGGATGGTGCAGACGCCATACGTCTGTAAAATGGAGGGATTCCATCACTTGCGCCAGCGGGCCTAGGGTCGGAGGTGTCGAGCGAGAGCGTTTGGGTAGCATTACGGACTTGTCTAAAAGGGGGTCCATGAGAGAGTTGAAGTCGCCACCTATAAGGTGTGGAACATGGGGGTATTTGAGAAGATGAGCGGAGAGATTTCTGTAGAAGAGTTTGTCTGGAATATTGGGAGCATATACGTTAGTGAGCACTATTTCCCTATCATTTATCTTTAAGTGAGCGGAAACATAGCGTCCATCGGTGTCAGACGAGAGGGAAAGGACGTCACAGGAGAGCCGCTTATGGATCAGGATCAACACTCCCGCTTTACGACCAGGGGCGGCTGAACCCACCACCGTACCCACCCATACCCTCTGCATCCAGAAAAAGTCACCGGAGGATAGATGGGACTCCTGCAACAAGGCAATGTCGGCCTTGAGCCTCTTAAGGTGTCTCAAAACCTTCATCCGCTTGTGGGGGGAACGCAGACCTCTAACATTCCAAGAGAGAATCCTCATGGAGGGTCAGGGGGGGAGATATACAGTAGTGTAAGAAGTATGTCTTGACAAGTAGATCTAGCAGGAAAAGAGATGAAGACTAGACCATGTGCTGTAGGTGGGTGTAAAAAGTTATACCTGGGAATGGCCGATTCCAACCGTGGAACCAGGAGCAAAGGGAGTAGGAGAAGAACAATAGGAGAGGTAGTAAGGAAGAGGGAGGGGATAAATAGGTGGGAGAACAGAGAAAAGTACAACATGGACCTCACTTTTTTCCGAATGCTGCAAGTGTGGCCGTCGGTGAGACCCTTGGTGCGGACCCAAGCGGGCCTTCGACCATCCCGTCCCAAGGTGCTTCTATAAGAGGGGGGGAGCGGAGAGGGTGAAAGGCCCCCAGTACCCGACCCCTGAGAGGGGGAAGGAACGAGTGCCCGATGCAGACACCTTGCAGCATTTAAAGTGGCAGTACACTTTGTTAGGAACGTCACATAAACCTTACAATCCACCTGACATAAGGCAAATAAAACAGTAATTAAACGCAACAGTGCATAAAAAGAAAACAGTAAGGATGAAGCCGAGGGAGGGATCTTTAAAAGGCCCCCAAATTAAAACTTGGGGAGACAAAAGTCAGCAAAAAAAAAATACTGTGTAAGAACCAATACTTTACGTGATCCCAACTAAACGACCTCAGTAAAGGAGAGAGACTCAGTCATAAGTCCAAAACACTTCAGCGGTGAGGGAGGAATCGGTTGCCGCTGACAACGTCAGAGTATTTTTGCCTCTTGGGAGGCTCCTTGCATGGACTCCTCGGGTCCAGGGAGCGTTGGGCTGAGGAGGTGTTAGCCGAAAGGAGGTCCGACCCGTCCGCCTGGAGAGAATGGGCAAAAGCTTCCGCATCCGCTGGGTCCTGGAAAGAAAGTTGTTCGCCTGAGGGTGCACGCAGCCGAAGTGTCGCCGGGTATGCCAATGTAAATTTGATTTGAGCTTGATGCAGCTTTGAGCATACCGTTTGAAAAGCTTTTCTCTTCTTAGCTACTTCCACTGAGTAATCCGCAAAAATCAGGACTTTTGCGCCATCGATCTGGAGAGATTTGGATTGCCTGAATTTTTGAAGGATCGCGGATTTGTCGGCGTAATTCAAGTATTTGGCTATGATCGGACGCGGCGAGGGGCGATCAGATGAGTGAATCCCCATGCGGTGGGCCCTCTCGACAACACAGATGCCCTGCAGACCCAAAGCCTCCGGGATCCGTTTGGAGCAGAGGTCTGGGATGGATGATGGTGGCATAGATTCCGGTATCCCAATAAAGCGGAGGTTACTCCTACGCGCCCTATTCTCCAAGTCCTCCACTTTTTGCATTAAGAACTGGTTAGTCTTGTCCTGGGCTTGCTCAAAACTATGTGAGCTGTAAATCTCCTCTTCCATGCTGGCTACACGGTTCTCCACTTCAAGCAGCCTGTTTGAGTGCGCTGTTAGCTGTTTTTTTATGTCCTTCATGCCTCCAGCTACCGCCGCTTGGACTGCTGCCGATATGGTGGGGGAGAGAAGGGCCACCACAGTCTGGGCAATGCGATCTGACTGGGGGTCCCCCAAGGAAGGTACTGTGTGTGATGGAGGAGCCGCTGTGTCCATTCGGGAGATGTCCGCCGCAGCCGCGGGGAAGGCCGAGACCGGGGCCTCGATTTGCGGCGGACCCGGCGGGATGCGCGGGCCGCCTTTTTCAAGAAATTTGTCCATAGCGGCACTGTCAAGGTACCTGGGGGATGCCCGACGGTATAGGAGCCGGTGTGCACCCTGGATGGACGATCTGGCAGGATTTATAAGCAGGTATTTGAGGCCGACCGCGGGAGCCGATGAGGCAAGCGTCTACCGCATTCGGCGCCGGAACCGGAAGTGAGATCAGTATTTACCTATTGCTTTCAGACAATGATCCTCCAAGATTAGTGAATACATGATTTCATATACACTAACATTTGGTGGAACACTTTATGATGGCAATATTAGGTCTTCATTTATTAAAGCATGTCTAAACTCAAAAACAAAAAATAATATATTGCAGCTTAAAGCGGAGTTCAGGCCTCGTTTTTCAGATAAAAATACCCCCCCGGGACAGTCAGGGCTAGTGCATTGCAGCAATGATAGCCTCTGAACTGTCCCAGGTTGCACTTACCTTTTAGAAGAAATGCTTACCTTGAAAATTTCTTGTCCAGCGCTGCCATCTCAGGTGTGGGCAGCTGAAGCCAGGGCGTCCTCTTTGGTGTCCTCTTCGGTCCCAGAATGCCCTGCATCGGCCCCGCTTGTCACTTCCGGGGCAGGCGCGTCATCCCTGCACAGCTTCTGGGCATGCCCAGAAGCTGTTTAGCAGGGAATGACGTGCCTGCACCGGAACTGACGAGCGGGGCCAGTGCAGGCACATTGATTCCTGGGAGCGATGACGTTCAGCTCCCAGGAGTCAATGCAAGCAGGAAGAGGCGGTGCGGACCGCGGCCACAGAGGGAGGAAGTGGAAGAAAGGTGAGTATATTTTCTTCAATAACAAGGTAAGTAATTGAAAAAAAAAAAATCGGGATTATCCATTTCATTTTTAGGTGATGTTCAGCAAGCGGATTGCCCAAAGTGGTTTTTGAGGCCAGAACTCCGCTATAACAAGCCCAGTTAAATATTACTAACTACTACTAGATATGCTATAACCCTAAATGAGAACCCTACGGACATTGCAGCTTTGCAGATGTATTAGCTGTAATACTTTCTTAGGCTGCTCTCCTGATTTGGACTACAAACACCCCCACCTCTCCTCATCTACATTACATAGGGGGGAGGTGTTCTGTAGCTCACAGAGGATAGCTTGAAAATATGATAACATTGTTTTATATATTAGCTCAGGTCACTGGGTGTTAAAAGGACACTGGGATTCTGGCAAGGTCAACGGGTATTTTTTTTTTTTTAACTTCCACAAAATGTGCTTTGTCTGATAATAGAAAACAAATGCAGCCCCCACATCTATCTGCAGCTGTCCCACATTGGCCCCAAGCCTGAGAACTGATGGCTCACATGACCACTGATTGCTCAGCTCTCAGTCTGCTGGAAGCCTGTCAGTCATTGCTCTCCGCTCTGATCCTCCATCGCTAACTGGAGCGCAGGGTAGGAGAGTAGAGATGTACCGAACGGTTCGCCGGCGAACGGTTCCCGGCGAACTTCGAACGTTCGCGTTCGACGCTGTAGGCGAACATATGCGATGTTCGGTCCGCCTCCTATACATCATCATTGAGGCAAACTTTGACCCTGAACATCACAGTCAGCAGACACATTCCAGGCCAATCAGCATACCTCCCTCCCACACCCTCCCACCTCCTATAAATAAGCAAGGGCAGCATCCATCTTAGATCATTTCTGTGTTACTGAGAGCAGGGAAAGTGCTGGTGCTGCTGCTGCTGTTATAGCTAGGGTCAGTTAGTCAGTGTTCCCGGTCTTGTTAGCCAGTGTTCTTGGTACACTCCTGCTGTAAGGACAGCACCCCAAAAAGCCCTTCCTAGGGCTGGTATTTGAGGGTTTTTTTGGATATATATATATATATATATATATATATATATATATATATATATATCTATTGTCCCCAAAAAGCCCTTTTGAGGGCTGGTATTTGTGTATTTTTTTTTTTTTCTGTGATATATATATATATATATATTGTCCCCAAAAGCCCCTTTGAGGGCTGGTATTTGAGTATTTTTTTAATATATGTATATATATGTAGCATGTCCAGAACCAGAAAAAAAAGATCATATAGGTGTAAAAGGGGTTCCCACCATCCCTGCTCTACTGAAAAATTATCTTTTTTTTCTGGTTCTGGACATGCTACAGAGCTGAAACTTCACAGGTACACTTTTTAGACCCCCTAGACACTAAATCACACAAAAAAAGTTCTTAAAAATTGTCATTTTTGATAGAGAGCCAATTATTGAAAAAAAAAAAAAAACTTAACAAAAAAAATTTCTTTGGATTTATTGTCTGGGGGGTCTAAAAGTGTACCTGTGAAGTTTCAGCTCTGTAGCATGTCCAGAACCAGAAAAAAAAATAGAATCAGGGTTAGGGCTAGGGTTAGGGTTAGGGTTAGGGTTAGGGCTAGGGTTAGGGTCAGGGCTAAGGTTAGGGTTATTTTTAGTGCTTAGGGTTAGAGTTAGAGGGGTAGGGGTAGGGCTACTAACTCTAACCCTAAGTATCTCACCGTAACCCTAACCCTAGCCCCTAACACTAAACCTAACCCTAACCCTCTAACCATAACCCTAACCCTCTAACCTTAACCCTAACCCTCTAAGCCTAGCCATAAAAATAACCCTAACCCTAACCCTAACCCTAGCCCTAGCCCTAGCCCTAGCCCTAGCCCTAACCCTAGCCCTAGCCCTAACCCTAGCCCTAGCCCTAGCCCTAATCCTAACCCTAACCCTAGCCCTAACCCTAACCCTAACCCTAGCCCTAACCCTAATTTGTATTTTTTTCTGGTTCCGGACATGCTACAGAGCTGAAACTTCACAGGTACACTTTTTAGACCCCCCAGATGCTAAATCCAAAGAAATTTTTTATTTTTATTTTTTTTTAATTTTTTCCAATAATTGGCTCTCTATCAAAAAATTAAAATTTTTAAGAATTTTTTTTTGTGTGATCCCTCTCCGGCATGCCACAGTCCAGGTGTTTGTCCCCTTGAAACAACTTTTCCATTACTATTGTGGCCAGAAAGAGTCCCTGTGGGTTTTAAAATTCGCCTGCCTATTAAAGTCTATGGCGGTTCGCAATGTTTGCCGGTTCGCGAACATTCGCCGATGTTCGCGTTCGCCGTTCGCGAACAGCGAATTTTATGTTCGCGACATCACTATAGGAGAGGGGGGGCTGGCGCAGCTGGGTCCGGCTCTCAGACACGCGCTGAGAGATGGGAGCAGCTGTCAAAAAGGTAGCTGTAGCTGGGTAGATCCTGACAGTACTGTCGGGATCCTTTCAGAGCCTGGAACCTTTCTAAATAAATATAAAACCTTTCTGCCATGTCAGCTGATAAAGGGCAGTAGCCCGCTATCAGCTGACTTTTGGTCACAGGAGAGTTCCCCTGAGACCCACAAAAAAGTATGGCTAAAAAATCTTTGGCCATACTACTCTTTTAGACCTGGCTCACACTGCTGCGAATTGTCGTGCAATTTGTGACACATAGTCAAGTCAAAAAAGTCAGAACACATTTATTTCAATTGTAGTCATTCCAATCAATGCGACTCAAGTCACAATGACTTCAAAAAGGTTCTTGCACTACTTTGATGCAACTTCAATGCGATTTAGTCCCATGTACTCTAATGTTGCATGAAAGATGCACTGCAAAGTTGCAGTGGAAATAACACGACAATAGGGTTGCAGCAATGTCAAATGAGCCTTAGGGCAGTTCACGCCATAGAAAGGCAGTCCGGATGCATTCCGGTTGCTTTTTTGCATGCGTTCTTGATGCATTTTGATGCGTTTTTTATGTGTTTTTGGTGCATTTTTGATGTGTTCCAGTGCATTTTTCTCCTCTTTTTTCTTTACCTTAAATACATAAGCACATGTGTGTTCCAGTGTGTTTTTGGTGCTTTTAGGTGCATTCCCGTGCATTTTTTTTATGCATTTTACCACCTTCCATTACAGTTCAGTGCAGAAAAAAATGCAGCATGTGCTACTTTTCTTTTCTGGAACTGGAACTGACCGCACAGATATGAACCATGCCATTGAAAATCATACAGCCTACTATCCATGCATTTTTGATGCAGAAAAATAAATGCACTGGACCGCATATGGTGTGAACTGGTCCCTAAAATTTGTTTTTTGTTTTATTTTAGCAACTGATGCTAGAATGCCTATTAGAGGAAGCATGGTATCTGCTGTATATTCACAGTGCGCACTGCTATGCGTGTTAACTGTGAATACAGTTAAAAGATAAAGAATAAAGATATTATTTAAAATAATAGAATATAAATGATATATACAGTATATATATATATACGTGAGTTCTGGTGCTCTTGTGTGACTAATGTGTTTATAGAACTGCTGCTACCACTCTTATGCCATACACTACCAAAAATCGTTCAAACTCATTTTTTCGAAAAATGAACACTCTGTTGTGATAGCAGACGATCGTGCTATGATATAATCACCAATCAATCGTTCAATGGACATAAATAAATCTTTTTTTTTTTTTCACATATACCTAGTGCAAACAGTTTGGACGAGAACCACATTAACCTTTCAATTTATTGTTGATTCGGCAGATAATTTTCAAACTTGTCCTTCGTTTTTGCGGCTCAAAAACGTCACGACCGATTACTAATTAGGCCCCTTTCACACGACTGAGCCATTCTGATCAGCAGGAGATCGATCCGCAGATCCCCGCTGAGCAGGCAGATGACAGCTCCGTCTCCGCTCTGTGTGGGGAGATGGAGCTGTCAGATCTCTGCTGTTCTCTATGGGGGAATCGTATGAGAACGGACCTCCTGTCCATTCTCATCCGATCCACCAGAAGGATGGAAAATAGGGTTTCCATCCGTCCAGATTTGACGGACAGGATTGGATCAGATGTCAGCGGACATGTCATAGAGATGCATGGGGCATCCGTTCACATCCGCCTGAAAAACTGACAGACGGATCTGAACGGTCCGCATGTGTGAAAGGGGCCTTAGTGCCCATTAACTGGCCGAAAAATGAAAGAACTGTCCAAATGGACGAATTTCGGCCGATTTTTCATATAGTGTATGGCCAGCATTAGTGTGCTCTCACACTGACCACTGTTTAAATATAAATAAATCAATGGTGCGCTGTTCCTTTAAATTTAACTCAAGCAAAACAAACAAACAAGCCCTAAAAGGATACGCTCTTCAATGCTCCTGTATCCAACAATATTACCGTGCTGCATAAATCACAGTCTTATAAAATGATTGAAATACAAAAAACAATAGAAATACAATAATGTGATAATTCCAAGTGATTTCAAACATTAAGTCCTAGAAATGCTTGTTAATGTATGAATATGTTTACCATTCACACAGTTCAAGTATTTATTCCATGTCACCAATTTCCATAAAACTGTACTCAAAAGATAATATGCTCCAGTCCCCAGTGCTGCCACTCCACCTTTAAAGTGATTGTGTAAAGTCTTGTGCCTCCTCTGTGCAGTTGGTTTTGCACAGAGCAGCCCGGATCCTCCTCTTCTCAGGTCCCTCTTTGCTGCACCTGGCCCCTCCCTCCTGCCGAGTGCCCACGCAGTAAGCAGCTTGCTATGGGGGCACCCAAGCTGAGTCACAGCTCCCTGTGTCCATTCAGACACAAAGCTGCCACTCTGCCCCGCCCCCTCTCTTTCCTGATTGACTAACTGACTTTAAATGACAGCAGTGGGAGCCAATGGTGCCGCTATTGTGTCTCAGCCATTCAGGAGAGCAAGTCTCTGATGGCAGAGGGACTCTTGGACATCACTGGATAGAGATGGGCTCAGGTAAATACAGTGGTGGCCCGTGCATAGCGGGCGCCAGGGCGCCGCCCCCCTACCCCTAAAAAAAAGAAAAAAAAAAAAATGACAGCGAACAAATAAAGTTAAAAAAAAAAAAAATTGGGTTCGCCGGCCTTTGTAAGGGAAGTGGTGGCTAGGGGGGGGTGGGGTTACGTCCCAGAAGAGGCGCCAATCGGCAGCCTTCTGGGGGCGTAACCCGATCGCAAGTCCTTGCGATTGGACACCCCCACTTTCGGATATCCTGGCTGTGATTGGTCCAGTTTCCAGCCTGGACCAATCATCATCCAGGACATCCGATCCCTGACGTCACAATGGGGGCGGTGCCGGTGCGTGAGTCAGTCACTCAACGTCACCGCCGCTCGGAGGACGAGGGAGAAGCCGCTCTCCTTCCCGCCGCCGCCGCCGCAGAGAGGACGGACTGGATCGAGGAGGGAAGAACCCGCCGCCGCCGCCGCCAGGTAAGTGCATTAAATTGAAGGGAGCACGCACGCTGCACTCTGCATTGATTGGGGGACATTGCTGTGGGCACTCTGCATTGATTGGGGGACAATGCTGTTAGCACTCTGCATTTATTGGGGTACAATGCTGTGGGCACTCTGCATTGATTGGGGGACAATGCTGTGGGCACTCTGCATTGATTGGGGGACAATGCTGTGGGCACTCTGCATTTATTGGGGTACAATGCTGTGGCGCTCTGCATTTATTGGGATACAATGCTGTGGCACTCTGCAATCATTGGGGTACAATGCTGTGGGCACTCTGCATTTATTGGGGTACAATGCTGTGGCGCTCTGCATTTATTGGGATACAATGCTGTGGCACTCTGCAATCATTGGGGTACAATGCTGTGGGCACTCTGCATTTATTGGGGTACAATGCCGTGGCGCTCTGCAATCATTGGGGTACAATGCTGTTGCACTCTGCAATCATTGGGGTACAATTCTGTGGCGCTCTGCATTTATTGGGGTACAATGCTGAGGCGCTCTGTATTTATTGGGGTACAATGCTGTGGCGCTCTGCATTTATTGGGGTACAATGCTGTGGGCACTCTGCATTTATTGGGGTACAATGCTGTGGGCACTCTGTAATCATTGGGGTACAATGCTGTGGCACTCTGAAATCATTGGGGTACAATGCTGTGGCACTCTGCAATCATTGGGGTACAATTCTGTGGCACTCTGCAATCATTGGGGTGCAATGCTGTGGCACTCTGCAATCATTGGGGTACAATTCTGTGGCACTCTGCAATCATTGGGGTACAATGCTGTGGCACTCTGTAATCATTGGGGTACAATTCTGTGGCACTCTGCAATCATTGGGGTACAATGCTGAGGGCACTCTGCAATCATTGGGGTACAATGCTGTGGGCACTCTGCATTTATTGGGGTACAATGCTGTGGGCACTCTGCAATCATTGGGGTACGATTCGGTGGCACTCTGCAATCATTGGGGTACAATGCTGAGGGCACTCTGCAATCATTGGGGTACAATGCTGTGGGCACTCTGCAATCATTGGGGTACAATTCTGTGGCACTCTGCAATCATTGGGGTACAATGCTGTGGCACTCTGCAATCATTGGGGACAATGCTGTGGCGCTCTGCAGTGATTGGGGACAATGCTGTGGCGCTCTGAATTGAAAGGGGCATGCACGCTGAACTCTGCATTGTGGGGGCACAGCACAGTGTTTATTGCATTGAAGGGGGCACAGCACAGTGTTTATTGCATTGAAGGGGGCACAGCACAGTGTTCATTGCATTTAAGGGGGCACAGCACAGTGTTCATTGCATTGAAGGGGGCACAGCACAGTGTTCATTGCATTGAAGGGGGCACAGCTTCAAAGTCACGCAATTTTTTTACTGTGTTTTTTGGCGCGAAGCAATATCTATTACATTTTTCTTTTTGCGCCCCCCCAAAAATTTTGAGCACCAGCCGCCACTGGGTAAATATCAGGGGTTGCTGAGGCAGCTGCTGCACACAGAAGGCTTTTTTATCCTAATGCATATAGTGCATTAAGATAAAAAACCTTCTGACTTTACAACTCCTTTAAGTGAAATGCCTGCTCACCTTAAAATTAGAGGAAAACATTGCTGGAAGCAGCAGCAGAGGAGGAACCCCCATGAGATCTACTGTGTGTGGGAGGATCCTCCCCCTCAGTGCTTTGTGGATAATCCTGACATCCATCCTTGCTGTGTCATCCATTGGGAATCTTGAAGAGGTTGTGAGGCCAACCACCGTGACAGCACGATCAACTGGCTGGGCATTAGCCAGAAGTGTGTTTGACCCTCTGTGATAGGGTCCATACCATCCGGTAAGCATGCAATTTATCAAGTGGAGGTTGCACTCCTTTGTGGTGATTGGATATCCTAGCACTGGAGGAACTCTTTTTCTATAACATTTGTTTCACGGGTATATTGTTAATTATTTATGTTTATCTACAAGGACTTATTATTCTGTATTTGGGACTTTCACATTATTGGGAGTATTTTTTGAATATAATACTATCCATATGTGTGTCTAGCCCAGCTCTTTACACCACTGTTCACCTTAAGGATTTACCACCTTAATGACCAGGCCATTTTTGCGATTCGGCACTGCGTTATTTTCACTGACAATTGAGGCTGTACCCAAATAAAATTGATGTCCTTTTTTTCCCACAAATAGAGCTTTCTTTTGGTGGTATTTGATCACCTGTGCAATTTTTATTTTTTGCGCTATTACCAAAAAAGTGCGACAATTCTAAAAAAAAATAATATATTTTACTTTCTGCTAGTTAACCTACCTGGCGGTATTCCCGAGTGTGGCTCGGAGTTAAATTTCAGTGCCAAAAGCGGTAAACCCCGAGCCACACTCGGAGTACCGCCAGAAGCATCGCTGGATCCAGGTAGAGGGGTTGCTTACCTTGTCACCGGGATCCAGCGATGTATCCCGGCGGTGCGCGGCGGCGGATCTTCCTCCCGATGCTCTCTGTGCCCCGGCTCCCGTCTCCTGTGACGTGACGCTTGCATGGGGGGTGGAACCGGCGGCAAATTCAAAAGTAAAACACACCAAACATACTGATTACATTGCAAAATAAAATAAATTCTTAATTATATTGCCCCCCCCGTGTCCTTTCCTGCCCCCCAGTTCCCATTCCCAATAAAAAAAGATTAAAAAACAATTTTTTTCATAATTTTAGGGCAAGTTGTATTCTGCTACATATTTTGGGTAACAAAAATCTTAATAAGTGTATATTTATTGGTTTGCGCAAAAGTTATCGCGTCTACAAACTAGGGGAAAGATTTATGTCATTTTTACTTACACTTTTTTTTTACTAGTAATGGCAGGGATCAGCGATTTTTAGCAGGACTGTGACATTGCAGCGGACAGATTGGACCCCTAACGGACATTTTTGACACTTTTGGGGGTACCAGTGACATTACTACAGTAATCAGTGCTAAAAATATGCACTGTTACTGTAATAATGACACTGACATGGAAGGGGTTAACACCAGAGACGATCAAAGGGTTAAATGTGTCCCTAGAGGGTGCTTTCTAACTGGGTGGGGGATGGACTCACCAGATGAACACAGAGATCCGTGTTCCTAAATAAGAGGAGCACAGGATCCCTGTGTTTACATTGGCAGACCGCCGTTCTGTCTTCACGGGGAGTGATCGTAGGTGCCCGGCGGCAATCGCGGCTGCCGGACCCATGAATTGCCCTCCCCTGTGGCGAATGGGTGCGTGCGGTCCTACGAGGCGACGTACAAGTACATTGTTTTGCGTGACAGAGTCGGTCTCAGTATATGTACTGCTGGTGTTCGGCAAGTGGTTTAAATTAGACCTACATACAATAGGTCATTTGCACTTTTTAAGGGTGATCTGTGCGATTCCACCTCCAGCTCTTTGCCGCTACCTATTTTGCAGGGTCCCAAAAGAAATGTGAAGATACTCATAGCGCACCCCGTGTTAACAATAAAACGTTTGTATTGCGTAAAAATTTGCACTTACACAGATAAAATAGCATAAAGCAGAATTCCAACCAGAAACATGGAGTCTCTCAACAAACTTCTGGTTTGAGCATGTAACGACACCCCGGGTATGAAAGGGGTTACAGTCGTTTAGGACATTTCATTCCCGAACACAAAGGCAGCTACAGGAACACTCCACTCAGCCGAACAAGAAACACATACGAATAATCCCCACCCCAAGTACGAGACGAGGCTCTGTATTGAGGGTCAAGCAGGAATCAGACTGTTTATTGAAAAGGAATACACGCTTTATATACACGTTAGAAGAAATGCAGTCACTACATGAACAATGACCCAAATCCAAACCCCATCATCATACAATGGTCACATAACGAGCCCCCAATACACTTTACTCTGAGTGTCAATACATCCCTTAGCAGACAACAGGTGAGTTCATTAGCACACTTAACAATAGGTGAATGGAAAGCCACCTCAGACAATAATATCACAATTTACTTATTCAGACAAAAGCAACATCGTTAACCAATAGACAGTCGGTCTCCACATTAAACTTCCTGGAATTACCATAATAGGAGTTGTACTTCCTGGTCATAGACCTCACAATGTACAGGGAACAAAATCTTCATATTTCAAGAGAGACATCATTCCTGAATATCACTGTCCCATTTGGAGCAATCCAAACCATATCCCCAGTGCCCCCCAGTATCCTGGTCACCCCGCGCCCAAAGTGACTCCCGTCACAGAGCATAACTGGAAGTGACATTGCTGGCTCCACCTGACGTGTTGTGTCACACTATCACATGACTTCCTACATGTCTACCCCTCATCTCAGTATCCCCTGCACCCCCTTCTGTGTACAGCTCTCCTAAATGGAGATTATCATTCAACATCTGCCTTTTTGCTTATAAAGCCAAAAATAACTTTGGCCATGCCTATTTAACAGAACTTCTGGTTGTCTATACTCCCACATGATCCTTCCATTCCTAAGAGAAAGAGAAATGACATGCACCCAGAGTCATCATGAAATATTTTGGATCTCAGGCAAAGGGGTTGGTTTACTAAAGACAAATATACTGTGTCCTTTGCAAAGTGCAGCTGCTCCAGAGCTTAGTAAATGAGATAAAGTTTTACTTTACAAACAACACCCAATCACATGCAAGGAAAACAAAAACAGCATTTTTGCTTGCACATGATTGGAGGATGAAGTCAACTAAGCTCTGTATCAACTGCTCTTGCAGAGTACACAGTCTATATCTGCCTTTAGTAAATCAACCCCAATGTACCAAGGAACCCCCCCAATATGTAACAGCTATCCACTGTCCGGTAAGCACTATCTCTGTAAGTTTTCAAAAGCAGACTCAAGACATATATTCACTCAAGTCTATAGAAACATTTGATAACACCTGATCTTTCTCTTTGAAGACCCCAACACAAATTTGATAAGTACTTTGACTCCCCTCGGGGAGATAAGGAGCATAGAAATATTATTATCAATATTCTCATTCTTATTCTTTTTATTATTAATGTCTGAAGGTGGCCAGAAGAAGGAAGCTTGTAAATATGAAAGCGTGATGCTGGCCCATCTAACAATGCTGCCCTAGGCACTGACCCACCTTTGCATGTGTATTAATACAGATTTATTTAATAGGGCGATGGAAAGGGCTATGTTGATTTTTATTGTAGATCAGCCAATCAAAAATCTTTTACTGACCCAGACAAAAGCTAATCTAATTGACTGCTTTGACTAACTGTACTTTTTATATTATTATTGTTCTTCCTAATTGTTAAAATAAGCTTGATAATACTAGAGATATTCATAATTTGATGGCAAGGTGAGTGACCTCAGTTATAAAAGGCGCAGGTATAAATTGGTATATAGAGAATATATATGAGCCCTTGGAATGCTTACAATTTGAACAAATTCCATCTTATTGTAATGTGACTTTGCTGTAGTGCACCAAGCAACCGCACTTTTAAAGATGAGCCATGAAAAGCAGATGAATAAGTTCATCACACCAAAGGAGTTCAAAATATTTATTTCCATTATGTGAATCTGAGCAACAAACCAATGCTTTTCAAAGACCAAACTGTACCCACTTGTTTAAGGCTTAAGTACCATATAAGGTGAAAGGAATAACCCCTGTCTCACGCATTGCAGGCTGTGACAATGCTAATTTTCTGGCCAAACTCTTAAAGAATGCAGAGAAGCCTATATATCAAAAGGAAGCACTCCAGTCCAGTGCAAGATTGTCTTCTTGTGAGAATTGGGCTTCTCTGAATTCTCCAGGATACTGCCAGAAGGAGTATTATTATAATTGTTATAAGGGATTTATATAGTGCCAACAGTTTGCACAGCTCCTTACAACATGAGGGAAGACATTATAGTTACAATACAATTCTTACAAGGAGAGTCAAGGAGAGCTTACAATCTAACAAGGAGAGTCAAGTGATATATTAGCTGATGAAGAAAATAAAAGTACAGTTGTTAGGTGGAGGCAGGATAGATTTCTCTGAAGAGAAAGGTTTTTAGGGATCACCTAAAAATGGACAGAGTAGGAGATAGTCAGACAGATAGGATAGGGGAGGTTTAGGAGAAATCCTGGAGGCGAACATGGGAGGAGGTAACAAGGGAGCTAGGGAGAAGGAGGTCTTGGGCAGAAGAGAATGATTAGGTTGGTATTTTGAGACTAGATAGGTTAGTGATGTAGCTGGGAGCCGAGTTGTGAATGGCTTTGTAAGTTGTAGTATTTTTAATTTTATTCCTTGGGTGAGTGGACGCTGAGCGGTTTGTAAGGTGGATTAGTCTGGCAGCAGCATTCATCATGGACTGAAGGGGAGATGGCCTATGTAAAGGTAGGCCAATGAGGACAGAGATGTGGTAGTCAAGGTGAGAGATAGCCAGAGTTAATTAGAAGCTTTGTGGTAAGGAAGGGGCATATTTTGGAGATGTTGCGTAGGCTGGGGCAGCAAGCTTTGGACATTGATTGGATGTGGTGCAGAAGGGACAGTTCAGACTCCAGGATTACACTTAGCACCCTGGTAGGCAGGAATGGGTGAGTTGTGCCATCGATCTTATCAAAGAAGCAGGGGAAGGGGCATGTGGGGGAAGAAATATTAAGAGCTCGGTTTAGGATAGGTTAAATTTGAAGAAGTGGTGTGACATCCAGACTGATATGTCTGGTAGTAAATTAGTGATGTGTGAGGAGACTGATGGAGTGAGCTGAGGGGTAGAAAGATAGATTTGGGTGTCAACATCAGCGTAGAAATAGGAAGGAGGAGGTGTGGATTGAGAATAGGAGAGGTCCAAGAACAGAACCTTGGGGGACTCCGATGGAAAAAGTAAGAGGATAGGAGGAAGTAGAATTGTAAAAGACGGTGAAAGTGCGGTGGGATAGGTAGGATGAGAACCAGCAAAGAGGAGCATGATGTCACTCTCACCTAGGCACTGCAGGCAATATGTAAGGGTAAGTTAAATATATAATCGTATCTAACTTTTTGAAGTACTATCATTGTGTAAAGACTTTTAAAGGGAGAAGGGGTCTAGGACTAATAAGCAGAACATGCATTTTACTTTAAGGTCTGTTTTACAACTACCGTAAAAAGACCCTATCAGATCTCTAAAGAATTGAAAACAGTGGCTACTGCAAGAGATGTGCCACAATACTCCTCTGTCCCCAACAGAGGCCTCTGTCCCCAACCTTCCCTTCATTCTAGCTCTGCAGTCTCTGTCTTCATCATTCAGCACTTTCAGGATGGTTGGATGCCTTTGTCCCCCACTGTACCACATAGTTCCTTCCTCTAACCTCTACGTCAATGTTGACATAGACATTCAAATGAATGAACCGTGGAGAGTGGCAATTGACATTCCCAGAAGCATCCACTGAAGAAAACATGAATAAGGGCACATGGTATGGAGGAGATGTAGGAATGAGCACCAGAGATGTGAGCATACTAAATCTTTACTTGTAGGGAACTTCCCTTTTCAATTCTTTAGAATCTTGACAGGGTATCTTTAATATTTCAATAGATGTTAAATATTTTGACAGCCCTTAGGGTGTCTAAACATGCAGTTTATATATACAGAAATACAGAATATTCCATAAACACTTCATAAAGGATGTTTTGTATTACATTTCAGATACAAAGCAAATGGATTTCAAATGAGTCATAGGGAATGAATTAGAAAAAAAATCATTTTTAAAGCGTCTCCATGTTGGGTTAATGCCTATTACGAAAGCACACAGAATGTATAAGTGTCTTCTAAGGAAAACGAGAATTGTTCAGCAATGCAGACCTGAAAGGCAGTATAACAGATGGCAACATTAAACACAATCTCAGGACCCCAGCACGGAGAATACCTTTTTGAATTGCTTTTATAGGAATTCAGCAGCCAAACACCTTTTCTAACAGCTTGTCTCTGGTAAGCCGGGTGTATCGCAGTACTCCCTTAAGGAAAATATTTTTTTTTTCCTGAGAAAGTGAGATGCATTTCCACCTCTGCCTTTCCCCGATCAATCAGCACTAAAAACAAATTTAGAAATTGGTGCAGCCATGTGAGTCTACGAGCGACGTGAACAGGAGAAGTGCGCGTGTGTTTAGCCTGGGGCGAACCATCTCACGCCAAGTTCCACTACAAAAGAAGGCTGATCGGAATTATCCGAAATTGTTGTTTCCTTCTGGCTTCTATACCTTTTGATGTGAGTACCATAGACTGAAACTGTAATGTTACATTTTTTATTTTGTAGGCTATAGTTATCAGAAAAATGGTGAAAAATGTAAAGTAGAACTCCAGATTCTTAATAAATGGTAAAGGGAACCCAACACAAACTCAGACGGCACATATGAATACATAGAGTTGATTAGGCATGTGTTTGAGTGTGCATATGATTTTATAAACATATAAATATATAAGTAGACCTCCCCAAGTATATTTCTTAATGCAGAATTTAATATAAACATATGGCACAATTGTTCCTTTATCCTTTATGGCTTGTATTTTATCTTTCCCTTTTTTATACTATGTTGTAGTCACATGTTATATAACGTGCTGTGACCATACAGATTTGACACTGTATCCCTTCTGGATTTTGTACACCCCATTCCTGTCAATGTACTGTTTCCTTTACTTTCATCCAATAAACTTTAGTTTGGAAAAAATAAATAAATGGTAAAGATTTTTCCCCACCACAGCTTATACAGGATGTAGAGCTTGCTTTGTCAAGGGGGTGATTTAAAAAAGTAAAATGTACCTTACTCTATGGTTCAGCTGGCAGCTGGCACTGTGGTCTTCTTTGGTCCTGCCAAGAATGGGTAGACCCTCTGACATTACTGGATGCAATATAGAACCAGCAGGTTCTACCTTTTATGTGATGATGTCAGCAAGAAGGGCATCAACATGATCATTTAGATTCCAGCAAGAAGAGAGGCTTTGTGGAATTAGTCATCACCAGGGCTTTTTTTCAGCGGGAACGCGGTTCCGGCACCTCCAGCACTGACTGTATGTAATGGCAAAGGGTGCTGGAGTGTGCTGCAGGGTCTATTAATGCTGGCTGTTGGGGGATTCATTCCAGCTGGAGGTGGTCTATTTTTGCAGAGGGTTCTGTTGTTGCTGAGGAGGTCTATGGTTGCTGGTGGGGCCCCGACTGTTGCTGGGGGTGGGTCTTATATTTCTGGGGAGGTCAGTTCTTGCTGGGAGAGATCTACTGTTAAGGGAGGGATCTATTGTTGCTGGCTGCAGGGAGATCTGTTGTCACTGCTGGGAGTCCATTCTTGCTAGGGGGGAAAGTTTGTTGCAGGTGGTCCATTGTTGTTAGAGGGATCTATTATTGCTGGCGAGGGGCTAAATTGTTGTTGCCTACATGAAATCTATTTTACTGCTTTTCTTGTTTTCATTACCATATTCCCAAATAATTACTTAACACCACTAAATGATACTTGGTTCTGTATTCTCTAAAAGGACAGTACTGGGAGGTAGGTAGGGGGTAGAACCATGGAATGGTGCTTGGAGGTGGGTAGGTTCCAAGAAAACGGGTGACTTGGAAAAGGGTTCCTGCACCTATTTTGTGAGAAAAAAAGCCCTGGTCATCACTATTTGAACTGGTGGACCATAGAATAAGGTAGGTTTGACCCTTTGACAAAAATAGCAATATATTCTGCATCAGAAAGAGGGATACATTTTTTTTTTTTTTTTTTTTATAATTTTTATCTGTCAGGAGCTGGGCTTTAATTGTTGCCATAACAAGCAAACAAATTGAGCGAACCAGGCAAAGTTTAGTTTGATTGATGTTTGACAAAACTGGTGGAAAGTTTTTGAACACTGAGCATAGCTCTGGACGCCATTAAATCTAAAGGGAGACTAATCTTGTTATTTTTTTTTCTCAACTTTTTCAAGGCTAATGCCCCATACACACATGCAGATTATCTGCAGACTTTTGTCTGCAGACTTACCAAAACCATATAATATGAGGTCAAACCTAAACACTTTCAATTTGTATGCAATCCGGCAGGCCCTTGCACTACATAGAAAAGGTAAGTCTGCAGACAAAAGTCTGCAGATAATCTGCACGTGTGTATGGGGCATAATGTGCAAGCTTTTGCCAAAAAAGAACATGGGTAGCTGGTGGGCGAACATCATCAAGCAGAAGGTCATTGTGCAAATGTTTTAACATTGACGTGTGGTGGTTCATTATGATTGACATGGATCTACTTGGTGGACCAAATGATTGGCAATGGATTTACATTGGTCAACATTGATTCAAAGGGTATTTTAAAATTATGTTAACTGATATGGGATGCAAAGAATAAACAGAGAGAAACAGATTATTTCATTTTCATTTAGGAGATGAAGACACCGCTGTTGAAAAAGTTTCCACCTCACCGTCTAGGTCACTGCAGTCTGTACTTATCTGGCGTACTGAAAGCAGGAGGACTATCCCAGTCATCCTTTCAGAAATTTCAGTGTCCAATAGTACATTTTTACTAAAATATCCCTATGACCAGGATCACATGAGGGCTCAGATGCCAATGGCCAATGGTATACTAAACTAAATTCCATAGTGCACAAATTCTTGACTGGAGTGATAACCACTGCACGATCTCTGAGTAGAAATAAATGAGGTCCAGTTTAAAGTGCATCGTTGTGCCTGCTCAGGACTGATAATGACATTTTTTTAATTAACAAACCCATTCCTCACCATGTCAGTTCTAAAGTGAGGAACATATGGCTTTATTGAAAAATAAAGCCACTACAGTAAATGCTGCCGCTGTATTTCCTATGTAGCTATACCCCCAATGAAGCTGCTAGGTAATTTGGGTTTGTTGTTCTTCGCTTTGATTCCAAGAACGCTTTCAGCCCCCCTGACACACCTGGTTGAATGAAACTGCAAGCACTTATAAGAACACGAGTATAGCACCAGGAAATAGACACAAGACCATTTAGTGGTAAATTAACTTAGTGTTACTATAAATAGTGGTATATAACAACATTTTGAACCTGGACCATTCTTTGTTTTTGACTTGACGATTCTGATGCAGTTTCCAGCTGCAGGCATGTGGTTGTATCCTACGGGAACCCCACTCCCTTCTTCCCCTACCCCTCTTTTTCCTTATTTTCTTCTTCCCAACTGCTGTATTTTTTCTTTTTGGGCCCCAATAAGCTTTTTAGTTGATAGTTTGCACGTGGTGATTTAGCCATCACCTTCCTTGGGTTGTAAGTGGTTCTAATCATGCGTGGGGTGCAGACCCCATGAGTTTGGGCAGTTTCCTGAGCACCTGCGCTCTCAAGTTTTGTTTGTACTTGCTCTATAAGTCACTACTATGATCCTGACCAATTTGTCCTGAAATTATTCTGAATTATTTGGCCTATTGGCCCATCTTCTTTTTTTTTATTTTCTCATTTGCACCTACAGTTTTTGTACTATTTTCTTGTGCTGTATGAAACTTCAATAAACATTTTTGTAAAATAATAAATGGTGGTTTGAGCATAAATGAACACACAGAAGGCAGGTTCAGATATTGTCCACTAGACCGTATATTGATTATGCTAAGGTAACTTAGAATAGAGTTCTGTACCACTATACTGGCATTAACTCATGAATCAGCAAGTCAGCGAAAAATAAGGAATATAAGCATTAGCTGCAGTGTGAATAATATTGCTCAACTAATCTGGAGTGCACTCTAGAAGCATGTCTAGGATATGGTGCAATGTCCCTGTTACCTATTGCTTATGCTAAGAGTCACCTCTCAGCATAAGCAATAGGTAACAGGAGCATTGCAAGGATATTAGTCTTTAGTCCTAACTATTTAGCCAGCTAGCATTAGAGCCTAGTTGTAGTATTGATGCATATAAGATTAGTCCCGGTCAAGCCTGCAGGCAGCAATAAGGCTACTAGATGGCTATATGGTCAGTTTCTAAATGGCTCAGTCTCTCTAGCAGCAGATATTAAATCCCCGTCACAGCAGTAGCTCATCTGTTCCAGCTCTTTCCTCTACTTCTGGCAATCTCCCTCTGGGAAATGTAGTTCAAAAGCTCTCGATTGTAGTAGAGTCTCACTCCTCTGGACTACAGTTCCCACAGTGCAGTGCTGCCTGACTCCGTCTATTAAACTCTTCCTGCGCAGCAGCTCCCTCCTCTTGCTGATATAGCTGTTAACCAGTTTATTACTGCTGGGCAACAGATACAGTGAGCAGTTGCAGCCAGGGTTTCACTGACCCTTCATTCTTAGTCAAGCACCTGGCTACATTTACAAAGAAATCCTTAATCCTGAAACTAAAATGTAAAATAAAAAACAATTAGAAATGTATGAAAACAGCGTAACCCTCAGGAGCACAAGTATGTGCCATACTTGTGGGATCCCCATGGAAGCTGAAAAATACTGTTGTAGATATAGCTACAACAGAGATCTTCACTAGCCTCTGGGTTCCGTGCTGAACAGCTGCCTCGCTGCATTGTGAACACAGGAGGTTGCTCACTTGGCACTAAGCAGATGATCTCCTGCATTCAGTACACAGAAAATCAATAGTGTCTACTACAGTAAATGTGAGCTTCCACAGCGATTGGCCAGGTATGGCACATACATATTTACATTGGTCCAAGCTGGACCAATGTACAGTAACTATGTAAAAATTGCCATACCTTGAAGTCAGCTTTAATGAGCTCCCTTCCTTAGTAGTATGGGATTTGAAAAAAAAAAAACAATACACTCACAAAGATGGGTGCAGCATCAACCTGATCCTGCATATATCCCCTGCCACCTCTAAGAACCAAGTGATCAAAGACCGCTGATCATTCGGTTCTCGGGCTTCAGTGAGCAGAGAGCTGGTAACTCTCATCCACTGGCTCTCTGCTCTGCCCCTCCAGCGCACACTGGAGCTCCGGGCTTCGGAAGCGGTGAGAGTGGCTGGCTCAGGCTCTCAGCAGCGAGCTGAGAGGCTGAGCCAGCTGCACGTCAGACATATGAGTGGATCCCAACATTAAAGGGATTGTAAAGGCAGAAGTTTTTTTTTTTTTTTTTATCTTAATGCATTCTATGCATTAAGATAAAAAAAACCTTCTGTGTGCAGCAGCCCTCTTCACCGCCGTAATACTTACCTGAGCCCATCTTTATCCAGCGATGTTGCGGGAGTGTCTAAGCTTCCTGGGACTCCCCTCCTCATTAGCTGATACAGCAGCGTGGCGCGATTGGCTCCTGCTGCTGTCAATTAAAATCATTCAGCCAATCAGAAGAGAGAAGGGGTGGGCAGGGTCGCAGCTCCGTGTCTAAATTGACACAGGGAGCTGTGATTCAGCTCGGGTGCCCCCATAGCAAGCTTCTTGCTGTGGGGGCGCTCAACAGGAGGGAGGGTCCAGCGGAGCTGAAGAGGGACTCAAGAAGAGGAGGCTCTGGACCGCTCTGTGCAAAACCAACTGCATGGAGCAGGTAAGTATATCATGTTCGTTATTTAAAAAAAAAAAAAAAAAAACAATGCATTTACAATCAAGTTGGGATTTCTCTAAAATCTGGACCGACTGACAGTAGACTTTAACCCGCTGTTGGTTGAATGCGGTTTACAGGAGTGCAGAATGAAGTACACTTCTGTGATCTATAGGACAAGTAGGGCTAAAGTGCTTCAGCTCCACTTCTCCTTTAAACATTAAAGTGCAAAAAATCTTGTGAACAGAAAACAAGTTAAATAATATACAGTAAAACCTTGGATTGCGAGCATAATTCGTTCCGGAAGCATGCTTGTAATCCAAAGCACTCTTATATCAAAGCGAATTTCCCCATAAGAAATAATGGAAACTCAGATGATTCGTTCCACAACCATTTATTCATAAGTCCTTCAGTTTATATTCCATATAAAAAGATTATAGCGTTGCGATAGGTTGCATAAAATGTCCATCCACAAATAGCCGCTTCCATAAGGGGATTAGAAGCAAAATCCAGCAGGAGCTACAGAGTATCAAAGAGAAGAGAGGCGCCTCTAAGTGTAGCAATATGGTTCCATTTAATGAAGGTACAACATTTAGCAACTCACATGGTTGATGAATAAAATAGGCACAGCTAAGTATGCAGGCATCCGGGGTAAAGCTGTCCACATAGACTATCTTCTGCACCGCCAGCTGCCAGTCTGTAATCCTGAACGGGAAGACCACCCTGCAGTAAAGCGATCTGAAAGCGAAGGGCAGCATGGAAGGGATGATGTAGATGTCGGTGCGGAGGATGGTCCTATGTGGACAGCTTAACCCCGGATGCCTGCATCCTTAGATGTGCCTGTTCCAATCATCAATCATGTGAGTTGCTAAATGTTGTACCTTCATTAAATTTAACCATATTGCTACACTTAGAGGCGCCTCTCTTCTCTTTTATACTTAGCTGTGACTTGAGGCTACTTGTATATCAAGACATCGCTTGTTTATCAAGTCAAAATTTATTAGAAAATTTTGCTTGTCTTGCAAAGCGCTCTTAAACCAAGTTACTCTCAAACCAAGGTTTTACTGTATTAACTTTCTTTGTCTTTGGTAGTGTGGGTGGTGATGTCATTTTCCTGGCAAGATCCTTGGGAATGCCAAGAAGCCCAATTGTCATAAAATGATGGTGACATAGATCACAAGATCACCTTCTTGCGGAATTTGGGCTACTGAACCCATCTGGCATGCAGGGAGAAAGCGATGGGAAGGTAAGTATATTGTCTATTTTGTTTGTTTTTTGCCCATACTGTTTTTTTTTTTTTCTTCATTCAGCATTGTTTGGGGAGCTTAGGGGTACATTAAATAAGCAGACCCTGTCATGGAGGTGCACAACACGCTTTAAGATTAGCAAATATGCTGTGTGAAAATAGTCATGGGGAGGAAGAGTACTTGTTAGGCAGCTGCAAAAACTTTACAAAACCAATAAGCATTATTTTCTAATGGCAACAGGTGCCAATGACCGTAAATCCTCCCACACTGAAACATTTGAAAAGTGTTAGCAGCTTCTCAAATTTCAATGAATGCGCTGTGCAATTTTATTAACTACAGAGAAGGTGAAACAAGGTCACTTAATTTTTTTTTTTTTTTTCTTTTAATTTTTGCAACTTTTCAGTGAACAATAGTTTGTGTGAAACAATTGTTCTATGAGACGTTTCACATTTGTTGAAACTCAGTTTTTATATTTTGGAACAAACACTGTTTCCATAGAGATTGAGCTTAATTATGCGAGGCTTACTTACACTGATTTCATTTTAGGACAGATTTATGAAATAATTCCAACCAGCCAGTAGATCAACTTTTTTTAGAGCATGGACTTGGTTTTCTATAGGACTAGGGATGTACATTTAGTATAGTTTACCGGCAAAAAATTTGAGCAATGGCTGGCCCTGTTGGCATCCTCCTGTCCAACATCCTTCAATCCAAAAATTGAAGGAGCAGGGCAGAAAATCTTCAGCCAAACAAGAGTTGCATTTAATCAAATGCAGCCACTGCTTGAGTATTCTGACAGCCAAGAGGGCTGGCTGTCAAAATACAATCGCTGGTAGGAGAGATTCCTCTATGCATGCTGTTTAGGATGGATGCAGAAATCAAGCCATTTATCAGGCTTGTGATTGATTGGGTAAGTAAAACTACTTTACTCGGTCCCCATGGCATAAATTAACAGGTAATCCTTGCAGTTAGACTATGACTTTCAGTTTTCTCAGAGTTGAGCTTTAAAAATACAATCAAAATGTTGAACATATGCTGTCAGTGTCCCTGTCTGTGAGATTTACCTTTTCCAATAGTCCTGGATGATCATTGAGACAGAAAGTAATGGCAAACCCAAACTTAACAGAACTAGAGGGGAAAGCTTTCAATAGGGACACTTATTCTGATGTTTATGTCTATGAACAGTTTCCTGTATTTGATATGCGATTGGAACGCATGTCAAACACAGATCAGCAAAACATCACTGACCTCAATTGAGCAATACACATGACAGTTTAAGAGCTGCATGCACCACAGACCCCAGGCTGGTCTGACCTAGGTTCTGTTCCCTATGAGGTACACAGCATCCAGGCACACAACCACCTTTGTGGCGGATTATCAAGGATAGTCACTAGAGATGATCAAAAGGTTTGGGTCGACCATCGGTTCGACCCGGACATTGACTGTTCGAATATCAGCCAAATTTCGAACTTTTTGCTTAAAAAAGTTTGGAATTTGGCAACCAGAGCCGACCAAAATGCAATGGGACAGGAACTTGGCTTTAAAAGCCCGTGATTGGACCAGAACCATCAGTAAAAGCCAATTGAGGGGGCAGGAGGATGCTAGGAATATGATTGGAGTGACTAATGGGTCCAGAGGCCAATCAGTAGTGAATACGCCCCCCAGTATATAAGATAGCCCCACCAAATCTCTAGCATTGTAATACAGGGATGTGGAAGAGAGTGGAAGCAGTTCTGTTACTCCTGCTTCAAAGTGTCATTTAGCAATTATTAGTGTGAGGAAAGGGATATCTAGTGTAGTTAGGGTACTATTTTCCACTATAGTTAGATTTAATAATCTCGTTTCTGTAGGGAAAGTGTTAAGTGTCAGGGGACTGTAGTGTAGTGTAGGGTTAACTGACTCTGACTGCTATGGCAGGGTGACCAAACCCTTCCATGTCAGGGTGACCGCCATAGAAAGCCATAGAAAAAAGATTGTTTGTATTAGAATTGCAGTAGAGCAGGATAGTGGCTTCGCTACTTTCACACCTCACCGTTTTTGTTGCAGGCGTTTATTGGGCTTTTTTGTGGACGTGTTTGGAGGCAGGCATGACATCTGAACTTCTGTGTAGGGGTATATATACACACACACATGTATGTATATATACACATACACATATATAGGTGTGAAAGTAGCAGAACCCTATTCCTGCGCTAATGAAATAATTAGCAGGCATAGGACTTCGCTCCTATCACACCTATGTGTGTGTATGTGTATAAATACATATAAGTGTGTGTGTATACATACCCCTATACAGAAGTTCAGATGTTACGCCTGCCTCCAAAAACGCCCAAAAAATGCCCAAAAAAACTGCCTGCAACAAAAACACCCAGGTGTGTTGTTCCAGGCGTTTTTTTGGGCATTTTTTGGGCGTCTTTGGAGGCAGGCATAACATCTGAACTTCTGTATAGGGGTATATATACACACACACACACTTATATGTATTTATACACATACACACATATAGGTGTGATAGGAGCGTAGCCCTATGCCTGCTAATTATTTCATTAGCGCAGGAATAGGGTTCTGCTACTTTCACACCTATATATGTGTATGTGTATATATACATACATGTGTGTGTGTGTATATATACCCCTACACAGAAGTTCAGATGTCATGCCTGCCTCCAAACACGTCCACAAAAAAGCCCTATAAAGCCTGGGTGTGAAAATAGCGAAGCCACTATCCTGCTCTACTGCAATTCTAATACAAACAAACTTTTTTTTTCTGGTTCTGGACATGCTACAGAGCTGAAACGTCACAGGTACATTTTTTAGACCCCCCAGACACTAAATCCAAAGAAATCTCTTTTTTTTTTTCAATAATTTTTTCAATAATTGGCACTCTATTAAAAATAACAATTTTTAAGAACTTCTTTTTTGTGTGATTAATAATCCCTGGGGCATGACCCAGAACCCTAGGCACTTTTTAGGGGCATTTATTGGGTTTTAGGGCTTCAAAATAGTGTTTTTTGATTACCGAAGTTCGGGTCCCATTGATTTCAATGGGGTTCTGAAATCCGGGCCGAACTTTCAGGAAGTTCGGGTGTTCTGGTCGAACCAAACTTTTCAAAAGTTCGATCATCCCTAATATTCACTAGGATCTCTCTCTTTCAGGCCTTTACTCACTGTGTCCTGTATATTTGGATGCCTTCCACCGTGTACCAACTGATTGTGTATTGTTTGCCTCCAGGCCAGGTACTCAGTGGACTTCCTCCAAACTGTTTTTTTTTTTTGAAAATTTGTTTTTATTGAATTTTTGCACAAAAAAAACAGACAAGACAATCCCACGCAGGGCAACAACCATAAACAGTGACAACAGGTCAAACCCCTCCCACACCACCCCCCACCCACCCCCCCCCCACCCCAGGCTCCATCCAGCACGTCCAGTGGAAAAACAAAGCATCCATCAGTAATAGAGGTACCCCTCAAGACTGCTCCAATTATCCAGTAACAAGGTCATAGAACATTCTAGATTAGTCCAGCACAGAGCCCATTAGCAGCAACCCCACGGCTTAGTCAATAAAAAAAAAAAAATAGAGAGACTTCTATACATGCAGTAAGAGCACAATGAACAGGAATATATCACCGACCGGCATGGCCATC
The DNA here is from genome assembly GCF_965119305.1 of Pelophylax lessonae. Classification (NCBI taxonomy): domain Eukaryota; kingdom Metazoa; phylum Chordata; class Amphibia; order Anura; family Ranidae; genus Pelophylax; species Pelophylax lessonae. The sequence goes on from NC_138773.1 coordinate 287,214,153, forward strand.
CCCCCCCCCCCCCCCAGACAGTCCCGAACAGTAGCACATAGAACACTAAAGCTGATCTACGGAGGTCGAGGCCGGAGAGTCTATCCATGTTTTCCATACTTTATCAAACTTGCGGGGGCATCCCCTACTGAGATACGTGGCCTTATAGAGCGGAGTCACTTTATTAACCAAGCCTTTCCAGAAAAGGATCGTGGGAGCCAAGGGACTCTTCCAGTGTAAGAGCAAAGCCTTGCGCGCATAGAAAAGCAGCAAGCTGACCAGAGTACGAACGGCCCTCGCAGGGGCCAAGCCATCCACCAACCCCAAGAGGCAAACCTCCACGGAGCTGGGGACCGGAATCTTAACCACCTCCACAATACAAGCTAGGACGGATGCCCAATAGTCCTTGACCACCGGGCACCCCCAGAAGATGTGACTGAAGTCCGCCGGTGAATGGGAACAACGCCAGCACTCCGCCGAGGCCGTCTGATAAATACGTGCCAGCCTCGCCGGCGTGTAATAAATCCGATGCAGAAATTTAAAGTGAATCAGACGGTCCCTCGCAGAGACCAGGTAGGCGAAGGGTGAACTCCACATATCATCCCAGTCATCACCATCCAGGTCAGGCACCTCCTCCACCCAGCGTTCCCGACATCTACGTACAGTAGGCGGAGTGACAGCGAACAATTCCCTGTACAATTCTGAGAGAGGCTTCCGCATACCCGCCGCTTGTATCGCTGTTTCAAGAGCTGAAGCTTTAATCACAACCCGAGAGGAACCGAATTGTGCCACAAACGCATGGCGAAGTTGGAGATAGCGAAAAAAATACCCATTTGGAAGATCATAACGCGCCTTCAGGGCATCAAAGGAGCACAGCTCCCCACCAGAGACAATATCCCACAGCAACTTCACCCCCTTAACGGCCCAGATGGTAGGATCAGGGATCGAGGCAAAATGTGGAAACTTGGGGTTCCACCACAATGGGGAGGCCGGGGAAACACCAGTGGCTCCTGGCTCCACCAGCACCTGCATCTGTTCCCAGGCTTTGATGGTAGAACGCATCGTTCCTGTCAGCTGAAATGTAGCCCTGGACCCTCGATGCAGTAAAAGGCGAAGACTCTCGTAGGAGCCCAAAACAGCCGCCTCCAGCACCGTGGCGGAGTCCCCATCGTCCCCTGCAAGCCAGCGTCGCGCCACCACTCCCTGCCCAGCCAGGAAATATTTATAAAGATCAGGTAAAGCCAATCCCCCCTGACCCCAGGGCTCCTGCAACACCTGCAGACCAATTCTAGGAGGAGAGGTACCCCAAATAAAGGAACCTATCAGGCCATGAACGCGGCGGAAGAAAGAACGCGGGACCCACACCGGGGAATTTCTAAGGAAGTATAGAAAGACAGGGAGAAGTTTCATTTTCACCAAGTTAATGCGCCCCAGAACCGACAAAGGTAAGTCGCGCCACACCTCCGCCCTGCGTTTAAAGACCTCCAGCAGTGGGTTAAGATTCAGAGTAAGATAATCCGCCACCCTCGCCGACACCCTGACTCCCAGGTAGGTGAACTCCGTCACCCATTTCAATGGTAACGCCCCATCAGCTGCAGCAATGGCACCAGGATCAATAGGGAGCATAGTGGATTTATCCCAATTCACCCTTAGGCCGGAAAACTGTGCAAAAGTGTCTAGGATATTGAACACCGCCCGCAGAGAAGCATTGGGATCCTTCAAAAATAAAAGCATATCATCCGCATAAAGTGCCAGGCACTCCTTAATGGAGCCCACTTCCAGAGCCCCCACCTCCGGAGACGCACGCAACGCAATAGCCAAGGGTTCAATCATCAGAGAGAACAAAAAGGGCGAAAGAGGGCAGCCCTGCCTAGTCCCCCTACCCACTGCAAATAATGGAGACAGGGAAGATCCAATCTTCAACGCCATACGCGGGGAGGAATACAAAAGGGAAATCCACTTGCAAAATTTAGGACCAAACCCCATGCGCCTCAGCACCACCCCCATGTACCCCCAATCCACCGTGTCGAAGGCCTTGGCAATGTCCAAGGACACCACCACCCTAGTGCCAACGGAGGCATGGGACACCTGCAAATGAGTAAACAGACGTCGAAGGTTGGTGTCCGTGGACTTGCCTGGCATAAACCCGGTCTGATCAATGTCCACCAGGGAAGGCAAGACCACCGCCAGCCTAGTAGCCAAGACCTTCGTGAGTATCTTGAGATCCACATTGAGTAAGGCAATGGGGCGGTAGGAGGAACACAGGGTGTGATCCTTTCCCGGCTTAGGCAGGAGAACAACATACGCCTCGAGCATGGAACCCGGCAGGGCCCCCTGATCGAAACACGCAGCATACAATGCCTGGAGCCTGGGAGCCAGGGAGTCTGAGTACTGCCGATACCATTCCACCGGGAACCCATCAGGGCCCGGCGATTTATTGGAGGGAAAGGATGAGATGGCTCTCTCTATTTCCTTCAACGTGATGTCATTGTCCAGCCACGCACTGTCCTCACCCTCCAAGATCGGAACCGGCAAGCCAGATAAAAGGCGCTCCAACTCCTCCAGGTCATATGCAGGTAGGGGGGAATAGGTGTCAGAGTAGTAATCCATAAAGACCCGGGAGATCTCCCCCGGGTCCCTAACCAGTTCCCCTGAACTAGACTGGATGCACGGAACACTTACCGAAGCCCTCTGATCTGCCACCAAAAAGGCCAAAAGCTTACCATTCTTGTCCCCCTTCTCAAAAAGTGACTCCGCTCTATGCTTAAGGTTGGCATGCGCAAAATCAGTATCCAACAAAGCCAAACGCCTCCTGGCCTCCTCCAGGGCCGCATAGGCCGCCGGTCCCGGAGTGGCCGAGTATTCATCTTCCAACCTACGGACCTCCAGCAGAACAGCTTCCCTGTCAGCATTAGCCTCCCTACGAGATGCCTTAATCGCAGAGATGTAATGACCCCGCATAACCGCTTTGAAAGCATCCCACAGGACCACCCCTGCCGTGGACGAGGCATTATCTTCCCAATATGTAGGCATCTGGGGCTCCACCTGCTGCATCACCTTGTCAGTTTGTAGCCAACCCGGCGAAAGGCGCCATGCACCCCTAGTTCTACCCGTTCCCACCCGCAGAGTCAATAGCAGTGGGTTGTGATCAGAGAGGCCACCCGCCAAATATGTAGCATCCTGGACCAAAGCAAGACAAGGCCCATTAGCAAAAGCCAGATCTATCCTGGACGCCGTTCTGTGCACCCCAGACCAACAGGAGTAGCCACGTACCCCAGGGTTTTTCCAGCGCCACAGCTCCGTAAGCTGAGCCGCGGAAGACCAGGACACCAGTTCAGGAGACGACAGTCTACCCGGGTTAGAGGAGTCCAGCCCGCCGTCCAGAACAGCATTGAAATCCCCCGCCATAATTAGAGGAAGATGCATATAAGGGGCCAAGGTCACCAGGAGATCCACCAGAATCTGAGAGTGGAACGGGGGAGGCAAGTAGACACTCACCAGTACCACCTGCCGGTGAAAAATCTCCAGTAGAACAATAACATACCGTCCGCCAGGATCCGTAATTACCTTTTGAATTGAGCAGGGTGCATTTCTACCCAGCAAAATAGACACCCCACGGGCATACGTGGAGTAAGTAGCATTGAAGATCCTCTGAATCCAAGGCCTCTTCAAGGCAAGCACCCTGCTCCCATCCAAATGCGTCTCCTGGAGGAGGATAACATGCGGTTGAACAGATTTAATATACCTAAAAATGGCTGTGCGTTTCACCTTGTCATTGAGACCCCGCACATTCCATGACATGATTTTAAGTAGCTCAGCCATAGAACAGCAGAGGGACATATAGCAGGAGGGAGCCGGGGGACCAAGCACAGCCCGAGGACCAACCCGATCCCCCAACTTCATCCAGACATTCAGCAATACAGACACATAAGTAAAAAAGAACAGTGACCACCGGATGGAGCCTGGAGCCAAAAACAAAAAAACATCCCTGCTGTGATACCCAAACCTGGAACAAAAAAAAGTGCAACAGGGTACCCAGCCTAATCCCAAAACCCAGCAAAAATTTTAAAGGCATGGCTGCAACATAAAAACCGCAGCCGGCGTTACTCTTGTCCACCAACGGCAGCCCCAAAAAAAGGGGGGGCCGCTAGATAGGCATTCCTCAGAAAAAAGGAAAAAAACCTAAAGGGAGGAAAAATAGAGTCAAAACAAAAAAAGAGAAAAATGTCAGTTCAACAACGTGTAGCACACAGAGCTCCAATGACCTGTAGACCAGTCCACAGCCCCAGGAATAGAAGCATGGATCCAGCCCAGGGCAACCCAGGAAACTTCAGGGCAGGATCAACAACACAGGAACCGTAGATGTCCCCCCAGCAGCAATAGAGGAGGCAGACCGTGCGTAGACAGGAGCTGCAAATAGGGAGTACAGTGCAGCAGGGTCCCAAGAGCCCCATATCATCCAAGATAGCAGGTGCAGCAGAGGAAATTAAATGGAGTCCAACCAGTCAGCAGCCTCCCCCGCCGAATTGAAGAAAAGGACAGATCCCTTGTAATCCACACGCAAGCGGCTCGGGTACATCATGCCATATTTCAGGCCCTTGGTTCTCAGGAGTTTGCGCACTTCAGTAAATGATCTGCCTTTCTTCTGCGTTTCCACAGAGAGGTCAGGAAATAACATTATCTTGCTGTTCTCAAACTGCAATTCCTCCTGCTTCCTGGCCTCAGAGAGGATACGATCCCTGTCACGGAAGTTCAAAAAGCGGACCAGAAACGGGCGCGGGGGGGCCCCGGGTGGCCGAGGTCCCGTGGGAACCCTATGGGCCCTCTCCACCACATATGTCGGGGGAGGGGGAGGCAATTTGAGTAGATCACAAAAGAACTTCTCAGCAAACAATGTAGAATTAGATCCCTCAGCCTTCTCTGGCAAGCCGACCACCCTGATATTGTTGCGACGCTGTCGGTTCTCAGCATCCTCCATCTTGTCCGCCAAAGCATTCACCTGGGCCTGCATGGCAATGATTTGTGCCGAATGGGAAGCGGTAACATCCTCCACCTCAGACACCCTGCCCTCAGTCTCAGTCAGGCGCCCCCTGATTTTATCCAGATCATGGCGGATTAGGGTACATTCAGAGGCCAGGTGGTCAATCCGGAGCATCAGGGCAGTTTTTGAGGCGTCTATAGCAGCCAGTATGGGAGCAGTAATATCCCCCCCTCCATGCGACCCCCCATTCTGACCAGCGGTCCCCGGCAGAGACCCCCCGGTACCTGAGTCCATAGGCTGTGCCATAGGAGGGTCCCCGGCCCCCGCGGACATCTTTCCCGACTTCAAGAAGGCCTGGGCGCCTGTGGCTGCAGAGGAAGAAGATGAGGCCTGGACCTACAAGATGGCGGCGGCCGCTTTCGCGCCTCGTGGCGGGACCGCTCGTTTAGGCCGCGGGGTCGGTGCTGAAACCCGGGATTTTCTCCCCGGCATCCGTGCCCCACCTGTGCCCGATGTGGAGGAGGGCAAAACCGCCGCGATCCGAGGCACAGGGGCCGTGGATGGAGCCGGATAAGATCAGGATGGTGGAGAGCTCTGCCAACACATGTCCGGCGCCGTCTACATCCCGGCCACGCCCCATCCTCCAAACTGTTTTTAACAACTCTAGAAATGGGTCCCTCAGCAATCCCTGAGCTGGAAGCCTAAAGGTCTCCTGCAAACTCCAGCTAAGTGACCCAGAGGGCCACAGCCCTCCAGAACAAGGACTCTGCTGTTCCAGGCCCCATACTATTTATACACAACTCAGTTCTCTATTGATCATTCTTCTGCCCAAGGATTAAGGGCTGTATGAATATGCAAGGCCAGAGTCTGCCTTCTCCAACCCACTAAATTCTAGAACTCTCTGGAAAACAGAGGGAAGCAGACGAGCCTTCCACCTGCAGAACCCAGAACAGTCAAACGCAATCTATCTTTGCTTTACTGGATACAAAGGAGCCAAAAACTAAATTTGCCTTAATCCTATGAGCAACCTAACTAGGAGGCTGCTACATGCATTTGACCTGTGTTGTGTTGAGCTGCATTACTTTGGATATAACATGTCCTATTGAAGTGTTTTTGAACAGTAACAAATCCTATGTTGCCCTTAGAATGTCTGCATTAGCTTTTGACTAGCAACTGCAGAGCTTGCAAGAGCTTCCATCGAAATGAGACCTAAGAGAGAATTTTCCTAATTTTGAAAAAATTTTACTTTCACTTCCTATGTGTCTCTGTGACTGGAAGTAAAGGGAGTTATCCCTAATGGGACAGAGTCAAAAAAGTTTTAGCTTTAGATATACTTTAAAAATGAACTTCACCTTCCCAATTAAATTGTCTTTTTTTTTTACCAACTTACCTTTGATGTTCTTCTCATGCTGTAATAATATACTTACAAGAACAACACATTCACAATAGTCCTAATCTTGTGCCCTCGTCTCCTACTCCAGGTCCCATCCCTCAATGCCATCTTCATTGTTTACATCATAGGAATCTAGCTGTCTTTTCCTGGTTTCTGCATCCAATCCCCCAACAATGCAACACCAGGTCACGGTGCATGTGAAAGATCTGGTATCTGTTTATATGAATGGAATGGAATGCCTCCTGGTACCTGACTTCAGTATCCTAGGAGGCATCAGAACAAGAATGAAACACCATTTCCACCCAAAATAGAATGGTGGCAGTGATGGGTCAAATAAAACAAAAATTATAAACAGGTCAAATTTTTTAAAGAGAGAAGGGAGATGACTGATTGTAGCAAGCTTTTATTTTTGAATGAAGTCTGCTTTAAATTCTGGAGTTTGGGTTATGACCAGAAATGTATAAAGTACTCGAAACCCATACTTGAGTAAAAGTACAAGTGCTCGATCAAAAAGTGACTTGAGTAGAAGTGGAAGTGCTCGATCAAAAAGTGACTTAAGTAGAAGTACTGAAGTATTCAACATTTTTTGTACTTAGGTATTGCAAGTAGTTTTTTTAAAAATTTTGCTACTCAAGTACTGAAAGTAAAAGTACCAGTAGTTTTGAAAAAAAAATTGCTACTCAAGTACTGAAAGTAAAAGTACAAGTACTGTGTTATGTAGTTATTTAAGAAAGAAGTCAAAAGTTTGAACATCATATTGTTTTTTATTATTTCAAATGCAGCTTTTATTTATACATACAGTAGCTTTTATTTTCGTATGCGCTGATAATACACATGTTTTGAGCTTAACCACTTTACCGCTAAGTACTGTAATAGTACTGCGGCAAAGTGGCTCGTTCCCGTCTGACGACGTAGACCTACGTCGTCAGACTCCTCTCCTGTAGGCGGCGCTCGCGCGCCGCCGGAGACGCGCTCCCGCTGTTTTCATTCACAGCGGGAGTCGGGCCAGGGGAGGAGCAGCGGCGATCGCCGCTGCTCTGCCCCGATCGCCGGGGATCTAGTGTGGAGATCCGCCCGCCTGTGTAAACACAAGCGGGCGGATCTCCTCAGTGACAGGGAGTGACAGATCGGAGTGTTCAGCATAGCTGGACATCCGATCTGTCCCTGTCTCACTCAGTCACCTCCCCCCCACACGTCAGTAAGCACCAGGCATACATTAACCCCTCCCTCTCCAATAAAGTTAACCCCTTCCCTGCCAGTGTCATTTTTACAGTAACTGTGCATATTTATAGCACTGATTACTGTAGTAATGTCAGTGGTACCCCCAAAAGTGTCAAAAATGTCAGTCAAGGGTCCGATCTGTCCGCCGCAATGTCGCAGTCCCGCAAAAAAAATCGCAGATCGCCGCCATTACGCGTTAAAAAAAAAAACACCAAAAATGACAGAAATCTTTCCCTTTGTTAGTAAACGCAATAACTTTTGCGCAAACCAATCAAAATACGCTTATTGCGATTTTTTTTACCAAACATGGGTAGCAGAAAACAAATTGGCCAAAAATTTAAAAAAAAATTGGTTTTTACATCTTTTTTGGGGGGAATTTCATATAAAAAAATGTGAAAAATATTGTTATTTTCTCAAAATAAACGCTCTTTTTTTGTTTATAGCGCAAAAAGTAAAAATCGCACAGGTGATCAAATACCACCAAAAGAAAGCTCTGTTTGTGGGAAAAAAAGGACATAAATTTAGTTTGGGTACGGCGTCGCACGACCGCGCAATTGTCAGTTAAAGTCGCACAGCGCCGAATCGCAAAAAGTGGCCCAGACGTAAGACAGCAAAATGCTCGAGTGGTAAAGTGGTTAATGAAACCCGCCATCTACTGTTCTGGCAGTGGTAATTTTTATAATTGTAACGAGTAACTCTGCAGCACACAAAAAAAAAAAAAATTGGAGTAGAAGTATTGAAATCATTGAAAAAATATAGTGAAGTAAAAGTGGAAGTAGGAGAAAAAAATTCTACTCTAGGAAAGTACAGATACCGCCTTTCGGTACTTAAGTACAATAGTGAAGTAGTTCTACTTAGTTACTATACATCTCTGGTTATGACAAAGGTTACAGTTTACAAATTAGGGGACTTAAAAGTGACTCTGTCACTATAATAAAACATGTAAACTTTCCCTACAAAGAAAAGAGTGAATACTTGGCAGTCCCACCACCTGCTCTGAAGAGCTATACTTGCTTAAAAATCTTCCGTTTGGGTCAGATGTCCAAATCACTCTTCTGTCATCACTAGAGAACAAAGTTGTGATGGAGGGCTTAACAGAAGGAGCCACATCACATGGTAGGTGTCCAAGCATCTGATAGAAGTGTGTCCAATGCTGAAAACTATTTGATAAAGGTAGTAAGAGGAGGTGTGTGGTGCAGGTGGCCGGAAAAGCAAGTGTTTCCTCACTTGCAGGAAATGCTTTGATTTAGATTTTTAAAGTGCTATCAAAACTTTTTATGATTTTTAACTAATGCTGTAAAGACTTATGATGATTACTCCATCTTGGTGTATAAAAAATGTAATTTCCTCAGGATTAATTTGGTCCCCTAAACAATAGCCCTGACTTCTGGTTTAGGAGAAGCTTCTTTCTTTTTCAGAGTTCTACAGAGCCATCCTTGGGTGCACACTCATGTCTGGGATTAGAGCAGAATGCCTACACCGTGTGCATCCCCAAAGGATGTCTAGTCACTCCCTTTCTCTACCTTCTACCATCTCTAAGCCTATTGATAGACAGCTGCTGAAAACTGTGCTTTCCCCTTTTGGGAAGTACTTAGTACACATGCTTTCTGCTAGGGAGTTCTGTGGGACAGTGCTAAGAGAGCAGTACCCAGCGTCTGTGAGATATGCGAACTGCTGTGAGAATAAATACAACATAATACTTTTGTCAGAGTTGTGCTAATGTGATTTATCTGCAAGCACCAAATCAGAACCTGATCCGATATATAGTCCACAAGTAATAAAGTGATAAGTGTTCTTAGTTCATATCACCAACGTCCGACACCTTGAAGTGTATACGCCTTTAAAAGAACTGCCACCACCATAGATTGCTTGCTTACCAGCTCACACAGACCTCCCATCACAGAAGGTTAGTATCCCTTGTGGGATCCAGTTTCAGGATGTGGTGCTGCTGATCCTTCTTCTTTTACTTCTTCCTCTGTATCCTACCACTTGGAGTCTGAGGTCCTTCCAGTGTCATACACCCTCCTCTCTCAAACTGGCTCATCCATGTCTATATGGACCTTGCTTTGTGCACTGGTCCAAATCATTTGGTGGAGCGGGGATTATGGTGTGGGGTTGTTTTTCCACAGCTGGGCTTGGTCCCTTAGTTCCACTGATGAGAACTCTTAAGGTGTCAGCATACCAAGACATTTTGGACAATTTCATGCTCCCAACTTTGTGGGAACAGTTTGGGGTTGGCCCTTTCTGTTCCAATATGACTGCGCATCAGTGCACAAAGCAAGGTCCATATAGACATGGACGAGCAAGTTTGGAGTGGAGGAACTCGACTGGCTTGCACAGAGTCCTGACCTCAACCTAATAGAACACCTTTGGGATGAATTAGAACACAGACTGCGAGCCAGGCCTTCTTTCCAACATCAGCGCCTGACCTCACAAATGCGCCTTCTGGAAGAATAGTCAAACATTCCCATAGACGCACAGCCTTCCTAGAGGAGTTGAAGCTGTTCTAGCTGCAAAGGGTGGGCAAACTCAAAAGTGAACCCTACGAACTAAGACTGAGATGCCATTAAAGTTCATGTGCGTGTAAATGCAGGTGTCCCCAATACTTTTGGTAATATAGTGTATATTAGTATATACAGTATCTCAAAAAAGTGAGTACACCCCTCACATTTTTGTAAATATTTTATTATATCTTTTCAGTAACAACACTGAAGAAATTACACTTTGCTACAATGTAAAGTAGTGAGTGTACAGCTTGTATAACAGTTTAAATGTGCTCAAAACAACTCAACACACAGCCATTAATGTCTAAACTGCTGGCAATAAAAGTGAGTACAAGTTAAAATGTCCGAATTGAGCACAGAGTGTCAATTTTTTTGTGTGGCCACCATTATTTTCTGGCACTGCCTTAACTCTCTTGGGCATGTAGTTTACCAGAGCTTCACAGGTTGCCACTCCTCCTCTTCCACTCCTCCAAGAAGACATCACGGAGCTGGAGGATGTTAGAGACCTTGTGCTCCTCCACCTTCCATTTGAGGATGCCCCACAGATGCTCAATAGGGTTTAGGTCTGTAGACATGCTTGGCCAGTCCATCACCTTTACCCTCAGCTTCTTTAGCAAGGCAGTGGTCATCTTGGAGGTGTGTTTGGGGTCGTTCTCATGTTGGAATACTGCCCTGCGGCACAGTCTCCAAAAGGAAAGGGATCATGTTCTGCCTCAGTATGTCACAGTATGTCACAGTACATAGTGGCATTCATGGTTCCCCTAATGAACTGTAGCTCCCCAGTGCCGGCAGCACTCATGCAGCCTCAGACCACGACACTCCCACCACCATGCTTGACCGTAGGCAAGAAACACTTGTCTTTGTACTCCTCACCTGGTTCCCACCACACACACTTGACACCTTCTGAACCAAATAAGTTTATCTTGGTTTCATCAGACCACAAGGCATGGTTCCAGTAATCCATGTCCTTAGTCTGCTTGTCTTCAGCAGAATGTTTGAGGGCTTTCTTAAGCATCATCTTTAGAAGAGGCTTCCTTCTGGGACAACAGCCATGCAGACCAATTTGATGCAGTGTGCGGCGTATGGTCTGAGCGCTGACAGGCTGACCCCCCACCCCTTCAACCTCTGCAGCAATGATGGCTGCACTCATATGTCTTTTTCCCAAAGACAACCTCTGGATATGACGCTGAGCATGTGCACTCAACTTCTTTGGTCGACCATGGAGAAGCCTGTTCTGAGTGGAACCTGTCCTGTTAAACTGCTGTAAAGTCTGGGCCACCGTGCTGCAGCTCAGTTTCAGGGTCTTGGAAATCTTCTTATAGAGCAGGCCATCTTTATATAGTATGAGAGAGTGAGATCGATATCCTGACAGCTGACACCTGACAATAATAATAATTGGGCTCAATTTACACATTTTCACTAAGGGGTGTACTCACTTTTGTTGCCAGCAGTTTAAACTCTAATGGCTGTGTGTTGAGTTATTTTGAGGGGACAGCAAATTTACACTGTTATACAAGCTGTACACTCACTACTTTACATTGTAGCAAAGTGTAATTTCTTCAGTGTTGTCACATGAAAAGATATAATAAAATATTTACAAAAATGTGAGGGCTGTACTCACTTTTGTGAGATACTATATATATATATATATATATATAGATATATATTCATATATAATCGGGTAAAATAAGTATTGAACACATCAATATTTTTCTAGGTAAATGTATTTCTAAAGGTGCAATAGACTCTATTGGGCACCTAGGGCACTAACGATTGGTTTTCTGACCCCTTCTCACTACCCAGAGGTAGTCGTCAGGGTTGTCTTCTGTCCCAGTCTATTTGCCCTGGCCCTGGAGCCCCTGCAAATTTTTGTCAGGGAATCCCCGGTGGTTAGGGGACTGTGGATTGGGAGGCTGAAGGAAAAAATTTCACTATATGCCGACGATGTCCTGCTATATCTGAATTATTCAGGACCTTCACTCCTAGCTACCCTCAAAATATTTGATGTTTTTGGTACATTCTCAGGAATTCATATTGATTGGTCCAAATCTGTTTTATTCCCCTTAGATGATCAGGCACCTACTCTCTCTGGCCCCTCTCCCTTGAAGTGGGTGACTGAATTTTGCTATCTAGGGGTTCAGGTTACTAGAGCTGTATCTCAATACTATTCACACAATCTCACAAAGAAAGATGTGTAAACTTCTGTTCAGTGAGCACTGTTGGGGCCATAACGGAAGTGGAAAGAACATAATTTCACCATAAACCAGCCACAACCAGGTTCTCTTTGCAAGATTTCTGACAGAGGAGTGAAAAGGATTTGCTCAAAAAAGTTGTACAAGGGCCAAGGACCGCTTGTGGAAAACTTCAGAAAGGCCTGGAATTAGCAGGTACAATTGTTTTAAACAAAACAATAAGTAATGCACTTAACTGCCATGGCCTGCATGCACGCTCACCATGCAAGACTCCATTGCTGAAAAAAAAGCACGTTGAAGCTTGTTTAAAATTTGCTTCACATCATTTAGACAAGCATGTGAAATACTGGGAGAATATCGTCTGGTTAGATGAGACCAAAATTGAACTCCTTCGATGACATAATACACATCATGATCATGGAGGTCATTACGGCATACGGCATTGGCAAACTTCATATCAATAAAGGAAGGATGATTGGAAAAAAAATACCAAGATATTTTTGATGAAAATCTGCTGCAATCTACTAGGATGATGAAGATGAAACGAGGGTGGACATTTCCGCAAGATAAAGATCCCAAACACAAAGCCAAGGAAACTCTCAATTTGGTTTTAAAGAAATAAAATAAAGCTGCTGGAATGGCCCAGCCAATCCCCTGACTTGAATCCAATAGAAAATCTATGGAAAGAACTGAAGACCAGAGTTCATAAAGATGCCCACGGAACCTTCAGGATTTGAAGACTGTGTGGAAGAATGGGCCAAATCACACCTGAGCAATGCATGCAACTAGTTTCTCCATAAAGAAGGCATCTTGAAGCTGTCATTATCAACGAAGGAATTTGTTTAAATAAATTTCAATTAGCATGTTCAATACTTTTTCCCTGTGTTATTCCATTTTATTACACATAACTTAATTTCTAAATGTTTCTTCAATGAACATGTGCATGTCGAAAAAAATGTGTTAGTTTTGTTTAATTTAGATTCGTTAATCTAATTATTTAATTTCATTAAATTTGGTTGCTTCGTTTAATTCGTATTTGGAATTTGTTTTTTTATGTCTTTTTCGAATTTTCTTCAAATTTACAGATTTTTTCAAATTGAAGTGTTTGAATCTATACATTTTGAATCAGTCGAACTGAAAACTAGATTTTTTTTCAATTCGAATGTGGCAAAGTGAACAAACAAAAGAAAAATCCTCATCAAGTGAATACAATGACTCTTTAACCACTTCTGGACTGGAAGGTTTTCCCCCTTAACCACTTTAATACAGGGCACTTCCCTCCCTTCCCGCCCAGGCCAATTTTCCCCTTTTAGCGCTGTTGCATTTTGAATGACAATTGCGCGGTCATGCAACACTGTACTTACACCAAATTTATATCATTTTCCCCCCACAAATAGAGCTTTCTTTTGGTGGTATTTGATCACCTGTGCGATTTTTACTTTTTGCTAAACAAATAAAAAAAGACAGAAAAGTTTGAAAAAAAAAAAAAGTTTTTTTGTTTATGTTATACAATTTTGTAAATAAATAAGTTTTTTCCTGCACTGATGAGCACTGATGAGACTGCACTGACAGGCACTGATGAGGAGGCAATGATGGGGTGGCACTGATGGGGTGGCACTGATGGGGTGGCACTGATGGGCGGCACTGATAGGCGGCACTGATAGGCGGCACTGATATGCAGCATTGGTGGGCACTGATAGGCGGCACTGCTGGGCACTGGTAGGCGGCATTGATGGGCACTGATAGGCGGCACTGATAGGTGGCACTGACGGGCACTAATGGGCACTGATAGGCAGCACTGGTGGGCACTGATGGGCACTGATGGGCGGCACTGATCGGCACTGACGGGCGGCACTGATGGGCACTAATGGGCACTGATAGGCGGCACTGGTGGGCAATAATGGGCACTGGTGGGCGACACTAAAGGATGGCAATGATGGGCACTTGTGGGCAGCACTGATAGGGAGGACACTGGTGGGCATCACTGATGGGGAGGGCAATGGGGGGCTCCCTGAGCCCTGATTGCCATCCCTGGTGGCCATAGTGGGCATCCCTGGGGTCATAGTGGGCATCCCTGGGGTCATAGTGGGCATCCCTGGTGGTTCTAGTGGCATCCCCCCCCCCCGAGGGTCTGCACTGGTAATCAATGATCTGATTACCAGTGCCGACCCCCCCCTGTCAGGGGAGCCGCCGATCGGCGCTCCTTTACTCGTGCCTGTCAGGCACGAACTAAGGAAAGCCGATCAACGGCTGTTCCTGTTTTACTATGTGACCAGCCGTGATTGGACACGGCTGATCACATGGTAAAGAGCCTCCGTCAGAGGCTCTTTACCGAGATCGGAGATGCAGGGTGTCAGACTGACACCTCGCATCACCGATCGCCGCTCTGCGCGCCCCCGGGGGGCGCCCAGAGCGGTGTTATCCTGCCGCCGTCATATGACGTCCGGTCAGGATAACTCAACCACATTCCCGCCGTCATTTTGTAATAGGGCGGGCGGGAAGTGGTTAAAGACCAGGCCATTTTTTGTGATACGGCACTGTGTTACTTTAACTGATAATTGGGCGGTCACGTGACCCAAATAAAATTGATGTCCTTTTTTCCCCACAAATAGAGCTTTCTTTTGGTGGTATTTAATCACCTCTGCAATTTTTAATTTTTTGCACTATAAACAAAAAAGAGCGACAATTCTGAAAAAAAAAAAAAACAATATTTTTTACTTTCTGCTATAAAAAATTCCCAACAAAAAAAAAATCACATTTTTATTTATTATTTTAGGCCAATTCGTATTCTGCTACATATTTTTGGTAAACAAAAATCCCAGTAAGTGTATATTGATTGGTTTGCGCAAAAGTTATCGCGTCTACAAACTAGGGGATAGATTTATGTCATTTTTATTTACTAATTATGGCGGCGATCAGCAATTTTTAGCGGGACTACGACATTGCAGCGGACAGATCGGACACCTAACTGACATTTTTGACACTTTTGGGGGGACCAGTGACATTACTACAGTAATCAGTGCTAAAAATATGCACTGTTACTGTACTAATGACACTGGCAGGGAAGGGGTTTACACCAGGGGCGATCAACGGGTTAAGTGTGTCCCGAGGGGGTGATTTCTAACTGTGTGGGGAATGGGCTTGCTAAATGAACACAGAGACCTGTATTCCTAAATAGGAGGAACACAGGATCCATGTGTTCACTACTAAGACTGACCATACATGTTCAATTTGCTGTTAGATTTACCACAAACCACATAATATGAGATCAAATCTAAACAACACTTTCCAATTAGGCAGACCTTTGTACTACATAGTTGAAGGTAAATTTCAAGAAAATTGTGCAGAAACTTGTAAGAAAATTGTATGATGTAAGGCCAGCCTAACAGAACAGCGGGCTGCCATGTTTACAACCACGGGGAGTGGTTGCGGGTTACTGGCAGCAATCGTGATTGGCTACCCCTGTAGCCGATTGGCATGTGCATGCGCCTCTGGCGGCGCATGCGCATTACCACTAGCGGTCCCGTGAAACGACGTACAGTTACGTAGTTTCGCGGGACAGAGCCGACTTGCCGCATTATATGTACTGCTGGCCATCGGCAAGTGGTTAAATCACCTTTCCCCTAAAGTGGTTGTAAAGTCAGAAGGTTTATTTATCTAAATGCATTCTATGCAAGCTGCTTGCTGTGGGGTCACTCAACAGGAGGTATTTTTAATAGGAACAAAAAACGAGACTTTACAATCACTTCAACAAAAACAGCATTATTTCGAAATAGTACTCTAATAACACACACAGTCTTTGATTTCAGCAATATGTTTGCAGTTCAAATTCGACTGGAATTCGATGTAAAATTTGATTCGATTTTCAAATCAAATTTCTGAATTCTGACAAATTTTGTTTCATTGTTCGGATAATTCGGTAAACTTTGTTTCTGCTGTAATTTGGGTATTCAGATATATCTGAATGACTGAATAATGAAAAATGTGTTTGAATGTTTATTCAGAACGAAACGAACCGCACATGCCTAGTGTTTAATACTTATTTAACCTGCTGTATTTATACAAAAATGATTTGCCTTTTATTTCTACTTTCCACTGAATTGACTGTTTTACAGATAAAACTTTAATATTACTTTAATATAGAGTGTTACATAGTTACATAGTAGTTAAGGTTGAATAAAGACAACAGTCCATCCAGTTCAACCTGTGTAGGTGTGTGTGTGTCAGTGACAATATTCATTTCCTATATCTCTGAATATTGTGTTCTTTGAGATGCACATCCAATAGTCTGTTAAAAGTATTGATACTCCCCGCTGATACCACCAATTGTGGAAGAGAGTTCCACATTCTTACCGCCCTGACAGTGAAAAACTCCCTACGCAGCTTAAGGTTAAATCGCTTCTCCTCTAATCTCATTGTGTGGCCACATGTCCTCTTACACTCTCTTAGACAAAATAGTTTATTTCCTATGCTGGGATCGCCATTGAGGTATTTGTAAATCGCTATCATGTCCCCTCTCAGGCGTCTTTTCTCCAGGGAGAATAAGTTATTGCGCGTCTAATCGCTCCTCGTAATTAAGATCTTCCAATCCCCTAATTAGCTTAGTTGCCCGTCTTTGGACTCTCTCCAGTTCCAGGACATCTCTTCTGAGGAGTGGTGACCAGAACTGGACAGAATACTCCGGATGTGGCCGGAGCAGGGTTTTATAAAGTGTCAGGATTATAGTTGGAATAAATCCCTTAAAGTTGCTTTAAAAGTAAATTAGGGGCTATTATTGTTTTCTAATTAGGGTGATTTAATTGTTTAGCTGTGATTCCATTTATAATAAAAATACAAATTTTTTGATCAAAAATGCCCACTTTCAGACGCTAGACAGTAATGTACCTTCTAAAGTGACTTTTCATTATACTTGTTACTAAGTAGCTTCATCTCGGCATAGCGATGCTTCTCTACAGATGGAGGATGCAGAGAATATTCGTTGCACAATGCAGTTCCACAGCTTGTATTCCGCAGTCCTTCCCTGCCCCCTTGTGCTCTGCTGAAGAATCCCAGCGACTTTGCATTCAACATCGAATATGAAATGCACAAAAAAAAAAAAAAACACTTCTCACTACTGTCAAGTTCAAGGTCAGTGTTGAGCTATTTTCAGCCCATCTCCTCTCAATCCGTGCAACGACGTGACAAGGTAGCATGATTTGGGGTCAGCTGCATAAAAGGAGTTGTTATATAAAGGACGGGTGAAGGAATCAATCCCATGTGACAGTGTCTTCAGGATAATCAGCGCTCACTCTATGCCACTGTCATTCCGCTCCAGTCAAAATCAGCGCTAGCTTTATCAAATCGTTTTGAAAGAAGACCATATTCTCAATTTTGGCAACGCAAATGAGTGCTTCACTCAGCTGGGGCTTGATTGCTGTTATGAGACATACCGCGTTTTACGTGCACGCAGCGCCCTCACCAAGGCATACTTAAGGAAACACCTATAAAATTGATGCTATGTATAGGTTAGTCATAAAGCAGTAGTCCCCACAGCATATGTGGTACTTTAGAAGAAAATTTGCACCGATAGCTCAAATATGTAGAAATGTTGCGTATATGGATTAAAGCGGAGTTCCACCCTAAAATACATTTCTTTAATTAAAAATACCCCTAGGGCAGTCAGGGCTAGTGCATTTAAGCAACGATAGCTTCTGAACTGTCCCCTGTTTAACTTACCTGTAAGAAGAAATACTTACCTTGAAAGTGTCTTGTCCAGCGCTGCCATCTCAGGTGTGGACAGCTGAAGCCAAAGCGTCCCTCTTCGTGTCCTCTTCGGTGATGTCAGAGTCCCAGAATGCCCTGCTTGTCACTTCCGGGGCAGGCGCAGCATCCCGCAGCTGGTTCTGCGCATGCCCAGAAGCTGTTCAGCAGGGAATGACGTGCATGAACCGGAAGTGACGAGTAACTCCGGTGCAGGCGCATTGACTCCTGGGACTTATGACGCTCATCTCCCAGGAGTTAATGCAACAGAGGAAGTGACATCGGGGGCCAAGGCCGCAGAAGGAGGAAGAGGAAGGAAGGGAAGTTTATTTTTATTAAGAACAAGGTAAGTGAAACAAAAAAAAATTAATTATCCAATTCTTTTTCAGGTTTTTTTAAGCTAACAGACGGTGCAAAGTTCATTTTGAGGGGGGAACTCCGCTTTAAGTATCCTTTCTAAAGTCAATTATTTAAAGTAAATATTTGAAATCTCTATTCAAGTTTTGTTTGTACATACTAGCTAAAAAGTGAAATCAGGCTCATATACAAACAAATTGGAGCGCACCTCAAAACACTACAAAGCCTCCCATTGCAGTCCAAAGCATAGAATAGATGCTGGCATTCAAACAAGCTCATCCAGGCTAGCAGATGCAAATTAGAAGACAGGAGGTGGAAACGCCACACATCAGAACCCAGCCACTATACATAAAATTAAAGATACAGTTTCAGCCTAAGCATCTCCTGACACGCCCCTCTGACATGTTTCGCCCCAAGTTTCACCTCGCTTAACTACTTCTGGACCGGAAGGATTTGCTCCCTTAATTTTTTGTTATTCGGCACTGCATTATTTTAGCAGACAATTGCGCGGTCATTGAATGCTGTACCTAAATAAAATTGATGTCCATTTTTTCCCACAAATAGAGCTTTTTTTTGGTGGTATTTGATCACCTGTGCAATTTTTTTTTTTTTTTTTTTACGCTATAAACAAAACTATTGACAATTCTGGAAAATAAAAAAAAAAAAAATATTTTTCACTGCTATATAACATTCCCAAGAAAAAATTGTAAAAATCAAAATATCGCAATAAGCCTACTTTGATTGGTTTACGCAAAAGTTATTGCGTCTACTAACTACGGGAAAGATTTGTGTCATTTTTATTGTTTTTTTTTACTAGCAATGGCGGCAATCTGCAATTTTTTGCGGGACTGGGACATTGCGACGGACAGATCGGACCCCTAACTGACATTTTTGACACTTTTGGGGGGACCAATGACATTACTACAGTAATCAGTGATACAAATATGCACTGTTACTGTAATAATGACACAAGCAGGGAAGGTGTTAACACTGTAGGTGATAAAGGGGTTAAATGTGAGCCTAGGGGAGTGATTCTAACTGTATGGGGGCGGGGCTTGTGAAATGATAACAGAGACCTGTGATCCTACATAGAAGGAACCCCCCATTCCAGAGAGAAGAACGGTCAGCTGGGTTTACAACAGTTGACCGTTCTTCTTTCTCAGCGGGGAGTGATTGCGGGTGGCAAGCGGCAATCGGAGCTGCCTGCCCCATGCATTGGAGTCCCCGCTGACGAGTGGGGGGCGGAAGCTCACCACCGGTGGCTTGCGCTCGACACCTAGCTGCAGGCGCAACCGACGTAGACCTAAAACTGCGGCGGGCGGTCCAGAAGTGGTTAAAGTGGTTCTAAAGGCTCAAGGTTTTTTACCTTAATGCATTCTCTGCATTAAGGTACAAAAGCCTACTGGGTGCAGCTTACAGCTCCCCCCTTCCCTTATACCTACCTCAGCCCCATCTTGATTCAGCAATGTGCATGAGAGCAGCGCCTCTCCCTGGTCTCTCTCTCCTCATTGGCTCACACAGCCAGTCACATTGGCTCTCTCACATTGTCAATCACAGCCAGTGAGCCAATGGCAGGGAGCGGGGGCAGGGCCAGGCTGCGGTCTGTGTGTGTGTGTGTGTGTGGGAGCAAGCCTGCTCGAGTGCTTCCATAGCAAGAGGTTTGCTATTGGTGGCACTCAGCAATGGGGAGGAGCACTGGCTGGGGACCCAACAAAAATGAGGATCAGGGCTGCTCTGTGAAAAACCATTGCACAGATCCGGTAAGTATAACATGTTTGTTATTATTTGTTTTCATTAATTCCTTTAGAATCAATTTAATCATAGAAATCAGTGAAACTGATTTACTAAAGGCACTTTCCCCAGAGTTTAGTGAATGTGGTAAAGTTTGACTTTTGCAAAGAATAACCAATCACATGCAAAAAAAATGTTGCAATGTTGAAGTCTGTTTGCCTTTAGTAAATCAATCTTTCTGCGTTTTATAGCTGGGGAAGTTAACTTCAGTACAGTTCAGTGTACAATCTTGACACTCTTTAGTGTTGGAACAAACTACCATGCATATGTGCAGGATTTAGGTCATTCTAGCCCAGTCAATCAAGATGGCTGAAGATCCCCAAACAGGAAGTCGGCAGCAGTAAAAATGGTGCAAAAGTTCCACTTTTGTAAAAACTGCCATTTAAAAAACTGCCTAGAGAACGACTGTGGCACCCAAAAAGCGTTCTTTTTGCCCAAAAGTACTTTTCGGCAAACTGGAAAACAGCGAAACAGAGTTACTTAAAGAACTGAGCGATAGCGATTCGTGGGAAAATTCGTCACCAAGTACAGAAAGTGACGACAGCGACGATTCTGATGTCTCTTTCTGGAAATTCTGAAGAATCATTTGATAAACTTCCCAAATTCCACAAGCGATGTGCCAGAAAGAGACATCAGAATCGTCGCTGTCGCCACTTTCCGTACCTGGTGACAAATTTTCCCACGAATCACTATTGCTCAGTTCTTCAAGTAACTCCGCTTCACTGTTGCTGTTTTCCAGTTAGTCTAAAAGCGCTTTTGCGCAAAAAGAACGCTTTTTGGATGCCATGGTTGTTCTCAATTTTCCAGGCACAAAGAACTGGAAAAGCACAGGCAGGGCACTGGAAAAGTCACCAGGTGAAATCCTGTGGTGAAATGGCATGATACAGTGTAATCCGTTGGGATCACAGCTTTGTATCATGTCATTTGTGTATTTACACTTTTGAATTTGCCGCCGGTTCCACCCCCCAATGCTCGCAGGGAGGGAACCGGAAGGCAAGTGCCGGCATCTGCTGAGCACACAGCGGGAAGACAGCGGTAGGATGGCTGGAGGATGGCGGGGGATCGCAGGGCAGGTGAGTGTGATTCTGGATTAATCCCGAATGTGGCTCGGGGTTACCGCTATTGGTACTGAAAATTAACCCCAAGCCACACTCGGGAATACCGCTAGGAAGGTTAATGCTATTACCCTAATCAATGTTCTCCCTACAGACTGCTGAGGTCCAAGGACTGCAAATTATACATCAAAGGCCACAGGCTGGGCACCAAGGGCAACAATGGCAAAAACTTAACCAAACAAAAACAATAAAATAGTTGCTCCAAAAGCACCTTATAAGATTTGCATATAATTCTCAGAGCCGGCAGTCCCATAAGAATTACAACACATGAACATATATATTAGGGCTGTGCATCTTCACTTACCTCACGATTTGATGCGATTACGATTATTAGGGTCGCGATTCGATACGATTCGATTCCGCGATGCATCACGATGCATCACGATTACTGCCCAATGCCCATGCCCAGCCCACTGCCCAATGGTTTTCAAAACTTTATCAAAAAAAACAAACAATCAAGCAGTCACAAATAAAAGAATCCTTTTTATTTTCATTTGCTTCAAAGGACACTTTCCTGGACCCTGTCATGGACTGCAAGCCCTGCATACTTTAGTGCACTTGCACTGCAAACATATAGGAAGGTCTGAAAATGCAAACAGCATAGCAGAGACAGACAACAACACTAGTATTTTACTAGAAGTAACAGTAAAATTAGTAAAAAAACTGTAGTAGTGCAGCTTACTGCTTCATAAAAGAAAATATTAATATAAGCCAGGCCTACCACCATTTAAAGTACAACTAAAGGCCAAACTTTTTGGATTTTGGATAAAGTTTGGCCTATAGTTGTACTTTAAGGCAAGCCAAGATAGAAGAAGCCAGCCAGCCAAGCTAATATTCTTGTGAAAATGGTCATCATAAATTCCCACAAAACATTATATATAAATCCTTTTATGTGAATATGCATTGCAATAAATTCCAGGTGTGCCATAACCTGTCCTCTACAAAACAGAGCACTTCCTGACTAGTAGCAAACATCAAGGGTGAACCTGGCAATAGTGCACTGCTGCATAACTTCCATGTTCACCGTGATGTTTGTTTCCCTCTGCAACTGCCAGTCAACTCAAGTAAGTTGATGGATTGGCTGCTAGAGGGGAGTTACAAATATAAGCTTTAAGCTTATCAATTCACTTATGTCACTTTTATGTCACTTACTTTACAGAACAGTACCCCCGGGCCCCAACCGACCGTCCCCTGTCCCAGGCACCCCCCCATCACAGACATCCCCCAGAGATACAGACGAGAGACCCCCATGAATGATTACACAATTATTTGTTCGGACATACCTGCTGTGTGACTGTGTGGGTTGTTGTGCACTGCATTGCAGAGGAGGACAGGTGCTGTGCTGCTCTCTGGGCTCTGTGGCGGGCGGCTGGCGTCACTGGCAGTGGCGTGGCGGCTGGGCCTCCAGGGCCTGTCGGCTACGGTGAGGTGAGGCTGGCGGCGCTGGCTGGCTGCGATGGGGACACACTTGGGGCTCCTCGCTCCTGTGTGTGGACTCACTGGACTGGCGGCTTCTGGCTTGGATGGCTGGCTGGCTTCTAGGCCACAGGTGGGACGCCGATACACGCGGGGGATGTCTTGCTGCGCCTCGGCCCGGGTCAAAGAGGCGGAAGGGGAGGGGCGGAGCCTTTTTATTAAGCTCACGCCACTAACCCACCAATCAGCTGGCGATCCTGCGATCTTGTGATTTTTTTTTCCCTTGCGCGATAGGGCGTGGCCGCGGCTGATGACGTCATTTCGTATAATCGATTATGCCGGCAGCCCGCATCGATGCAGAATCGCGAAGGGTCGAATCGCGATGCATCGATCTTTCGATTATATTCCCCAGCCCTAATATATATGAATTACTGCATAGCGTGATATCTCATGACTCCCAACATTACTTATGGATGTTGAAACATGGTAATTGACTAGTTGCCGACCACCCATGCAGTTTTACTGCGGCAAGGTTGTTCGGCTGCGCGAGCCGACATTACTGTACGTTGGTCGCCGCCTGGGGCTAGGTGGAGCTTGTGTGCGCCCCCACCGTCCTGCGATGTTCTGATTCGGTTCAGAACTGATCAGTCATTAGGTCCAGGCCAATGATTTTGGCCTGGTTCTGAGCAATTGCAGAATGTCCTGTGCCTGTGTAATGTAAACACAGGCACAGGAAATGATGCAATCTTCTCTCCTGGAGCCCTTTTCAGTTCCAGTGTGAAAAGAGAGAGCATCAACTGTGAGTACACCAATCACTTCACTGACACCAGTACACATAGGCACACATTTAACCCCCTGATCACCCCCAGTTAACCCTTTCACTCCCTATCACAATGTCCACTATATATAGTATACAGATAATTTACTGATCCCTGTATTAGTGTCACTTGTGACTTCAGTTAGTGTGAGAGACCATTAGTGGTAGTTAGAGGCAGTCCCAGATATGTTTAGGGTCCCCACCATGTATCACCTAATAAATATTTAACCCCTTGATCCCCCCCCCAGTTAACCCCTTCCTTGCCCTGTCACAGTGTCACTATTATAGTGTACAGATCTTTTTTCTGATCACTGTATTAGTGTCACAGATGACATCAGTTAGCATAAATACAGGACAGCGTCAGATTGCCCACTGCATATTTAGTAATAAATGTTAACCCTTTGATTTCCAGTGACATACACACATACACACTAAACACCTCCATTATTAGTATAGTGTCTGAACAGATCAATATCTTTGATCTGATCAGAACTATACTAGCGTCCCCAATAGGTTTTTATAGTGTTCCCAAAATGCAGCGTTAGCAGGATCAGCCCCCACAACTGCCAGCGCCTACGTTTAGCCCCCCCCCCCCCCCAAAGAAGTGCAGAATAATCAGATTACTGTCACTTCCAATACACAGCACATTAAACTGCAGCATTAGCAGAGTCAGGCCTGATCTCTGCCAACACTAGCAGGTACATTTTTTGGTAGCGTTTTAAACTGTCCTTGACAACCAGGTGCTTTATTACCCATGAGTCACACTCTGTACCTTTAAATTGCTGGCCAAAATGTCCAAACAGAGGTACACTAGTGAAGAGGCCTACACAATGCTGAGAGCATGACAGATGAGAGCGATGGGGAAGCCTCACTGTCAGAATCAAGCTCAGTATTTGAACCTGTAGAGAGCAGCAGCGCTCTGACAGATAGCTCTGACGACAGAGTAGTGGTCCGTGCTAAGGTCAGGTGTACCTGACCCCGTTTTTCTGATTCTGAGGTGCAACAATTGCAGGGTTCTCATATGCAGCAGAGTGTTGGTACTAGTGCCGCTCAACCTCCTGGTGAACTGGCAAGCAGCAGCGGCCTAGTACATCCTGGTCGTAGTCAAACCAGCACTGTAGTAACACTTGGTGACGTGGCGAGTTCCATAAGTGCAGTTCAAGCTGGTGCAGTGGCTAGCACAAGTACTGTCCCACAGCCACCAAGAATTCGAAGACAGGCCCATAGAGCCCATAGTGTCCTTCCTGATGCGCTTGCAAATCCTTATTGGGAGCCTACCACTTCTGCAGCGCACGTGCTTCCCCCATTCACCTGCCAACCCGGAATTCAGGTGGAAACAGACAATTTTACTCCCCTTGGTTTTTATGAGTTGTTTTTCACGGAAGATCTGTACAGATATTTTGTGGACCAAAGCAATTTATATGCCGATCAATTAATCGCCGCAAATCTAGATTGTCAGAGAATTTGCATGGAAACGTATCACTGTTTCTGAGTTAAAACCTTTCTGGGCCTATCCTTCCTCATGGGCATTACTAAAAAGTGTGAGTTTCCATCATATTGGTCCACTGAGCCAAGTCTGTCGTCCTTGGGGTGACCCTGGATATGATCGGCTCCACAAAATTCGGCCCCTTATAAATCACTTCAACCAGAAGTTTGCAGCCTTGTATACACCCCAACAAGCTGTCTGCATTGATGAGTTCCTGATTTAATTCATGGCCACCTTGCTTTCAAACAATTTCTCCCCAGAAAGCGTGCCAGATATGGGGTCAAGATGTACAGTATAAGCTCTGTGACAGGGCAACGGGCTATACATGTATTTCCAGCTTTACGAGGGAAAAGATAGCAATGTGGAGCCCCCCAACTGCCCAGACTACATTGGGAGCAGTGGCAAGATTGTTTGGGACTTGGTGTAACCCTTATTCGGAAAGGGGTACCATTTATACGTGAACAATTATTATGCAAGTGTGCCACTTTTTGCCAACGGCTTGAAGATTCCGACTTAGACAGGGGAAGAGAGCCTGATTGAAGTGCAATGAATTGCTTGCAAAGAAGTGAGAGACACACGGAATGTTTTCGTTCTGTCCTCTATTCACGCACATACGACAGTCCAAATTGCAACGGCAACTGGTGTTGTTAAGAAGCCCTTCTGTGTCCATGAATATAACCTTAACATAGGAGGGGTTGACTTCAACTACTAGATGATGGCTCCGTACTTAATTAATCGTAAGTCCAGACTCTGGTACAAAAAAAGTGTCTGTATACTTATTCCAATTGGCTCTACTAAACTCTTATGTGTTATACAAAGCATCAGGAAGAAGTGGATCCTTCCTAAACTTCCAGGAAGAGATCATCATAGCCCTTCTTTTCCCAGAAGGTGCTGTGGCCCAAATTACCAATCCAGATGCAGTGAGCCAGCTGCATGAGAGGCATTTTCCGGATATCCTCTCTAGTACCCCTACCCAAAGAGCACCCCAAAGAAGATGTTGTGTCTGTAGAAAGCACGGATATAGGCGTGACACCTGCTTTTTTTGTCCCTCCTGCCCTAGTCAACCTGGTCTCTGCATCGGGGACTGTTTCAGTAGCTACAACACACTAGTAGAGTATTAGTATAGGATACAGCATGGCACAGTCTAGGGCACACTCTTACACAGGGTCTCGAAAGATGTTGGCTATCACATTTTGAGAGACAGTCCTAGGTAGGTGCTAGAGAGTGAGTATAGTTTTTGGCTCTGTCTGGGTATCAGAGTAGCAGCAGGTAAATTCTATATTGCACTCTGCTTAACAGAGAGCAGGATCTGTGAGTTAGGTCTGCTCAAAGTGCTCAGTGTGTGATTCATGTGGTCTGGGGAAGTGTCCTCACTGGTCCAATGGGAAGGAACATTAGACAGTGGAGGAGACCTGACCAATGGGCACACAGGCTTTGATACAGCCCCAGTGATTGGCACAGACTGCTGTCTCGGTGCATTGTGGGGTGTAGTATTAAAGCTAAGGGCACATGTGCTTGGGGTCTTTGGCTGGTGAGCAGAGTTCCGGAAGGAGGGTGGCGGCCACCACCCCTTCTGCAGTCGTTGGTGTACGGTCACAGGCAGTCAGCCTGGTGAGCCAAAAGTGAGGAGCTGAACCCAGGTCCAGAAGAGCTGACTAGGAGTTGAGACACTGGAGAACCTGAAAGCAGTATCGTGGGTACAGGGGATCATGTCTAAGGGCCTGACCAGGAAGGGGGCCAATCCGGAGCAGAGTGGTCAGAGGACGGGTGTCAGCTGGCGGATAGAAAGGGGGTGCTAGACGAGTGCCCTGAAGATAAGTGCCTAAAGAACTTTACCTCAGATTCATCTAGTGGCAGGATGAAGCTGCGGCCTTGCCGTATTCTCAGATAGAAGTTCTCAGCATTGTGAATAGTTCAAGTTTGGAGTATCCCACTCTTCCCTTCTCCCATCCCCATATAAATAAACAACAAAAAACAACAACCCCTAGACTGATCATTGACTGAGCCGAAAAGTAAAGTGTTAAGATTTTGCATGCAGTTGCTATCGGTAACCCAGGGGACCTGAAAGGGGGAAAATCCAGCAGCCCTAAAGGGGGCAGTGCTACATATATATGTACTGCTATACTTGAATGTTTAATTGTTACTGTTTTTCATTGTTAGCCATAGTTTTCTTTGCAAATACCACCATTCTACTGTACTGTATGCTATTATAATGTAATGTTTTATTGGTACTGTGTTTTTCATTGTTAACCATAGTTTTCTTTGCAGATACCACCATTCTACTGTTTTACTGCACTGTATACTAATATATTGTAATGTTTTATTGTTACTGTGTTTTATCGTTAACCATTGTTTGCTTTGCAGGTATGCCCATCAGCTGCAGCACTGATTTTTTTATTCTGACAGCAATAGCATTTGCTCTTACCATTTATGTAATCAATGATTGTAGCACTGTAGGAGGTGATTTTACCACCGCAGCTAAAAAAAGAGCATCTATGGGAAAGCATAAGGGAAGGGGTGGATACAGAGGGTGGATCTCCCCTATGCTTTGCCATATATTGTTTAACACTTTTCTTGGCAGAGATTTCTTCATCCACATCGATCAATGTGAATGGAAGAATCTGCTATGTTCTTTTTTTTCCCTCAGCCCATGGGCTCAACGAAAAAAAGAGCATTGCATGTATGCCCACCATTAGAAGTGGGTGGATGCTGGGAGATCTAATAGTGGGCATACCACAGACTTTCTGGTATCATTTTTTTTTAAAGACAGTGGTCGGCTTTAATGTAAAAGCAACCCTAGCAGATAATTAGCCACTAGACTGCTTTTACAAGATGTGGGAGGGGACCAACCCCCTCCTGCCGCCTTCCATGGTTTTCTCAGGCTCTCCTATTCCACGGGGTACCCCAAGACTGCAGCCGGTGGTTCCTTAAGCTGAACATAGAGCTGATTGCAGACCAGAATGGCTCCAATAATCTCTATGGCTTAAGATACCGGAAGCATTTCATGACTTCGGTGACCACACCAATCTTGGTGTGGTCAGATGCTTTAAGGGCAGAGGAGAGATCTAGATTCTAATAGACCTCAATTTTTTTTTTTAAAAAGTACCTGTCACTATTTATTGCTATCACAGGGGATATTTAAACTCCCTGTGATAATAAAAATGATAAAAACAAAAAAAACAAAACAAAACAAAAGGGAAGGTGTCAATATAAAATAAAAAAGCAAAATAAATAATAATAATAATAATAATAATAATAATAATAATAATAATAATAAAAAAATTAAAACACCCCTGTCCCCCCGTGTTTGTGTGCATAGGCAAATGCAAGCATCGGTCTGGTGTCATATGTAAACAGCAATTGCAGTATGCATGTGAGGTATCGCCGTGAACATCAGATCATAATCTGTAAAGGCTTTTAAAGGCTTTTAAAAATCTACGTAATTTGTTGCCACTACACGGACGTTAGCAATTTTAAAGCATGTCATGTTTGGTATCTATGTACTCGGCATCAGATCATCTTTTATATTTTACCAAACAATTGGGCAATACATAGTGTATTTGTGCATTCAATTTAAAAAAAAGTGTTTTTTCCCAAACAATTGCGTTTGGAAAATCTCTGCGCAAATACCGTTGTACAAAAAAAATTGCAACACCCACCATTGTGTTCTGCAGGGCCTCTGCTTTAAGAAAATATAATGTTTCAGGGTTCAAAGTAATTTTCTAGTAAAAAAAATAATTTTTTAATGTAAGCAAAAAGTGGAAGTGATCGTCTCCTTCAGATTCCGGTGATTCGTGACCGCCTGGAAGGGGGACTGAAGGAGTTTTTTGCACTTAACGAGGGTTCTGTAACCGAGGTGTCTACACTGTGGGAGGCGCATAAGGCTTTTTTCCGGGGCTCCTGCATTGCGGAGGGCTTCCGTTTGAAGAAGGACATTGAGAGCCTCAGGCGCTCGCTCTTGGCTGATCTTTGGGCAGCCGAATTGAGGTTACAGGCCTCCCCCTCGGTGCCGGAGCTTCGAAGGGTGGTTTGTATTAGAGACCGCATCAAGGCACTGGATATGTCTAAGATGGTTATATCCTTGATGTGGGCTCGGCAGCGCTTTTACGAATATTCCAACAAACCTCAAAGGATGTTGGTTAACAAGCTCAGGCCTAAGCCGTTTTATTAAATTCTAGACCTCCTGGTGCAACCAGACAGTACTCCCACTCATTGTCCTTACATTATGGCTGGCGTTTTCGGTACGTTTTATGGCAAACTGTACAATTGTCTTACCCCTGAAAACCACTTTACCTTTACCAAAGACAACTTTGAAGATTTTTTTCGCGACCTGACTCTCTCCAAACTATCCTCTGCTGACCTTTCTAAATTAAATGCTGACATCTCATTTGACGAATTGGCTGCCACTATTAAAGACTTACCCTCCCGGAAGGCCCCAGGCCCCGATGGGCTGCCATATCTATACTACAAGTCCTTCCTGCCAGTCTTAGCTCCACACCTTTTGGATCTCTATGCTTCCCTACTTGACGGCACGGCATCCCATCCTCAATTTTTGCACTCATACATATCGGTCATCCCTAAACCAGGTAAGGATGCTTCCCTCCCAGATAACTACAGACCAATCGCACTTTTAAATTCTGATTACAAAATTTTCACTAAGATTTTGGCAAATAGGCTTGCAAATCTCATGCCTAAATTTATAGATCGGGACCAGGTGGGTTTTGTTGTATCCAGACATGCCGGGGATAACACCAGACGCTCCATTGACTTGATAGCACTTCTTAATAGATTCCCACGCCCTGCTCTTGTTTTAAGCTTAGATGCTGAGCTGGCCTTATCTTTTTTCTACATTACATAGATTTGGCTTTCAGGATCCCTTTTACAGGGCCCTGGAAGCCTTATACTCCCCCGCCACCGCGCAGGTCCGCATTTCGTCTGCCCTTGTGTCGCCTACGTTCCCCATGTCCAATGGCACACGTCAGGGATGTCCACTGCCCCCCTTGCTCTTTATATTATGTTTGGAACCATTGGCAGAAGCCATACGTTCTCATCCTGACATCAGTAGGGTTCTTATGCGACACAGGGAATATAAGCTCTCTTTGTTCGCAGACGACATACTGTTGACTCTGAAGAATCCTCTGGTATCCTTGCCTTCCCTACACTTGGTGTTAGACTCTTTTAGTGCAATCTCCGGCTAAAAGATCAACGCCTCAAAAACAGAAGCCATGCCACTCCATGTGCCTCCAGATCTTTTGTCCCAATTGCAACATTCCTATCCTTATAGATGGTGCCTGCAGACGCTCACATATCTGGGGGTTAAATTGGCCCCTCCCCATTCTATGCTATACTCAGCTAACTTTGTACCCCTCTTTCACGAGATATCTATATCCCTCCAGCAATGGACACATTTCCCATTATCTCTTTTAGGTCGCATCAATGTTTTAAAAATGTCCATCTTACCAAAATTGCTCTATTTGTTTGACACCCTCCCTGTAGCGATTCCCCTACCTCAACTTAAGACGCTACAGAGGTCATTCTTGAGATTTATTTGGAATAATAAGGCCCACAGGGTGGGGGCTTCGGTGGTGTTCTCGCCACTCGGAGAAGGGGGGGTCTTGGAGCTCCTGACATTATAAAGTATTATTATGCCTCCCTCCTCCGAGTGGTGGCCTCCTGGTCCTCTTGGTTGGCCCCCAACCTGTGGTTGGAGATTAAGCGGGGGGCGATTTATCCGGTCCACCCTTGCTCTTTACTTTGGTCCCCTATCCTGCACTCAGACAAGGTGTTGAAAGGCATGTGTTTGGACTCAATGGAGGTCACTATGGGGGTTTGGCGTAAATGTATGCATCAGTTTTCTCTCTCTTCGCCATGCTCTCCCCTCACTACAGTTTTATTTAATCACTTGCTACCTGATGGTCTTCAGGTGGACCAGCTATGGGCCTGGACCCAACCCCCCCTCTTTCAACTACGAAACTTGGTCCATTCAGTGTCTCGCACCTTTTTCACGTTTGAGAAACTTTGAGATAAATTTGCATTACCTTCAAATTCGCAATTATTTTAGAACATTGCGTGGTCACCCAGGCAACAGGACGCCGTCTAACCTCGAGGAGCGGTAACTTCCAGGACGCCACACAGCGAGCGGGAGACCGACAAGCGGCTGGACGGTAACTGTAATGCTGATGCTATTTGACAAGCTGTTGATGTTTTTTGCCATTGTGAGTGTAATGGGAGAGGGTTTTTATCAATAAAGGTGCATTTGTTATCAAACGTTATTGCCCTATGTGCATCTTTCTTACTCCCTTACACGCTTGGATGGTTTGAGGACATTTCGGCTGAGAAGCAGTGTGATTATGGATAGAGTCCGGTGACGATATATGGGAGATTCACCATCTGATTACATGCCTTATGTACAGTGAGTTCTGGTAAGAGCATAATCTTTGGGATTTGCACGTGGTGAGGTGGAGGCATGATCCAAGCAACTGTACACTGATTTGGTGTGTGTTGTTCCTTTCCATGACCCCACTGGAATTTTAGTTGGTGATGGACTCTGACACCTATATGGACTCAATATGCTGCACACTGTTGAATGACATTAGCTCTGTCAATGCAGGGTTTATTTTATTTTATTGTATTGCATTTTATGATTGTGATTGAATTGCTAGCGCTGCTTGTATTTGTTAACCTCGTTGATATGCACCTTATATACATTTTTTGACTATGAGGCAGCAGCTTTTATAGTTTTTAACGTTTATATTTTATATCTTATGGTCTAGGCGTACATGAGATATTGACATATATATTGCCAAAGCGCTGGGTGATTGAGTTTAAGTTCTTTCTTAGTACTCGGTCCTTTTCTACAGTTAATATTTTAGAACATTGTCGCCATCACTTTCCCTGGAGAGGCCCACTGCTTTTGAATTTCTATGCACACGTGGTCCTCATCAGGGTCATCTGGTGTCCTCAATTGACAATATCCTTCATGATGCCGCGCCACTGACCGAAGAGTATCACTCTTATATGCGTAAGTGGTCCGAGATACTTGATCGACCCATCACATTACCCATGTGGAATAAAATTTGGACTTCTGCTTTTAAGTCTTCTAGATGCGTGGCGCAGAGAGAGACCACTCTCAAGATTCTCTTGTTTTGGTATAGGACGCCGGTCCGCCTTCACAAGATGAACCCATCCTGCTCCGCTTTGTGCTCGCGTTGTGGGGTGGAAGGGGGTACCCTCTTCCACATTTTCTGGAAATGTTCCCTCATACAGCCTTTCTGGTCTATGGTCATGGCTTTGCTTCTATCAATTACAGGCTTACACTTGCCGCTTGATCCGGTGCATTATTTGTTAGGCCTACCATTCTCTGGGATCCCCAGACCTGTGAGCAAATTGATTTCCTTTCTCCTGTTGGCAGCTAGGAGGGCTGTCCCACTTTGTTGGCTACAGCGTTCACCTCCTGATAAATCTCTTTTACTACGTCTGGTCTCAGAGATTCGGGAGATGGAATCCCTGATGGCAACTGTACACGGTGAACTTAATAAATTTAATGTAGTTTGGAATGATTGGGATTTACATGCTTCGGAATCTACCTGATCCCTGTTCTCTCTTGGATACATGATCTTCTAGGTTGGTGTGTTGCTTTATACATGCTGTATTGCAGTTTTGTGCTTCATCGGACTTTGTTCTTTGATGCTATTTACTTCATGTCTTTCTGTTCCCTCCGGGGGCACCATTCCCCTCAAATGCTTGTTTATTGTATTGTTTATGTTTATTTTTCTGTAATTTGTTCTATTTTTTTTTTTCGAATAAAAACATAATTTAAAAAAAAAAAAAACAGTGTCCATATATCTTTTAAAAGTAAAACAAAATCTGGTGATGACAAAGGTGCAATATTCAAACTTATTGTGCTGGGTGAATACACTCCCATGTGGCCACCAAAATCCACCAATCTAGCTCACCTCAAAGGTAGACAAAAAGGTCTGACAGTATTTGGTAGTACGTAAATTATTCCTCCACAAGAAGTCACTAAGAGATAAGGTCTCCTCTCCTCTGATCAGCAATAACCATGTGTAATGAGAAGAGTCACCATAGTAAAGTACTTCCACACAGCCTTTTTATTCAAACGTAGTAACTTACATTCACATATGCAGTATTCCACATAAAACTCTATAAAGAGCAAAACAACTAGTCTTCCGGTCTTGGCCACAACTGCTCCTCCTGATGAGTTGTGTCACAGATCACGTGATTTCCTCAGGGCTGTTGGTGGTTTTCTTTTTTTTTTGTTTATGGTTTAGTTGTGAATAACTATTGGTTGCCGCACAAGTAGTTTGATTCTTTTCATCATATCTTAGTAGTGTAAAGCCTAGTACACACTGTTTTTTTTTTTCCCGTTCTACTAAGCGGGCTGAACGATAAAAAAAAACTGACAGCTCAGGTCGGAGCTGCTGTACTAACAATCTGACATTAGTACAGCGATCTCCCCTGCTGGTCAGCGTTCTCAGCCAATGCTAAAGAGCTGGTGGGCAGACCTTTATTGGTCATGCCCCTTTGACAGAAGCCGGCCTCTTCTGTCATACTGGCTGCAGTACACAGGGGCCGAATGTTGTACAGTTTCTATTAAACGGACTGATGCCATCTGACATTTGGCCCAAGTGTACAGGACTTATGGAAGGGTTTGTACTTTGAGTATGTTTTTATTCCAGCTTGTGCTTTCCTCTCCAGAATCATTCTATTTCTTGTATGGGTGTCATAGGGTTGGAACTTGAGCCTATAATCTCCCCAAGAGAGTCACAGGCATAATTAGAACAGAATTATTTTTACCACAAATAAAAAAATTACCGGAGTTATGCCTAAATCTACAAGAAAAAAAATATTTTACAAATTAATTGTGAAGCTATAAAAATTAGGATACCATTTCTATACCCAAAAAAATTATTTTTAAAAAGGCCCATGTGACAGTGCCAGATAGTATAAAACTGATGCTTTGTGGAAACATTTTATGTGATCCTTCAGTTATCCTAAAGAAAAACCCGGGCAATTTTGAATTTACTGGCAATCATGTTGAGCTGAAAAAATGAAAAAGAAGGATTCTAAATGTGAAAGTGGGTCCAAGCCTCGAAAAACCTAATTACTGTATTATAATGTACATGCGCTCCGAAAACTGTAATTGTTTTTTGTATACTATGATATATTATAGGAATGTATTAAAAAATAATGCAAATAACATTTTTGGTGTAGTATATTGAATGTATTTAAGTGGATTCAAGAACATTTTAGTAAATTCAGAATATCCAGTATTTCCATGCATGATAAAATTTAACATTAGAACTTGATACAATGGCATAGCAATCAAATTAAATAGTATATAAAATCTGCAAATCAATGATAGCACTATGAAATAGTCAAATACAGTGGTCTCTGGATGTAGCCCTTTGCATGCCTTCATCTGACCCTTGGGGCACTATTTATCCAACTGACATTAACAATGGGGAATAGTTCCTGCCACTGAAACCATTAATAGAGCATAATTCCTGCAACTGACACCAACAGTGAAGCACTATTTCCCCCACTGACACCAATGATGGGACAATATTATTCCTACTGACACCAATGCTGAGGCACTATTCCTCCCACTGACACTAATGATGGGGCTCTTTTCCTTCCATTGATACCAATGTTGGGCACTATTCCTCCCACTGACACTAATGATGGGGCACTATTCCTCCCACTGACACCAATGATGGGGCACTATTCCTCCCACTGACACTAATGATGGGGCACTATTCCTCCCACTGACACTAATGATGGAATACTATTCCTCTCACAGATACCAATGATGAGGCATTTTTACTGATGCCCGAACATTTTCTACTCCCACTGGCCACAATCCGGCTGCTCTAAAGTCTCAAGGATAGTAAACTGACCAGAGTTGTATAAAGTACTCAAAACCTATACTTGAGTAAAAGTACAAGTGCTCGATCAAAAAGTGACTTGAGTAGAATTACTAAAGTATTCAATATTTTTTGTACTTAAGTATTGCAAGTAGTTTTTTTTTAATTTTTCTACTCAAGTACTGAAAGTAAAAGTACCAGTAGTTTTGAAAGAAAAATTGCTACTCAAGTACTGAAAGTAAAAGTACAAAGTAAAGAAGTCAAAAGTTTGAACATCATATTGTTTTTTTTTTTTCAAATGCAGCTTTTATTTATACATACAGTAGCTTTTATTTTCGTATGCGCTGATAATACACATGTTTTGAGCTTCATGAAACCTGCCATCTACTGTTCTGGCAGTGGTCATTTTTATAATAGTAACGAGTAACTATGCAGCACAAAAAAAGAAATATCGGAGTAGAAGTATTGAAATCATTGAAAAAATGTAGTGAAGTAAAAGTGGAAGTAGGAGAAAAAAATTCTACTCTAGGAAAGTAGAGATACCGCCTTTCGGTACTTAAGTACAGTAGTGAAGTAGTTTTACTTAGTTACTATACATCTCTGAAACTGACCCTTTGTTTGGAAAGCTTGGAGACCCCTGCTCTAATAAATGATGTTGCTGTTTTTTTGTTAGAATGAGCAAAATTCTACCAGTGTATGGCCACTGGCCAGATCAGGATGCTGACATCTCTCGCTGCACTCTGTAGTTCCATCACTCACTACAGGGCACAGGAGCCAATGGAAGGAAGCAAAGTCATCATTCATGAGTGTGCCAGATGCTAGAGATCCTTCAGCAACATTTTCACTTTCATGCAAAAAATTTTGGGAGATAAAGGTAGAGGAGCGCTGGACACAGATTTTCACAGGTTACCAAAATGTGGACAAAGTCTTTACTTGAGCGCATTTGGCCTGTGTTTGTCAGCTCAGAACAAAGACAGGGATCCCCCAAAGAAGGCATTCACCTAAATTGAAAAATCCAAGTGTAATAGGTCAAAGATATTGGACTTCCAATGATTTTTCATTTGGCACTCTCTTTGACCTATTACACATGCAGAGAAGTTTGGCGATGCAGAGAGAGGGACAGGTGAGCATTAACTGCTTTGTATTGTGCAGATTGCCACTGTTCAACTATTTAATTAGTGACAGAGTGATTTTAAAAGTATCCATCTTGCCCCACCAATCAATGAGACTAAAGCCCCGTACACACGCGTCGATAGTTGGCCGTGAATTTTCGGCCAACGTCCGATCAGTCGATTTTCGGCTTGTTAGTATGATGCTTTGCGACAACCGACTCCGTCTTTTCGGCCGAATAAAATCTGGTGTGCATGCTATAAAATTTTTGTTGGCCGTCACCACAATGGCCGATTTTCCGTCAGTCAGTACAGATTTCGGCAGACAAAAATCTGATGAGCAAGACTGGGCATGCTCAGAGATGAAAAAACACACGGAAAATAAACCATCACATGACATCACTTCTGAAGTAGATTTTTGTTGGCCGAGAAAATTCGTGTGCAGTCTAGAGCACATTTCAACCAACACAACAACACTGGACAAAAGTCGGCCGATCGGTCGGCTGATAATCGTTGCGTATGTACGAGGCATAACGCTGTCAATCATTTTCCAGTCTAGCATAGTAAATTATTGAAACAATCTGATTTGTTGAGAAGAAACAGGAGTGTTTTATCTTGGCACCATTAATCAAATCAGCACTGCTCTCTGCATCAATAAGGACAACTAAGCCCAGAGAAGAGGCAAAGAGAAGCTGCCCATTGACCTGCCTGAAGACTTTGGAAAAGATGAGTATTTATAGAAAAAAAGTATAACATCCTGCCATTGGAGACCACAATGGAGAGAGGTGAATCAATCTGAAGGGTGGGCATGGAGCCTGTTAGATAGGCTTTAACTTTGTAAACACAGCTGACCGTCCTTCTCCCTGCAAGGACCATAGAGCCCATGTGATCCTTCTATATAGGATCACATGTCTCTATGGTCATTTCACATGCCATGCCCCCCACAGTTAGAATCACTCCCCTAGGCTCACATTTAAACCCTTGATCACCCACAAGGTTAACCCCTTCCCTGCCAGTGTCATTATCACAGTAACATTGCATATTTTTAGCACTGATTACTGTAGTAATGTCACTGGTCCCCCCAAAAGTGTCAAAAATGTCAGTTAAGGGTCCGATCTGTCCTCCGCAATGTCTCAGTCCCGCAAAAAATCGCAGATCGCCTCCATTACTAGTAAAAAAAAGAAAACAATAAAAATGACATAAATCTTTCCCGTAGTTAGTAGACGCAATAACTTTTGCGCAAACCAATCAAAATACGCCTATTGCAATTTTTTTTTTTAACCAAAAATATGTAGCAGAAAACAAATTGGCCTGAAATGTTAAAAAAATTGGATTTTTAAATTATTTTTTTTCAGAATTTCATACAGCAGAATGTGAAATATATATATATATATATTTTTTTTTCAAAATTGTCGCTCTTTTTTTGTTTATAGCGCAAAAAATTAAAAATCGCACAGGTGATAAAATAACACAAAAAATAAAAAAAATAACACCAAAAGAAAGCACTATTTGTGGAAAAAAAGGACATCAATTTTATTTGGGTACAGCGTTGCACGACCGTGCAATTGCCTGTTAAATTAACGCAGTGCCGAATCGCAAAATAGAGCCTGGTCATTAAGGGGGAAAATCCTTCCGGTCTTAAAGTGGTTAACCCAAAAACATGAATCTAAAGCCCAAGCAATCTAGCCATATAAACTTTGGCCACATCCCCTCTCCTAATGACTGAAGCAACACAACGTTTGGACTTGCACTGCCTCTGCCATGTGAACAATTGTGAATTTTTTTTTTTAGCAAAAGTGGGGTTATTCTATCCTGGGCTACCTTCAGACATCCCAATATATGTGGCTAGGGCAGACGCTGGCATGAATCAGTGTGGGATCAGCAGCTGTCAGTGGTGACTGTTAGATTTGTACTCTGTACATATTAATGGCCAGTGTTGCTGCTGTTCACATGTAACCATAACCACTTATCTGAGCAGTATGTAAATAGAATCTCTGAATGATCCTGGAAGCAGCCAGTGTGCTTCCAAGGTCAGCGTTTCTGTAGAGTTTTGGTGGCACACAAACTGGGCACAGGCAATCAGCTGGTTTGTATACCACCATAACACAGAGGTGCTGATTTACTAAAATTTGAGAGTGCAAAATCTGGTGCAGCTGTGCATGGTAGTCAATCAGCTTCTAACTTTGGCTTGTTCGTTTAAAAGGTAAATCCACTTTCGTGGGGAAAACAAATAGCAAATAAAGAAAAAATAAGATAGCGTGTACAATTACAACACTAGTTATAATGTAATTGAACGTTATTAAAAATTACCTTTCCTTTTCAATCTGTAGCCACTGTAATTTTCTGAAAATCCAATACAATATGGCTACCTGGAGGTGTTCTGTACACAGAATGTGTACAAAATGTTTTTTCTCAACAAATGAGGAGTTACTCTTTAAGTTTTGACAATAAAAAAAACTGGAAGATAATTGATTTCTATGCAGAGCTGCACCAGATTTTGCACTCTCCAGCTTTAGTAAATCAACCCCAGAGTGCTGCTGCATCCAGAAGCAGCGTTTAAGTGCCTCTGAACGCAGCAAACCAGCAACAAATATTAGGCCGACTGAATGTAGCCATACCCTGACTCAACCTAAATACTTAACCTATCACTTAAAGTTGATCCATCTCCCCAAACATTTAAAGTAAATCTATAATTCAAACTATTCTTTTAGATATAAATATTATGGGGATGAAGGGACATACTTTTTATTTCCATCTGTATCTCTGCTGGGTGATCCAACCTTTCTATTTATCTAGGTAAGCATTGCTACTGGGGCTAAAAGTAATGGGAAACACAACATATTTTAATTGTCAATGAAACAGGATTAGAGGGGAAATTTTCCACTGGAGATACCTGTTCTGGTGAGATCAGTCTTCACAGGGTCTACCTTTTATTTTGGAGAGATTTCTGCTCACTTCATGTTAAGCTGTAACTTCTGGGTGTATTAGTTGTTCATCTGTTGAGGACTTTGACTATCACAATCAGAGAGGCAGCAGCCTATGCCCAGAACTGGGTACCTACCTTGACCACAAAGTGAACCCCAGGGAAGAAAATGCACCTAATTCATTTTTTATTTGAACTAATCTCTCAGACTATCAGACTGGTTGAGCCTGAAGAACATAAATAGAGGGGGAAACCTCCTCAACTGGACTTGGAGAGCAAAAAAAATAAAAACCCTTACAGAACCTAACAAAAAAGGGGTATAGCTAAATTCTAAGTGTAATCCTCAACCCAACCATGAAACACAGGGGTTAGCAAACAATCAGTTCTTAATACTACACACTTAACATTTAGACTAAAAAAGACTAGTATTTTTGGTTACGATAACACGTATTTTACTCTTCTTCTTTTCATGTGACAGCACTGGTGCTGGTGATTGGCAGTTCAGTAGCCTATCACTGTCACATGGGGATGAGGAGACAGACTTTAGCCCTGCGTAATCTTCAACGGTGATTATGGTGGGACTTACATTAAAGTGAACCTGCTGTTTGTCCTGCATGGACAAAGCAAAGGTTTACTTCAAAATGTACCCTTATCCTGTAGCCAGTGATTATAACTATTACTTAACCTTAAAAAAATAATAAATCCCCAAATTTATATTTAACACCATGACCATTGATGGTAACTTGAACATAACACAAAATTAACCCTAAAAATTATATACTTACCGGAGCAGGTTCTAAAATTATTGGCATAAAATGTATGCAGTTCTGCTATAACCACCACCTGAGACCAGATCTCTGCCCTAAAACCAACTATTCTGCTTTATAACATTGCAGTCCAGG
Source organism: Pelophylax lessonae (assembly GCF_965119305.1). Lineage (NCBI taxonomy): Eukaryota > Metazoa > Chordata > Amphibia > Anura > Ranidae > Pelophylax > Pelophylax lessonae. The sequence goes on from NC_138773.1 coordinate 287,253,965, forward strand.
CACAATCTGAGTCACATCCAGCACCTCCTTTCCTGGAAAAAATAGTGATTGTTTTTTAATCTTTCCAACCAATAGTTTCCCCCAAAGATAGATGGCTGGCTTGCATCTGCCTTCCATCATAGACATGTGCTTCTTTCCTTTTCCAGGATGCCATAAGTAGAGTGTAGTCATTTAGTAGTAATCCCCCCCACCTTAATATGGAGGATCTTATATGGAACCAAATTTTCCTTACCCATTACTTTCCCTATGGAGAGAATAGAAAGTGTACTGCTTTCTTATTATAGCATGACTCATTAGCACATTGTACCTGTATATATTAGCAGCGAAGTGTTCCTGGAAACATATCCTCCTCATCTACATAGTTACATAGTAGATGAGGTTGAATAAAGACAATAGTCCATCCAGTTCAACCTGTGTAGGTGTGTGTGGCCGTAATCATCTCACATACCCCTGAATGTTCTGATCCTCGAGATGCTTGTGTAAGAGTCATTTGAAAGCCACCATACTTCCCGCAGAAACCACCTCTTGTGGTAGAGAATTCCACAATCTTGTAGCCCTAACAGTAACGAACCCCCCACGTTGCCTGAGGTTAAAACGCTTTTCCTCTAATCGCATTGTATGCCCTCGAGTCCTCATGCAATCCCTTCGACTGAATAGCTGTTTTTCTATGCCGAGATCACCATTGAGATATTTATAAATTGCTATCATGTTCGCTCTCAGGCGTCTATTCTCCAGGGAGAATAAATCAAGCGATTGCAGACGTTCTTCATAATTAAGGTCCTCCAATCCCCTAATTAGTTTAGTTGCCCTTCTCTGGACTCTCTCCAGCTCCAACACATCCCTCCTGAGGACTGGCGACCAGAACTGGACAGAATACTCCAGATGTGGTCGGACCAGAGTTTTATAAAGTGGAAGGATTATAGTCTTATCTCTGGAATACATCCCTTTCTTTATGCATGCTAATATTCTGCTGGCTTTGGCAGCTGCAGGTTGACATTGCATCCTATTGCCTAGTCTATCATCTACCAAGACTCCCAGATCTTTCTCCATTTTTGATTCCCCTGGATCCTTTTACCTTGTTGTTGTTACCAAACAGAAGAACTTGTAAAGTGTCATTGGCTATTGTCATTGGTCATAAATGATTTGTTAGCTGATCTGAATCAATTTAGGCCCATGTTGATAGGACTTTGAACTGGTTTCTTTCCATACAAATCACCGTAAAAGCAAAGCAGCTTGAAGCAGCTGGATGCAGATAACAAGAAAGTCAAGTATGACACCTGTGCAGAAACTCAGATGGAACTCAGATGGAACTCAGAAGCATCTCAGACTGATTTCACCTGAAAACACACAGCATTTACCATTCTACGCAAGTCATTACAATGAAATCTGATTACTTGAAGTTACTGCACTGTTTATGCAATTAAACAAAAGTATAGTGCATTTATTTTGTGGGATATACTCTAGTCCTTGCTGAGCAGTCAGTTGGTTGGTATAGCAATTTGCCTGGCAGTTAGGCTGGCCATACACTGATAGATATTTTTTTTTTGTTCAACCTGAGAAAAAACTAGCAGAATAACATATCCACACTATACAGCTTGGATAGATTAATCCCTCTGCTGGGCTACTGTGTTCTGCTAGCTGTCAGTAGATTTGATTGGATGAAGCTGGTGTTTGACCAACAATTTACCAGGTGGCTTTTTTGTTTCTTCAGTCGAAGGATGTCAAATGGGGGAATTTTGGTTGATTTATCCGGAATCTGCTGAAATTTGTCCATATATGTTCCGCAGGCTTTAGGGTTTGCTCCAGATTACCAGTGTGTTATGAAGGGCATGTGCTGGTACTCATGGGGAACCAACAATATTGTCTGATCATTAAGTGTCTTATAAGGCATCTCTGCATTAAGGCAAAAAACTTCCCACTTCCTAATTTACCCTCCAGTATTGCCTCAGCTGCAGCAAAGCTCTTCTCACCTTCTGGTTTCACAGGAGAAACTGAGAACAGAAGAGCCATAGGCTTTGTCTGCTGTCAGTCAAACTTCTGTATGGAGGGAGCTAGGGTATGGTTTACCAGTGCTGTGTGTGTCTATGGATGTACAAAACCCAGCTCAGGAGAACTCCCACATAGGTATCTCCATGGCACTCAGCTTGCTAAGGAGGCACCCAGAGGATTGAGGAGCAGATAGTACCGGTGGAGGCCTGCCAAAAAGAAGGTAAGGGACCTCTCTGTGGAATATAATAATTTAAAAATGTAACCTTTAGTATCACTTTAAGGATAGTAATAAAAACTATTTCCATGTTTTCTAAGTGCAATGCACATCAGTAACTATTGTGTTTAAAATACACTTTACATGTGTCCGATGAGGCATTTTTAATGCTGAACTCCATATATATATATATATATATATATATATATATATATATATATATATATACAGTATATAACACACCATTTAATGCAATTTTGTATTTTTTTTACATTATTAAAGTGTCTTAGGCCAGCAGTGGATTTGCCAACTGATCCCCTGCTGAGCAGAGCACCCGGTGATGGGTCCATGTCTACTCTACTTATGCAGAGTGGAAACGATAACAGCCCACTTTGCTCTATGGGCAACCAGATCTAAATGATCTGATCAGTCCAGACGGGGGTAATGGATCCCTTTCCTCTTTTTTCTTTGTAGGTAACCACTCCCACTTCAGGTCATATTGCCCAGGCGATTCCACCAGAAGTTTGGCACCCCCCTCCCTACCCGCAGCCTTCTGGCACACGTTACAGGTCCAAGCAGGCTGCGGACCATTCATACAGCGCACTTCATATATGGACAGTGGGAAGCATGTGCTTCTTTCCTTTTCCAGGATGTCATAAGTAGAGTGTCATAGGTGGAGTTCTCACACTAAATATGCCTGTGCCAGGGACCCAAAGACTGGTAAAGAACTGTGACAGGTGAGGACAGCACCGGATCCTTGGACAGGTAAGTGTCCTTTTTTAAACAGAGTGAAGAACAGCTTTAATATAATTTTTTCATACAACTTTGTTATACCTTTCCAGCACTATAAAAAAGGAGAGGCAACACTAGGAGCTAATCAAGTTCTGCCGCATGCACATGTTTTGATAGGGAAGTGTCAAGAGCATTTGCGCCCCTGCTCCATTATAGCTGCCAGTTCCAGCATCCTTGTTTTGGCTGTGGCATTCTCCTTGTCTGTATGTCCACCTGCAAGGTGATTAATGTGGCCAGTCTCTGGGTGGAATCCAAACCTGATATAAGCCAGCCAAGCCTGCAGTCTCATGCTTGTGATAGAGATTGTGTAATATCCAATCAAGTTGCCTATTTGTGTGCCCTGTTCAGCTAGATTGGATTTCCCTGTGTATGATAGGATTGAATATCGACAATTCTCTGAACTCTAAACTCTGCCTGCCTTTTACCTGGACTGTCATTGAACCACTCTGCCTGTCTGCCAACCACAAGTACCTGTTTGCTTTGCTCATTGCATAAATGCCCTGGATTGGTGGCCAGGCACTATAGAATTGTGTATAAGTCCTGGGGGTGACAAAGTACCGGTAGGCCTGCTTGTCTTATGGGAAAGGGGGCTGCTATAGGTGAAGAACAAAGTAGCCAGCTATAGTGTCTGACCACCTGTGTTAGGGATAAGCGTGACAAGAAGGTGCTTGTGGCTGGCACGAAGAAACTGCATGCCGCCCAACTAAATTTTACGTTTGCTGAATTAATGTGGGAGTTAGCACCCCATGTGGCCACTAGGGAGACCACCACTCTAGGTCTCACACCAAAAGGAACGTCTTCACACCTGCCAGGGACACCTGTCTCAGCCTTGACCCTGGGTCATTTTAAGGGAAACAGTGTAAAACACTGATTATCCTACACCTGTTCTTATACATCCTACTCTTATTTTGTCACAGAATACATTGAAAAGTCTTTCACACTTATGGTTAGGCCTGGTCCCTAGGAAGCTCTGTTCCCCAGTGTCCCCTAAAATAGGGACTCTACTGCTGAGAAGGGAAGATCAACTGGCCACCACTGTTCCCTCTACCAAACTGGCTGTTCTTCATTCTTTACACAGATGTTGCTCTCTAGGGCTTATTTCACTGTCACTACAATGGTACATTTCTTTCCCCATCAATGTTTCCTGTAGAAATACACACTTAGTTCCTCCATATAGTGAACAGACTAGACATTGTTAAATAATGACATTAATTTACTGAGGCTAACATTGTTGGATTTCAGTAGCAGGTTCCATTTCAGACGTACAATGGCTAATACAAGACTTCTCCTTCAATAGAGTATAAGATATGTACAAAAGTTACATTATCTTATGTCTTCGGCTATGGCAATGGTGCGCATACCTTGGGCTATAACACTTCCCATATCAACTATTCAGTCTCTCCTTATCCCATACACGGCCGCCTTAGAAAGCATGAATTCTCTCTGTTCAACAACAACTACATCATTGCATTTGTGGTTTTTGTCCCACCTCAGATGCAAAGAGCTCTACTGGGTAGTGACCTACCCTCAGGTTGATGCACAACTGTCGTGGCCAACCACAGTTACAGAACTATAGGCCCTACCTACATGCTGAAAGGAGGAGAGTGATCAGAGCCAATGCCTGTTTCTTTATTGTCCAATCAGCAAACTGTGAGCAGAGAGATGACTCCACAGTATTCCTTAACTGGAACAAAGAAGGCAGTGTCACCCACATGGCTGTAATAATTGGCAGAGGACGGTGTATGAATCCTAAAAGTAGCTGGACAGAATTATGAACCATTTGATAGATAAGGCAATAGCTGTACTGTATATGTATTTCAGCTGTGTGAGTAGCTGTTTGCAGGAGTTTAGCTTTAAGGGCATTGTCCACCCTTGTCCACCCTTGTCCACCCTGAGGGAGCTTAGCCCATATTTAGGAAAACATTCTTGTATAACATCTGCAAGATAGTCTAAAACTGATCTCACTTATCAAGCGTGCAAATCACTGTAAAGGTCATCATCAATCATCATTTCTGTTTTTTTTTTAGATATATAAATCAATGTGATAGATTTACTTAGAGATACCATTATATTAGTTTACATATACTGTATATATATATATATATATATATATTTTTTTTTTTTTTTTTTTTTTTTTCACTTTTTAATGTTTTTATGTACAGTTTGTGATTATTAACGTATGTGGGAGGCTGTAATAAATGACTCTGACTCAAAGGATTTAAAAGGATTTACCTGCCAAAGGGTTCTTTACTTCTGTCATTCGAGTTCTGAGATTTAGACAGCTCTGTACTTTTACTTACAGGTCTCCTTCCCACTCGCAGCCTGTGACTGGACAGTCACTCAGCTAAAATATTAACTAGCATGTTAATGAGGGGGAAAGGAGGGACCAAGGAAAGCAAAATATAAACAGATTAAACTTCAGATCTCCTTCCATCTGACCTTTTGCATTTTAGTAGATATGAGGGCATTTGAAGTGTTTTTTTTTAAAGTTTTGGTGCTTTAAAACAAATTTGTAAAGGATTTGTATACTTTTAAAAAAAATAGCTAAATTCTGATCCAGCAAAATATATGATTGCCAATGGGGGACAGGGGGAATGTTGTAGAAAAGCTTTAAAACAAGTTCTCACTGACCTTTGTAGCTGCAGAAACTATGGAGCAATTCCTCCCCAAGGTTCAGAAGAAAAGCAATTTTAATTCCGGTTAGCCTTTAAAAATAAGTGTTCTATGACTCTTCAGTAAGGGTTAAACGAGAACTATAGGATTTTCTTTTTGTTTTGTTTTTTATTTTGAAAAGAATAGGTGAAGGTTATAACCCTGGTCAGGTTTTTTTTTCTGCCACCTGTGTCCCATTGGGGAGATTTTCCTTCACACCCTGCCAATAGCCAAAATAGGAAGTCAGTGGAAATCACTGCAAATTGAGAGAATCTCTTGGGGCCCCTTAGGTCACCAGAACTAGTGTACTAATCAGAAGTATTCCCCTCAATTACTGTTCTGGGGACAACCCAAAATTTGAGATTTTCTTTTACTTTCACTCCAGTGATAATGGTAAATAGGACAAATAAAGAGGTTGATTCTTCCTAATGGGGGCAAAGGTAGCAATAAAGACCTGACATGTATTCTAATCCATCTCCACTCTGTTCAAAACCAAAGAAAAAAAAAGTGTCTTTAGCTATACTTTAACTGGTTCCCACCCGCCGCATAGTCAGGATCACCAGTTGGGGTAAATAGCCAATGACAGTGGCTCTTTACCACGTGATCCGCTGTGTCCAATCACAGCTGATCACAATGTAAACACACTTGTCGGTTATCGACATTCCTTTCCATAGCGTGAGGTGAAGAGAGAGCCAGTAACTGGGTAGTGGAACTGGATCATCAGGGCACTGATCATCAGTATCAGTATCAGTGCAGCTCCAACAGTGCCCATCAGTGCTGCTAATCAGTGCCCAGCAGTGCTGCCAAGCAGTGACTCCTCATCAGTGCCGCCTATAAGTGCCCTTCAGTGCTGCCTATCAGTGCCCATCAGTGCCACGTATCAGTGACCATTAGTGCCGCATATCAGTGCAGCCTTATCAATGCCTCCTCATCTGTGTCCACCAGCGCCAACTCATCATTGCTTCCTATCAGTGTCACCTCATCAGTGCCTATCAGTGCCTATCAGTGCTGGCTATTAGTGCCAATCAGTGCTAATCAGTGCTGGCTATTAGTGGTCATCAGTGCAGTATCCTCATCGCACATCAGTAAAGGGGAAAAAATCACCTGTTTGCAAAATTTTATAACAGAACCTAAGAAAAACTTTTTTTCTTTTTTATTCAAAATTTTTGGTCTTTTTTTGTTTGTTTCACAAAATATTAAAAACCCAGTGGTGAATAAATACCACCAAAAGAAAACTCTATTTGTGTGAAAAAAAAAAAAACATTTTCATACAGGTACAGTCTTGCATGACTGCGCAATTGTCATTTAAAGTGCAACAGCGTTAAAAGCTGAACATTGGCCTTGGCAGGACGGGGGTAAAAGTGCCCAGTAGGCAAGTGGTACATGTTCATGTAGTCTAGGGGTGGTAAGTGGAATTATTAAATCTTTTTCCTTATTAATGACCTCCTCCTCTTTGCCACCAACTTTGTCAATATCATTACATTCAATACATGACCAGAGGTTCTGCATTGTATGCAAAGACTTCAAGGGCCTGCCCACATTCTGGGAGTAGAAGAGAGTGACGGCTGTCACACAAACAAGAAATAAAGTAAGTATTCCACTACTTTACACACCCCTTAGACAAAGCAAGGGTTTGCCCTTACAATCCTCGAGGTGGAGGGTTAGATATGCAATACTTTATTTATTTTTATATTACAGATATTTATATAGCACTGTCAATTTATGCATAGCTTTACATCTATATATATATTGTAAATTAACATGAGTCCCTGACCTCAAGAGGCTTACAATCTATGGTCGCTAACTCACATTAATACATACACATACTAGGGCCAGTTTGGACAGCAACCGATTAACCTACTTAGAAGTTTCTTCTTCTAAAAACAATTTTACCTACCTGCTGCCTTTTTTTTATTTTGTATACAACATATATATATATATATATATATATATATATATATATATATATATACATCGTATACAACCCCCAGGATTGGAGCCAGGGGCCAAGATAATGTAAATTCAGTGCACATGTGCCCAATGGGCAAAGCAAGAAGATGCCAGACCTAGAAGATAAAGAGTGGTGAAATGAAGGCAAGAAGTCCAGACCACCCTGCATCCCTAGAAGGAAACATTCCCAGAGGTACAGCAAATGCAACATAATGTGTATTTATGCTGTGCCCCTCCCCCATTTAATTCCAAATTAAGGTGGGTCTCAGAGCTTTGCTCTCTCTGACTTCATGGTCTCCTGCTCTATGTTTATACAAGAGATTGAGAGATTGAGAGTAGAGGGCTGGCAGAGTGCTTCAGCAGTATATGAGCTGCTGAAATAAAACTTAAAGAAATTTGAAGACGAATCAGCCTGCAGGACCAGAAGTATGGCTACAAGCCATGTTTTAAAGTGACCCTCTTGCAAAAAATACATATTAAAAGTTATACATATAGTAAAAGCCATATTACCTCTCCTGCGTTGAACTGCTCCCTCAAAGTCTGTAGGTAAACCAAAGTGCCCAGCTGCCCCTTGTTTGGAGGGACTGTCCCTAGAACCAGCACTCTGTCCCCCTCTCCACTTCAGTTGCCCCTCTATTTTGGTGTGATTTATAGACCTATATAAAAAATGTTTCTCTTTAACTAGAAAAATAAATATTTTACTGCATTAAACCTTTCATCCAACCTCTACATTTTTGCATTTGTTATTTTAAAAAGCCACTATAAAGGAAAAGTAGTGATGGAAACAAAAATGACTTTTGTGCATATTATTTCTGGAGATTATGAGGGAATGTATCCTTTGTCTACATACTTTGTGCCAAAGTATCTCAGAAAGTGGGTCTGGGTCCCCCACAGCTTTCACTGGTTCCTTCTGCTAATCCTTACATCACTACAGGACAAGTCAGATTCTGTTTCAGATTCTGAGATGATACTGAAAAGTCAAAAGCATTGAACTCGGACTTCTGGTGGACCACTTTTGACCTTTTAGAAATAAAAGAAATCCTGTGCTGCCAATGATGATTAAAATGATATTAATGTATATGAAACTATGTATCAGGAAACTAAAATAAAAAATAGAATGTGTATTGTGAAGAAGTCATGTGATCTTGTGACGCAACGTGTTGGACGGAGCATGGTGATGTTACTTCCGTTTCTGCAGAAACTGGAAATAGTAGTGAGAAGCCATGCTTTTGCTTTTCTGATGATTGTATCTTGTATTGGAACACATTTTATTATCGTAAGTTTAAATTTGGCAATAAACTTAGATAAGAATTACCTAGCAGTATTACGCTATAGCTATTCATTGTGTTCTGCATTTTGAGCTATTACATCGGCTATGAATCATGAAAGAGAGGCTTGGTTAATAGGCTCACTGAGGACCAAAGAAGAAAGTCAAGTCTTGCCTAAAAGGAGAATCTCTTACCTGTGTTTTGGGTCTTAACCTTAACGTAGAAGTTCAGCTTAAAAGAAATAACTCTACTGGCAGCCACATTCTAAGACTAAAGAAGAAATCGCTATACATACTTTTTCTGAAGCCACTCCAGTCCGGTCCCACGCTGAGCTGTCAGAGGCAGCTTCTATGATTGGGCTTGTGCAGGTAGGGCAGCCAGCAACGGAAGCCCCATAGTAACTCTATCAGTGACGTCACTTCCCAGGCATTTCCCAGCCGTCTCTGGCTGTCTCCTGCACACAGGTACCGCTGCTAGAGACCGGATCGGCTTCAGAAAAGGTATCTACAGCGATTTTTGCTTTATGGTGTAAGATAGGTCAGTTTTAGAATGTGGCTGTGAGTAGATTTGGAGATTTCAGTTTTAGACTGAACTTCCACTTTAAGGTGAACAGCCAATTCACATGGTGGTGGAGCTTGTTTGGAAAATTGCAGTTTTATGAACTGCTCACATTGGGATTGTGCACTCACTTTTATATTTTAAGAAGCTTTTATTGATTGGTGTATGTTGGACAGACAGTACTGCAATTGCGTACTCACATATCTTCTTCCTTATATTAAGTTTTATTTGGTGTGTGATGTTATTGTATTCCCTCACCACATTTGTATTTGATAGTGCTTTACAATATTTAAGTGTTTTTGGGGATATAACATTTGGTTGAATATCATATTGATGTAAGGGGAGTGCTACACTTTTTTCCTATATATATTTATCCAGTGTAAAGATCCCGGGGGATTAAACTCTAGTGGTGCATGCGTTTCCAAGAAATTGTGCCAGTCTAGACATTGTTTTTAAGGGCATGGCAGCCCAGTTTTAATTAAAGGAACAGAAAGTAAAAAAAAAAACAACAGCATTTTCCCTCAAAGGGGGTTCCTCCATTACTGTAATTTGTTAGTTTAGTCTCCTGGCTTACTCACTTGCCACACAGCTGCTTCAGGCATCAAGCCTAGGCCTTAGGTCTGATCCTCAGACCAACACAAGTATCCTTCGGTCAAGCTCCCTTGAAGCTTACTTGAATCAGCTTTGCGCTGTACTGTCGCAAACTACCGCTGCCTCCTGCAGACACGTACGCTCAAAGTGCCACCTGCAGCCTTTCTCTCTCCTAGAGAAGGTGGGAGCCCTCCTGACTCCCATAAACAGACCTTGTGTCTGTAGGGTGGAATCCTCCTGACTTCTGGGCCAGTCCTCCTGTCTGCAGGGTGGAGCCGTCTCCAAGTGGGAGCCCTGGGTGCAAACCTTGGGACTTTAATAAACCCAGCCCACACCTTTGCACTCAGCATACCTGCCTCTCCAAAAATCAGGCGTAAATTGCTAATAAACACAGTGACACAGGCTCACCTCACTACAACGCTTTCAACCTTGTTGTCTCTAAGCAATACTCAGTCTCATCCTTGATTGGCCCATCCCTTTGGCTGCCTATGCAAAGCAACTGCCTGTTTCTAAAAAAGTCCTGTGGCCAAAAGTCAAGCACTGTGTACTTTGGATATCCCATCTATTAAAAGCTCTGCTCATTGACTATTACAAGGGGGTTGACTTACCAAAGGCAAATAGACTGTTCACTTTGCAAGGGAAGTTGTACTTTTCCAAAATTTTTGCACATGATTGGGTATTCTTTGCAAAGTAAAATTTCAACACATTCATTAAACTATGGGGATAATTCTCTTGCATAGTTCAAATTTCCTTGTAAAGTGATCAGCCTATTACCTGTAGAACATCAACCCCAAAGAGTCTGAACAGTAGCATGAGTAGTAATGTTGCTTATTGTTCTGCCCATTAAAGACCACCAAGGCATGTCCACATGATTAAAGCAGTTTTAAACTCCAAACCATAAATGTAATTCATTGCAACATATTAGTTGCATTGTAATAGTTAGATATAATATAGTTAGATGTGGTGGCTGAATTCATTTTCTTTTTTTAGGCTGTATTCCTTCTGAATTCACCTGGTGATCTGGCTCATTAACACACCTTCTGTATTAAAATGCCTCCACTCTGGATGAAGGAGAACAGGTGGCAACTTTGGACAGCAGCATTATCAGTCTGTGAAGAGGTAGAGTTTGATGTACTAGAACATTTACTGAAGCCAAACTCCAGCCAACACTTTAAAAGCATTTACACCACTGAGGACTTTAGGACAGCTGTACAGTTTGTGGGTTGCCTAAGGGCAGCAGCCCCTCAGGCTCTGGAACCCCCCTGATGAGAGAGAACCCAGCTCTCTTTGGTACCCCAGTCTATTTATCACTTTTCCAGCCACCTTCTGGACACTCCTCTCCAGGGATTGCCTGGAGCATGATAAATATTCAGGCTGGGTATTTTAACATCTCACTCTAATATCTGGAAGCTTCCTCCAGAGGCAGGGAGAAGCAATCAAACTCCCAGCCTGTAAAACACAGAACAGGCCAAACAAACACTTTTCCTAACAACCTACTGTATGTTTGTAGGGTGCTACATTTGCATTTTGGTTTAATACAGCTTTAAGCACTAGCAATGAAATCCCTTACTCCGCTTTCATTGCTTCTCGCTTTGACAGAGTGCTGAAATGATGTGTCTCTGGGTCTAAAATAAGGTATGCAATGAAAATGGAAAGGTTTTATTAAAACATTAGAACTAGCATGTTGATGAGGGGGGGGGGGGGGGGGGAAGGAGGAACCAAAAAAGTAAAATATAGGCAGATTAAATGTTTACTTGTTTCTACATATGTTTCTCTTTCAGTCTGACCTTCATCTTACTGCAAAAAATATGAGGCCATCTGTAGAGTTTGGATGAACTTTAATCTTCACTTGTAAAAAGTGTTATTTTTGTTATTTTTGGGACAGTTGTTAAAATCGGTGAAAATGGGTTTCAACAGATACAGCAAAGTTTTTCCTAAAAGTTTTGATGCTTTAAAAAAATGTAAGAAAATAGCTGAATGGTGATCTATTTATATATCTGATTGCCACTGGTGGACAGTAGGGAATTTGAAAAGTAACAAAATCTTCTAGAGATTTATGATTTAAGTAAATTGGCCTTCGCTTTATTTTTTTTTTTGTTTAATTTTCTTTTGAGCAATTGCCAGACAAGCACAGAAAATTGGAATCAGTGGTATAAACAATCATGTGGAAAGGACTTCAACAACAACCTTGTAAGAGTGATAAATGTGGTATGGTAGAGGCCCATGTTTGCATTGATTTTTATATAAGTTATACTATTGATCTTGAATGCAGATGAGGACCAATGCGCTACCTAAGGAGTTTGATAGGAGCCAGCCAATTATCAAAAATAAAAAATATCAGGAAAAGCTGCCAATTTTAATTGTTGTCCCCCACCGTGAATTGTGATGTGTATGGTCACTACGCATCCCTTGATAAAGTCACGTGCGTAGTGACGCAACGCGTCGGGAGGAACCGGGTGACGTCACTTCCATGTTCACGGGCATGACCGGAATTCCTACTGTGTACCGCATTGAGTGGAGTCACTGCTCATTTTTTACTGCTTGCATGTAAGTGTGATATTTTTTGCTCATTAAAAAGTTATTTTACATACTACACTATGAGCACTCTTGTCTTTTACATCCCTATGAGGCTTGATGGGTGCTTGTGACACACAGTTGCAGAACAGAGGATCTACATTGTATTAGGATACCTGCTTAATACGGACTACAGGAATTATACCATCCATTATTTTAAGAAGACTATCGGTGGAGCCGGATTTGGAGTACAGAACCCACAACTAGTTTATACACATGCACTTGATTGTGTGTTTGAGGTAAGCGGCCACTGCACACTATACAGCACCGGGATTGGCATCAATAATTTTGCAACATTTTTACACCTTCACTTCATGAATGTTTAATCGTTTTTATTGTGAAGATCTATTTTAGCACAGAAGATTTTGGTTATATTCTGTCACTTTGGACATATTTCATTTACAAGATTGGTGAACAGACTACATTATTTATTCAGCGCACAGCATTGGATCACATTTGTATGGGATATTGTGTTTATTATCTTTGGCACATTTGGATTTTTTTCAGTGTTTTAATGTTGATTTACCACATTTGAATTAGACACAGATTTTTTCATTCTATTTGGCATTTTTACACGATTTTGATTTAGCGCAGATTTTGTTTCACCATACACATACTATTGATCTTAATGTTAGTAAGTATGGGTAGGTATTTAGACAATCTGTGACCAAGGAGGATGGACCCAGCAAGGATATGGCTATATAGGATTATGGAGTAATAGCGAGAATTATAAACAGATAGGATGAAAAAAGGAAGGAAGGAGAGGGTAGGGGAGGGTGTTGGGTAGCCACTGGTTGATGGTTCATGGTTGGCCTCCATTTTAATAAAGTTTTTGCTGGTCTTGTTTTCTTTTACTTTTCTTTTTTGGGCTTCAACTAAATAGATGTATGCCTTATCTCAACCTATTGAATATGGAGTAACATTTTATTACTTCCTGCCGAAACTGCACAGTATTATGTTTAAATCGTTATTCAAACATATCACAATGCTATCTTAACAGGAAGTATTAAAATGTTACTCCATATCCAGGTCACCCACTCTTACACTCAGAGGGAAGATATTGGAAAATAGGGTTGAACAAGCTATTTTCTTTTCATTTTAATCTTGGGTTCAACAGGAATGGCAGGGAATATGCTATTGAAACATGTACTAAACATTCAAGGATATACAGAGCATCCCCAAGTACTTTCCTATCACATGAAAAAGTCACCAAACAGTTAATGACATGTAGAGGTAGACCAGTAGAAAATATGTTTCAAAGTGAAATATTACGGAGTCTGCCATGTTGCTGGTGCAAAATAATTGGTTGAAGGAACTTTGGTCCAAAGAACTCTAGCAGAGACCTTGCAAAACCTCTGCCCAGTTTTACTATTCAGTTATTGTACCAGCCATGGAGTGTTCATGCAAAGCTGAAAAACAGATTTTCTGGCTGACCTCTGGCGTCATTTCTGGAGCGCACACTGTGAAGCTTCCGTTCCGTCAGTTGTGAGGCGACGACTTCCGGGTCTCGCCAATCAGCGGGAGGAACCCATTGCGCGGCTTCCCGCCGCGCATGGGTATATACAGAGGACGCCAAGGGCCATTGTCGGCGCCATTTCCCTCCACTCTCCTCTTTGGAAGGAGGCGGTATGGAGATTCTGTGTATGCAGACTGGATTGTATCAGTTCGCACATTAGAGCAGAGTGGTATCTTTTTCTATGGGAAGTCTGTCACATCTTGGACCTAATGTACAACCACAGGGGATTCTCTTCCTGTAAGTATTTTTTGCAATATTGATCCGGTCCTTACCTGTGGGTTCAACCCTTTGTAAGCTGTGTGGTTGGGGGTTGGGTTATCATCTCCCTTTTTCCATGCCCCATTGTTTCTACGTTAGTGACATGAATGGCCATGTTTTTTTACCATTGCTATACAAGCATTCTTTTCTCTGTTTTAAGGCACCGCACTTTAGGGGGTCCTTATAGATCCACACCCCTTGACCCTACTGGAGGTACAGGCTTTCCTACCACATTGGGGAAGTGGATTAGCCTGTGGCTTTTTCTCCTTCCCCCCCCCTCCTCTCTCCGCCAGTCAACTTAAGATATTTTGAATTCCGAAGATATATATGATGCGATCTAGAACAGAAGGACTTGGTGGGTATTGGCTCATATGTGAGTAGTTCAAGTGCTCATGTCTTTGGCTGCTGTGTGTGAGGCAAGTTACGCAGTACATTCATACATTCTTTCTCTTTTTGTCTTTTTTCTTGTTTGTATGTTTTTGATTTTTTCTTTTAGGAAAAGGGGATCACTAATCTGTATATGTATCCCTGATGAAGATTGGAACTCAAAAGTTCATCAACTATTTCGAAACGCGTTGGATTCAATACTCTCCCTCCCCTAGGGGCTACACCCCAGGGCGGGAGTGGTGTATCCCCAATTCTCTCTTTTTTCTTCCTGATGCTCCCCTGCATTATACCTTGTGGTCCTATTTACCCATGACCGAGTTCGGTCTCTTCCGCTTTTGGCCATGGGAGTAGGATTAGGCTGTATGAAATTGTTTCAGTCTGACTCATCTGTCATATTTTATCAGAATTGTATTTAATAAATTTTCATATTTTTTTATATATACTGTTCTTATGCACTTGTTTTCTCTACTCTTTTTATTGCCTTAAAAATCCCTCCCCTAAGAGGAGAACAACACATTTTGTGTTATACTTTGCACTGATATATGGGATGATGGCAATTTTGTGCCACTTATCATCTGGGATTAATATATTTAGCTGAAACACAGATTTGGCTCTGTTCAGAGACCTAAGCAAACACCAAATCTCTGACATCTGCTATTGATTCAGAAAAAAAATACAGTGCTGAGAAGACATGATGCTTATAGTAGTGGTCAGGAGCAGAAAACGGAGTATGAAAATGGGGACTTAACTAATAGTAGTTAGTCAAATTCAACTGGACTTGTTGTGTAATGCTGAAGTTGTTTCACCATTCATTCAAATGGTTTCCTCAGTGCAAATGAGGGTTGGGAGAGCCATGGCAGCAGCCCCCCTACGCCTGAAAGCCCAAGTTTGGGCAACATTTTTTTTAATACTATAGTCCTCCACCAGGGGTTTAAAGCAAAAAAAAAAGCACCTCTGTCTGCAATACTTAACTCCTCTCAAGTGCTGTCCTCACAAAAATGTCTTTCTACTCCTAGAAGTCCAGAAGATTTTTGGTTGAATGATGCCAAGCACAATTGAGGACAAAGATTTGCACATTTTGAACAGATAGACAAATTAGTTTGCAAGAGGTATGGAAAAGGTCATCTACAGGACTGGGGAGGCTTCAGCACCACCGTTCACCAATACATAATGCCCTCTAGATTTGATAGCAATTCACATTTCCAGCTATGTATCTTATAAAATTAAAATCTCTCTAAGACTTTATGGCACCATGGTGATTGGATTATGTCATTAGAACAGGGGGAGTCCACAAACCTTCACACCTCCTGTCATGTTCTTGGAAAACCAATATCTGCCTTGACACATTTCATTAAACCATTGTAATTGGATTAAAGTGACTTAATTTCCCCTATAGCTATACATGGTGGGGTATGTTCCCAATATGTTTTTTAAATGAGGGAGACACTTGAATGAAACATTTTTAATATTACAGGACAACTCCATTTGAGTTAGACTAATTACTACCAAATACTGTATACCATGACCTGGATAGATGAGAACCTTCAAAGACAGAATTGGGTCTTTCTGATTTTTTTTTTTTTTACATACAGTATTTAAAGTGGTTGTAAACCTCAGATATCAATATGAACAAAGCATATCACTCTATGGTGTGTCACTTCTGACACGTTTTCCTTACACCAAGAGAAAAGAAGTTACAAGGCAAGGATCTCCAGCTGATTGACAGCCTCAACTCTGTTCCAGCGGACTGTGTGAAAGGGGAAGGGGTGGGGGGTCCCTTCCCTTCAATCAGCTCTCAGAGCTCTCCTTCCCCATCCCCTTTTTTTTATAAATGCTCAAACAAACTTTATAAATTCTGGACTTTGAAGAGATGTAGAGAAGAGAAGACTGCAGATAGGCAGTGTGACAGACCGCTTGGCACCCCTCTTAGGTGCATCCATCAGTATACAGCTTCCTCCAGTCTGGAACTAGGAACCAGTTATTATAGCTGAATATTTCACTCAAGGACTAGACGATACTAGCTTAGGTGCAAACTGGAACTCACTTTATTTTAAACCCACACAAAATAAGATAAGAGCTTGATCACATTTTGCAAACAGTAGGATAATAACATAGCTAAGGAACAGCCAACATAAACATAAATAGTAATCTAAATAGTAAGCTAACTAGTTACCTAGACAAGCCTAGGTGACTCAGTACCCACCCAGAACATTCGGCATCAGTTCCCCAGTAAGAAGACCTAGGGCAGCCTACATGTATAAATGATTAGCAGACAGACAGACAGTTGACTCAATTAACAATGGGAATTCACACCTAGAAGGCTCACAATAGGAGAAATGATACCATGGGAGAAAGACACCTTAGCAAACAGATTATAGCAGGAGACCCCAGAGTCGATTGTTTTGAGTGGATTATATTAACATCTGCTCTGAGTCTCACAGTTTAGGAGGGGGTGGAGCAGTCATTGCTGATTTGGGCACAAAGGCCCGAAATCTATATCCAGGTCCTAGGTTCCAAGAGTCTGTGTGTTCCAGAGAGACATGGACCCCAAACTAAAGCAAGACCACTTCAAGAGTCCCCCAGGCACAAACTCCCCAAGAATAGAGCCCCCTCAAAAGCCAGAGTCCATAGTCAGTAGGCAAGAGGCTACCCTGCAGTCCCCTCCAAAAGCCTCTGTCCCAGCTGGATCTGTCACAGACAGGTATAACTTATGTATGAGAAATGTTTTCATCCCTGTGTACCACCTTAGGTCAATCATTTCACTGGGTATATGGATGGGTTTACAACCACTTTAAGGCCCCTTTCACACAGGGAGTCCTTCAAGCGGACTCCGTTTTTTCTCAGCGGGGGATCGAACTGCCGATCCCCCGCTGAGCAGGAGGATGGCAGCTCTGTCTCCGCGCTGTGTTGCGGAGACAGAGCTGTCAAGTACCCATGCATCTCTATGGGGGAATCAGATGAAAATGGACTGTCTGTCCATTCTCATCCGATCCGCCAGATGGATGGAAAATAGGGTTTCTATCCGTCCGGTTTTGACGGATCGGATGTCAGCAGACTTGTCTCCGCTGACATCTGATGCCCCATAGAGATGCATGGGGCATCCATTCAGATCCGCCTGAAAAACAGACAGGCGGATCTGAATGGACTCCCTGTGTGAAAGGGGCCTAAGTCAGTCCAAAATGGATTTAGTTTAAAGCCTCGCACACGCGCAACGAATTTCCGCAACAAATTTCCGTCTGTTGGTTGGAATGTGCTCTAGACTGCACACAAATTTTCCTGCACAACAGAATTCTACTTCAGAAGTGATGTCATGTGTTGGATTGCTTTGTATGTGTTCTTTCATCTCTGAGCATGCCTAGTCTTGCTCATAAGATTTTTCCCCATCGATATCTGTACTGACTGCATGAAATTCGGACGTGTTTTGACGGAGGACAAAAATTTTATAGCCTGCACACCAGAATTTTTTTTAGGCCGATAAGTCGGAGTCGGTTGTCGAGAGCACCATACTATCAAGCCGATAATCGGCAGATCGGTCGTCGGACGAAAATTCCCGGCCGAATTTCCACTCGTGTGTACGGGCCTTCAGCTTCACTTTTTGGTTTTGAATCACACCCTAATTTCCTACTTCTCTAGGGACTACACTGATGAGATCTACCAACCTCAGTTACTGGGTCTGTTCCTGGGCAGCTGGAAGTTTTGAGCGTTCCTGGCTATCTTGGGTAGTTCCCACTCCTCCTGTCCCATTCTCCATAATATAATATAAATCAAAAATGCATCCAGAATGCTCATGGTAGAAGTGCAAGCCCAGGAATTCAATTGCAGAATTATCACCAGCAAATACCTTGAGTAGTACAATAAACTGTTATATGGGCTAACTCTCGGGCTTGTACCAAATATCCGTTGAGGGCGGACTAACCCTTTTTAGTAGTGAATGCTCAGTTGCTCTTTGGAGTCATTTTGTTTAATTCAACTTGGCGAAAGGTTCTCTTTAAACCTAGCGACAGAGAGCGCGGCTGTGTGCGCAGGAACGGGCGAGCTGGACTCCGATCCCACCCACCTTGTGCTACTCTAAACAAGCCAGGATCTTGGTGCTTCATCTAAAAACCATTTACAATAATATTAGTTGTCAGTAAATATTCAAACACACAACTCATAAAGCTATAAAAATGGATTAGAAGCCATTTAAAAAAGAATTAACAAACTAGAGGAAGAGTATACTGTCAACAAACAAATGCTTCATCATAGCACTGTAATTCGGAATTTTAATTACCCCTCTGTTTCTGTAACAAAACAATGCCTGAACTGGCAGCCATTTGAATCTCTCACAGGTCATTGAGCATTGCAGTTAATTACTCTATGAATAGCCTGCTTTTCTCCCCTCTGGAAGCACGTTTCTAATGGCAGTCAGGGTCTGACAAATGTGTCATCTACATAATTAGCTAGGAAGCAACACAAAACATTAAACATGCTTTCCGCCGACAACTATCAAAACATTTCATTTGTTGTCAATTATTCATCACTTTGTAGGTTCTGAAGGGGTTGTTATTATGGAAATAAGTCCAGATGCTAACAAGGTTAGGAGTTTTTGATTTAAATGAGTTGATCGGAGGCTAACTTGAACAAATAAAAAAAAAAAAAAAAAAAAAAATCTATTGTATTCAAATGGAAGACAGTTTTCAATCAGACGTAGATTACAAAAGGAATTTGTTCTGCTTAAACCTTTCACCAGGAAATAATTAGAAATTAGAGGCAAGAGTGAAATGAACAGCAGCCGGATGGCGGTAGAGGTGACCGCGGAGGGACTGAATGTCAACTGGAGGTTTTGTAAACTTGGATGTATTATCATTTTTTTTTTCTTTTGTTTCTTATTCGCTTTTCTGATGTATGTACATGTTATGTTGAAGAAAAAAAAAAAGAGATGTTAACTAGAGATGAGAAAATGAATTTGCCTGAACAGGATTTTAGCTTGGATTTTTAGTATCTTTCTTTCCTGGTGGAGCGTGACCGTGTACCTGTCTACCAGGGGTGTAAATGATTCCTTCTTAGTTCTTTTATTAACCATTACTAGACCGGAAGGATTTGCCCCTTAATGACCAAGCCATATTTTGCGATTCGCCACTGCTTTACTTTAACCACTTAAGCCCCGGAAGATTTTACCCCCTTCCTGACCAGGGCCTATTTTGCAATTCGGCACTGCGTGATTTTAACGGACAATTGCGCGGTCGTGCGACGCTTTACCTAAACAAATTTGACGTCCTTTTTTTCCCACAAACAGAGCTTTCTTTTGGTGGTATTTGATCACCTGTGCGATTTTTTGATCATGCGCTATAAACAAAAAAAGAGCGTCAATTTTGCAAAAATAACAATATTTTTCAAATTTTTTTATATGAAATTCCCCCCCCAAAAAATGTAAAAATCAAACATTTTTTTAATTTTTGGCCAATTTGTTTTCTGCTACATATGTTTGGTAAAAAAATCACAATAAACGTATTTTGATTGGTTTGCGCAAAAGTTATTGCGTTTACTAACTTAGGGAAAGATTTCTGTAATTTTTGGTGTTTTTTTTTAACGAGTAATGGCGGCGATCTGCGATTTTTTTTGCGGGCCTGCGACATTGCGGTGGACAGATCGGACCCTTGACTGACATTTTTGACACTTTTGGGGGTACCAATGACATTACTACAGTAATCAGTGCTATACATATGCACTGTTACTGTACAAATGACACTGGCAGGGAAGGGGTTAATTTTATTGGTGAGGGAGGGGTTAATGTATGCCTGGTGCTTACTAACGTGTGTGGGGGGAGGTGACTGAGTGACACAGGGAGAGATTGCATGTTCAGCTATGCTGAACCCTGCAATCTGTCACTGTTTGTCACTTAGGAGATCCGCCCACTCTGTTTACACAAGCGGGCGGATCTCCAAACTCGATCCCCCGACGATCAGGGAAGAGCAGCGGCGATCGCCACCGCTCCTCCCCTGGCCCGACTCCCACTGTGACTGAAAACAGCAGGAGCGCGCCACCGCCGCCTACAGGGGGAGGAGTCCAGCGACGTAGGTCTACGTCGCTGGACGGAATCAAGCCACTTTGCCGCAGTACAGTCCCAGTGACTGGTGGGCAAGTGGTTAATGACCAGGCCATAGTTTGCGATTCGGCACGGCGTTACTTTAACACAATTGCGCAGTTGTGTGACGCTGTACCTAAATAAAATTTAAGTCCTCTTTTTCCCACAAATAGAGCTTTCTTTTGGTGGTATTTGATCACCTGTGTGATTTTTATTTTTTGCGCTATAAACAAAAAAAGAGCGACAATTACGAAAAAAAAAAAAAAACAATATTTTTCATATAACATTCCCCCCCCCAAAAAATCTAAATCTTTAACATTTTAGGCCAATTTGTTTTCTGCTACATATTTCTGGTAAAAAAATCACAATAAGCTTATTTTGATTGGTTTGCACAAAAGTTATCGCGTCTACAAACTACGGGAAAGATTTATGTCATTTTTATTGTTTTTTTATTTTTATTTACTAGTAATGGCGGAAATCTGCGATTTTTTGTGGGACTGCGACATTGAGGCGGACAGACCGGACCCCTAACTGACTTTTTTGACACTTTTTGGGGGGGACCAGTGACATTACTACAGTAATCAGTGCTAAAAATATGCACTGTTACTGTAATAATGACACTGGCAGGGAAGGAGTTAACCTTGTGGGTGAAAAAGGGGTTAAATGTAAGCCTAGGGGAGTGATTCTAACTGTGGGGGGGTGTGGCTTGTGAAATGACCATAGAGACATTTGATCCTATATAGAAGGATCACATGGGCTCTATGGTCATTGCAGGGAGAAGGGGTTAACAGTGCGGGTGATCAAGGGGTTAAATGTGTACCTAGGGGCGTGATTCTAACTGTATGGGGGGGCATGGCTTGTGAAATGATCACAGAGACCTGTTTTCCTATATAGCAGGATCACAGGAGCTCTGTGATCATTCCAGGGAGAAGAACGGTCAGCTACTGTATGTTTACAACAGCTGACCGTTCTTCTCTCTCAGCGCGCAGGTGTCAGGCGGCAATCGGAGCCACCTGACCAGTGCATCAGGTTCCCCGCTGATGAGCGGGGGGGGGGGGCGTGCGCTCGCTCCCTGGCTGCAGGCGCGCGACCGACATATACCTACATCGGTTTGCGCAGGAGCTGCGGGCAGTCAGCAACAGGTTAAAAGAAATGTATGGGGTTTATTTTTCAGAATCCTACTTACCTAGGTTCATGCAGGATTGGTCCAATGCTGCATCTGTCCCCCGCCGGCTCTAACACTGAGAACCGAGCGATTAACCACTTGGCGAACAGCTGCCGTAGTTTTACAGTGGCACATCGGCTCTGTCCCGCGAAGGAACATACCTTTATGTCGCTTTGCAGGACAGCTATTGGGGGGCGCACGCGCGTGCCCATTTGCCACAGGGGAAGCCAATCAGCGTGTCCGGTAGCTGCGATTGCCATTGGGGATCAGCAATCGCTCCCCTTGGAGACAGAACAGTGGTCTGCCCTTGTAAACACGGCAGACTGCTGTTCTGTCAGTTATGGACACAGGGATCCCGTGTTCTTCTTATTTAGGAACACGGATCTCTGTGTTCATGCAGCAAGCCCCTCCCCCACACAGTTAGAAAGAACCCCCTAGGGACACATTCAACCCTTTGATCGCCCCTGGTGTTAACCCCGTCTCCCTGTCAGTGTCATTTTTACAGTAACAGTGAATATTTTTAGCACTGATTACTGTAGTAATGTCGCTATTCCCCCCAAAAGTGTAAAAAATGTCATTTAGGTGTCAGATCTATCTGCCGCAATGTCGCAGTCCCGCTAAAAATCGCTAATCACTGCCATTACTAGTAAAAAATAAATAAAAATGACAAATATTTCCGCTAGTTTGTAGACAAGATAACTTTTGCACAAACCAATCGATATACACTTATATGGCAAAAAGTAAATAATTTTGTTTTTATTTCAGAATTGTCGCTCTTTTTTTGTTTATAGCGCAAAAAATAAAAATCGCACAGGTGATCAAATACCACCAAAAGAAAGCTCTATTTGTGGGGAAAAAAGGACATCAATTTTTTTTAGGGTACAGCGTCGCACGACCACGTACTTGTCAGTTAAAATAACGCAATGCCGTATGACAAAAAATGGCCTGGTCATTAACGGGGTAAATCATTCTGGTCCAGAAGTGGGTAAACACCACTGAGAGCTCAGTTCTCAGGGCTCCATGAGCAGAGAGCTGGTGATGGTCAGTCGCCGGTCCTCTGCTCTGCTCCCTCCCCCCCCTCCAGGGTGGAAGCGGCCAGCTCAGGCTCACAGCTGCTTGCTGAGTGGCTGAGCTGGGTGACGGTTCAAGTCTTTTGCAGATCCTGACTCCCTTGTCGTGATCTTGCCGGAGTCTGGACCGGCTCTGTGACATCAGCAGATTCATCCCACTGTCTGCTACAAATGGGTCACAGGGGTGCTGAACGAACTGCACTCCTGTGATCCATAGGTGGAGTATAGCCAAATGGGTCACAGGACTCCTGTAAACATGGGAGGAGTACAGCCAAATGGGCTTTGGCTTTAGTTCTCCTTTAAGCCCCAATGGCTGAGAGCCCTGACCAGTGTGTTCTGGCAGGAGGGGGCGTCCCTCATTTAGAACCCAATAGTTTAGCAGGGAGATCGCTGTACTAACATCGGATTGTTAGTAGAGGATCTCCTCTTGAGCCCTTCAGGTTTTTTGTTCAGCCTGCTGGGTTGAACGAAAAAAAAAAACTGATAGCATGTACCAGGTTTTAGTTGGTTTGAGCTAAGGACCACGCTGGACTAGCTGAGTTAGTTATAATCTGTATTAGGCTTCATGTACACTAGATTACATTTCCTATGCATTGGCATTTGGCGTTTTCCTGCGGCTGGGAATCGAAACGTTCCTAACCTGAATGTGATTCTTCTGTGTTCAGGAGAGGGAGGTTGAAGCTCACCTAACTGTGGCAGCTCCTAAACTCTGCTAAAAGCCTATGTGTGCATTGAGGCTTTTATGGAGTTGAGTTTAGGAGCTTTGGCAAGAAAATGGCAAAAGCTCCTAAACTCATTTAGTCGCTGCCAGTGTCCACTTGTGTACATGAAGCCTTAGTAGTAGTAGTATATGATTTGTGACTCCCATTGGAGGCCAGGGCTGCTACCTGACTGGTACAACTATGACATTGCTTCATCCTTTTTTTTTTTTTTTATGCCAGTGAGACATTTATATTACAAAAACTGATTGCATACTTTATGTTTGTGTTTTTATGCTTGCATTTTCCCCGAAACGCGTTGGCTTGATTTGCTCATTTCATGATCTCAATAAATGATTACCACCCCTCTATCAAGTGTGGCATCACTCCGTATGTCAAGCCCTCCTTTTTCCCATGCTAATAGTTCACTTTTATGTCTGTGAAAGTGCAATTATTCTGCATTCATTTCTTGCCCCAAATAAACTAAAAGAAATGCCCTATTTTGGACTATTTTATGATATTTCGTTATAATAAATTGATCAGGTTTAGATTGCTCCATCTCCGGCTAGTCATTTGTTGGCACTCCTACAAACCAACATATAGATCAAGTTGACGAAGAACCCCAATTGTGAAGAGTTTCTTTCCATGGGTGTAGCTTAACCGCTAGATTTACTGCGGCGGTCAGCCCCTGCCAGGCAGAGTGACGTTAATTAACGTCACTAGCCTGGGAGGGTCTGGGGAGCGAGCGCGCGCCCGCGGAGGCGCGCTCCCGCGCGGTCACGGACCCCCTCGCGCGTGTGACCAGCGGACCCGATGTCCGCCGGTCACTCGGCGATCGGCAGGGGAGAGGGAGAATGTCAGGCAGCTTGTGTAAACAAGCCACCTGTCATTCTCCTCGCTGTAAAGACACTGATCACACGGATCTAGTATGTAGATCCGTTGATCAGTGTCCTTACAGCTCAAGCCACAGCCAATCACAGTAGAAAGCACGCCCCTAGGGACACACACAGCCCCTCCCTCCCAAATAAAGTTAACCCCTTCACTACCAGTGTATTTTTACAGTAACAGTGCATATGTATAGCACTGATTACTGTAGAAATGTCACTGGTAACCCCAAAAGTGTCAAAAATGTCAGTCAAGGGTCCGATCTGTCCGCCGCAATGTAGCAGTACCGCAAAAAAAATCGGAGATCGCCGCCATTACGCGTTAAAAAAAAAACAACAAAAATGACAAAAATCTTTCCCTTTGTTAGTAAACGCGATAACTTTTGCGCAAACCAATCAAAATACGCTTTTTGCGATTTTTTTTACCAAACATAGGTAGGATAAAACAAATTGGCCAAAAATGTTAAAAAATTTTGATTTTTACATTTTTTTGGGGGGGAATTTCATATAAAAAAATGTGAAAAATATTGCTATTTTTGCAAAATTGTCGCTCTTTTTTTGTTTATAGCGCGTGATCAAAAAATCGCACAGGTGATCAAATACCACCAAAAGAAAGCTCTGCTTGTGGGAAAAAAAGGACGTCAAATTCGTTTAGGTACAGCGTCGCACGACCGCGCAATTGTCCATTAAAATCACGCAGCGCCGAATCGCAAAATACGCCCTGGTCTTTTAGCAGGAAAATCCTCCGGGGCTTAAGTGGTTAAAGAGTATCTCCACTTTTATTGAGAAAAAAACATTCCCCTTTAGGTGATCGCTGTACATTGCAAGGATTATAACAATATTTGTTGCAGATTCCTACCTTTTGTTATTCTGAATAAATCATTGTTTGTTCCTCTGTGCTCCTGTGCTAAATGAGTCTAATGGGAGTGGTTTCGTAATTATCTATCAGCTGTGGCACCTGCAGGGCACTAATGGGGAAATCTGCTCGGCCTGCATCCCTTTAGATGTGTTCCTATTGGGAGTATCTCACCAAAAACAACCTTTTTGTTGCAGGGGATGCCAGAAATCTGACTTGTATCTTAGGCAGACTTCTGGGAAAATCGGTGAGCCAATCACACAAGCAGGAAATTATGTTTCTGGGGGTGTGGTCAGTATACATTCTGTATACAGAACACCTCCAGGTAGCCATATTGCATTGCATTTTCAGAAAATTACAACAGTTGCGGATTGAAAAGGAAAGGTCATTTTTTAATAACATTAAATTACAATATGATTTGTGTACAAAAGAATAAATAGGCTACTAACCATTAATGGAATGTAACCTAGCCCCACCCACTGACCACAGCACCCTGTTCTCCGTCTCATCCAGAAGACGGAAGAGGACTCAGCACACCATGTGACTGACTGGAAAACTGCAGAAAAAGTAAAAAAAAAAAAAAAATGCCACTATGGAGGGGTTGGGCTGTAAGGGTGGCGGGGAGTGAGCATGTAGCCTGGAATTGGGCTTTATATAAAAGCATTATCTCGACAATGATAATCTTCCGCACCTTTCTAAAGCCAAATTCTGTTTGTATGCATGCCATTAATGGCAGCATGACTTTCTGAGGGCAACAGTGGACCAGGCTAGCAAAACCCGTATACAAATGCCTACTTGTAGTGTATATCAGCAGCGTGTTTGACAAGGTCACAACACAGGAGAACAATTGGGAGACAAGGACAATGTGTTGTCACCCTATAACAGCAAGTGCCTAAACAAAGTCCTTTATGGCAGGATCAACACTTTTTTTCTTTCTTAAATAACAAAGTTTATTAATATTTGGAAGTCGTTACACAAAAGTTTTCCATCAACCAATATCGTGTCAGAGATAGTGCAAAGTCACAGTGGCATCAGACAATACATCTGTCAACATCTAGTGATAAGATAATGGGGAACTGATCTCGCCCTCGAGATCTCAGCACGAGGTCTCACCACAATAGTACACAAAAACGCTCATGGTGGTTTGTTGACGTTGAAACAAATGCTATTGTAGGGAAATCTGGAGATTTAAAAGGATTGACACAACTTTTAAATTGAGTTTGTTATGTTAAAGTATAGGCTGGTGTTCTATTAGATTACCGCTACACATCAGATTGTGTAACGGAAGTGACATTTCGACCAAAAAATACTTACTGCACATGCACTATGCGTTCCAATATGCGTTCCATGGCGCTATGTGTTCAAACATGCGATCCACGGCGATATGCATTCAAACCTGCATTCCACGGCGCTATGCATTCAAACATGCGTTCCACAATGCTATGCGTTCCAATATGCGTTCCATGGCGCTATGTGTTCAAACATGTGATCCACGGCGCTATGCATTCAAACGTGCGTTCCACAGCGCTATGCGTTCCAATATGCGTTCCATGGTGCTATGTGTTCAAACATGCGATCCACGGCGATATGCATTCAAACATGCCTTCCACGGTGCTATGCGTTCCAATATGCGTTCCATGGCGCTATGCGTCCAAACATGCGATCCACGGCGCTATGCATTCAAACGTGGGTTCCACGGCGCTATGCGTTCCAATATGCGTTCCATGATGCTATGCGTCCAAACATGCGTTCCACGGCGCTATGCGTTCCAATATGCATTCCATGGCGCTATGCGTTCAAACATGCGTCCCATGGCGCTATGCGTTCCAACATGCATTCCACGGCACTATACGTTCCAAGCACTTCATGATCTGACGGGTAGCGGAAATCTGATAAAAAACCCATGCAGACATCTTTCTACACCCAGCTACGTCTTGAATTTCAGAGTTATTTTAGCATTAAAGTGAGCGTATATAAATAAATATAGTGTTTGATATCTTTGATGCTGTTTGGATGTTTAATTTTGAAAGCATAAAGGTTTAGCACTGAGCAGTGCGGGGGGAACCAACATGGCCTCCGCCACCTTCTTACTGCTGGTGTCCAGCTTCTTTCAAAATGTAAAATCAAAACAGCACCACAAATGTCAATATACTATATTTATTATTATATAAGCTCACTTTATTGTTAAAATTACTCCGAAATTCAAGACGTAGCTAGGTGTAGTAAGATGTCCGTATGGGTGTTATATCAGATTAGCTCTACCCATCATGGAACGCATGTTGGAACACATAGAGCATGCACAGTAAGTTTTTTTATTTGTCGGAATGTCACTTCGTTACACAATCTGATGAGTAGCAGTAATCTGACAGAACACTGGCCATAGACGGTTCGAATCTCAGACGGTTCAGAATCGATCAATCAGTTTGGGCACAACCAGCCTGCCGGGTTTTAGAGGCAATTATCACTAGCGGCTGGTATAGCCACTAGCAATAATCACTGTGAATTTCTCTCCTGCAACCCATGGTTGTCCTGCATAAGTTAGCTTTTAGTGATTAGGTTTATATATATTTTATTATTCCAATAGCAGAATACAACTGCAGGCATTCCAGTTGGTGTTGATGGGGGAACCGATCGATTTTCTTTCCTTCCACGTGTGGTGGAAGGAAACACAATTGTATCATCTATGATTTGAAAAAGCTGAACTGTGGCCATTACTTCCTTTAAATCTGCTTGGTACAGCTCAGCAGTTTCCCAGTATGTAACTATGGGGGTTGATTTTTGTATGCTGTTGTGGGAAGAGCGATAATGGTGGTGAAGGGAATGCTCATCAATTTTCTTGACTGCTCAAATTGTGGGTCTGAGCTGTTATTCAAAGGCATGGATGTAACTGGTACCAAGCCTCCTTGCCATGCTTTGTTGACTTTAACGAAGAATGCGCTTTGCTGTGCAGCACACAAGGGACCGGTTCTCAGACAAAACCATCAGAACTTTTATCCTAGTGTACGGAGACCTGTCACTGCACATGAAAAAAAAAAAATATTACTAAGCAGTTTGGAGATGCACCATCATTTGCTCTTTTAAAAAGGAGTCTTTTAGGTTCTAACAAACCCCTAACACAGACAATGTGGGTGTGTGCAGGGGGTGTGCTGGTTGTGCCTGGGCACATCTTAATCCAGAGGTCAGCAATTCTCTGATAGCAATATACCCATTCATCAAGAGCAGGTGATGAGTAGACCACGATCCTTTCTTGCTGACCCCTGGAACCTTAACAGGACTGGTGGTGAGAGCAGAATTTACTGGAATCAATCTGTATTTTCTTCCTGCAGCAGTTAAAAGTAGGCTTCTCCTCCTCTCCCTCACACCAGCATTCAGCTGCCACAGGAGGGAAATACAGGGGATCAGTGCCAGTATATGCTGCAACCACTGCCCCTTCTGTCTCTGTTCCTCTTCTTTCTGCTGCTCAGGTCCCCCCTGTGCTCCCCTGGTACCCCCCCCCCCCTCCTCTCCTCGCTTCTTCTGCCAGCTGCTGTGAGGGATCATTTCAAGATTGAGAGAGGAGAAGGGGCCTGTAAAAATGTCATTCACCGGTCCCTTCTTTTTCTGAATGAACACAGTAAGTGATCGTTACTGTAACGGAACCGCCGACCCACACTGTACTTGTGGTCTTCCATCAGTATACGGCTTCCTTGCAGTCAAGAACATATATCCCAGATTTTCTCAGCCGCCCTCATACAACACTAGCCAACAACTTAGCTTGTACACGTTTTGGAACCTTCTCCATTATTGAACAGTTTCACACTCAATTTATACACACATGAGCACATCCCTCTCCTGATCAAATTACTACACACAGGTCAGGGGTAGCCTGACTACATTATCCTATGCAGATAAACTTGTATACAGAACCAGAATTAACCTGAACTAATTATCTGGCCATCTGGACAGAACAATGTGAGGTCATTAACATTTAACAATGAGACAGGCAGGCCTAACACAATCCACACCCCAGCTCAATACATAGACAATAGGACAAGACTGCCAATGACAGTCTGTGTGTCTCCTTCATTGAAATACATGGAATACACATCTAGGTGTCACAGACTTCATGGCAACAAGCTATAGGTCTCACAGTGTAAAGTGGGATCAAATCCCCACAACTCCCGAGAGACACTGTTGATAAATATTACTCTCCCATTTGAAGTTATCCAAACCATTTTCTCAGTGTCCCTTAAGTATCTATCTTTCACTCCCAGTGACGGTGGGTACCGTCACAGTTACTATGTTTAATATGCTTCAGTTTGTGAATGAATGGGAAGCTTCTCAGCACAGAACACTCTATTATTTCACTGTCCAGTGCAGCTGAGGCTGCAGAGAAAGGGACTGTGTAATCTCCGTCCTCAATCCCTTAGTCTGTCTCAAAATTTAGACATCAGGGGTCTTAGGCCCCTGATATTTCATCAAAGTTTAGAGTGTTTTTTGATTGACCAATTGATTTCAAAACAGTCCAATATCACTTTATTTACCCAAAAGTTTGAAATGTTAAGATTGAAGGGTATATGGCAATACAAATAAACAAGTGCATGGCAAGGATTATATACACAGCATCTGGTAAACTTTGTACTCGGACAAAGCCTGACCCCTCTCTGTGCCAACTACTGTCTGTGGAAGCCCCTGAAGTTCCAGCCTGAAACATTTTGAAAAACTGAATTTGTAGTAAAAGGCAGAGAAAGGGATTGTCCTAGTTGGATGCTGCTGTCACTGCTAGTCTTTCTGCCCAAAGGGAAAGTAGCAACTATGGCAGATTTCTAACTTGTCCAGTCAAATGGTCATTCACCTACCTCCAGAAACAACGGGGGAAGGTTGGGACTTTAAATGGGGAGCACAGTGGGATTGGCGGGCTCCCCCATCCCTAATCAATTTGCAAAAAAGAGGAGAGGGTTGGGACTTTGAATGAGAGTCATGGGAGGCCGACAGGGAAGGTAAATTGCATTTATTGATACATAACAATTAAATGACAAATACGTTAGATAAATATATATTGCACAGGTGATGACCAGCTGGTAAGGCATCTCCTAATTCATGAATGGACAAACAATAGAGCTAATTCCAGAGAGTAGTACAGTACAGAGTATGTTCACATCCTATAGGATTCAGATTCCAAGTAATTGAGTAATTGATTGTAAAAAAAAACATCATAATTTCAATGCATTTCGTGGACGCACATTGCCACTTCATCAGGAGTAGATGTTTGTAGAAAATCTAAAGAAAATATACGAATAAGGAAAAAGGACCATGTCGATAAATGCCAATTGGAATGAGGGGAAAAAAGGGGGGAACAGGGCAAAAGAGACTCCATACCTCCCCAGCACTTACATGACAGCTCTGAGATGATGGCACTGAAGCCGTGTGGGCTCTAAATGTCCCCCATGGGAGCTGAGGGCGCACAGGCAGGTGGGTAAAGGAACCTACCTCCATATCATTGTCCAATGTGGCCTTCTGTCATCTCATGCTTATTGCCTATATATAGCAAACAGGTTTTAGATTTTTAGGCAGGAAGGAGAAAAGTGATTTTGACAAAACTCAATGCTGTTGCTTAGGTGAAATTTTCTTGCTAAGAAAAATCTACTTTCTCTTTCTGTTTATATAGAGAAGTATTGAGGTGCAGATGTACTTAGTACTGTGCTATGTGGCAGCAGAGGAGGATAGGGCGGCAAAGGGGTGTAGTAGTTAGCACTTTCACCAAGCAGCAAAAGGGTCCCTGGTTCAAATCCCAACCACAACACTACCTGCCTGGAATTTGCATGTTCTCCCTGTGCCTGTGTTGACTTCCTCCCACACTCCAAAGACATGCTGGTAGGTTAATTGTATCCTGTCTACGTTGACCCTACTATGTGTATGAATGTGAGTTAGGGACCTTAGATTGTAAGCTCCTTGAGGGCAGGGACCGATGTGAATGTACAATATATATATATATATATATATATATATATATATATATATATATATATATATATATATATATATATATTTATTTATTTATATATATATATATAGTTACATAGTAGTTGAGGTTGAAAAAAGACAATAGTCCATCCAGTTCAACCTGTGTAGGCGTGCATGGCCGTAATCCTCTCTCATACCCCTTAATGTTCTGATCCTTGAGATGCACGTCCAAGAGTCTTTTATAAGTAGCCATACTTCCTGCAGAAACTACCTCTTGTGGTAGAGAATTCCACAATCTTGTAGCCCTTACAGTAAAGAACCCCCCACGTTGTCTGAGGTTAAAACGCTTTTCCTCTAATCGCATTGTATGTACTCGAGTCCTCATGCAATCCTTGCGACTGAATAGCTTTTTTTCTATGCTGAGATCACTATTGAGGTATTTATAAATTGCTATCATGTCCCCCCTCAGGAGTCTCTTCTCCAGGGAGAATAAAGTAAGCGATTGCAGACCTCCAATCCCCTAATTAGTTTAGTTGCCATTCTCTGGACTCTCTCCAGCTCCAACACATCCCTCCTGAGGACTGGCGACCAGAACTGGAGAGAATACTCCAGATGCGGTCAGTATATGTAAAGCTCTGCATAAATTGACAGCGCTATATACATATTGAAATGAAATATTGGGGAGTGTTCTTGGTCACTTTGCCAATCTCATAGGATGCATCAAGAGTCTGTTTAGACCTGTAATATTTCCCTAAAGGGGACCTATCATCACACACAGCAACACAGGCAAAACAAATAGGTGCAGTGCACCACAATAGCTGGTGCAATACCCACTACTGTATTTAGCTTTGTAAAAAGTGCACTTTTGGTATTACCATGAAATACATTAAGGCATCACATTAATTTTGAATGTGGTACCGCAGGGAACTGGCATGAAGCCAACCAAGGTTTTTAGTGCAAGTCTTTTATTTAGTTTTGTACATGGAGAATTTCACCGTATCCCAAAATGGCACAATTTAACATATACAAATATTTTTTATTTTTTTAATATATATTTACTTTTTAATTTAATTTTGATTTAATTGTATTCTTATAGAAAATATTGCAAATAAACATTTGCACAAATATTAAAATCTACAAAATTAAGAGCACCATTTTAAAATTCGACAGATTCTGTGCTTTTATAAAATATATTGTTTGGGGGGTCTTGTAAAAGTTTTCAGGGCCCATTTAGATCTTTGCGTGGTAGTGTTAGGCAGACATGTTGTCATGCATCAATGTGCATTTCCTTTGTGCATTGACATGAATTTTAGGGCACACCAACACATGTTTTCAATGCTTTTCTAAATTTAGAATTTATTATTAATCGGGTTAACAGACATTGATCAAGGCTTGTTATTACATAGGGAAATATTATAGGTCTAAACAGACTCTTGATGTATCCTATGCTAAATTTAGAATTTGGCATTAATAGGGTTAACAGACATTGATCAAGGCTTGTTTTTACATATTGCTGAACCATCAAAATGCATTAGAATGCATAAAAACTCATTGTATTGGCTTTTATAGGCTCCCCAATGCACTAAAACTCAGAAAAAAATGAACATGACACATTTTTAAAACCGCACTGCTCTGTAGCACTGATATAGGAGCAGACACTGGTTTTATTATGGGGAGGTTGGACACATGAGATTCAAAAGAGCTTTTACGGCCATACTTCTCTTATGGATCACAGGACTACACTGGGCTGCAGTTGATAGGGCTCCAGGCTCTGGAAGGACTCCAACAATATTGTTGGGAACCACCAGGCTGCCTGATTGACAGCTGGCTCCGCCACTCAGTGCGCAGCTGAGAGACAGAGTCCACTTTACCTGCCCCTTCCCCTGCCCGGCGCTTGAGGAGCAGAATGGAGAGCGATGACTGACAGTCAACACACTCCACTCCAAGCAGACAAAGAGCTGAGCGATCAGCAGTGAGGTGATTGCTTAGTTCTCAGGCTCAGAGCCTAGATGGGACAGCTGCAGCATCTCACCAATGCTGCAGCATGGAAGTAAGTATGCATGTTTGTTTTTTTTTCAAAGTCCATACTTCTCCTTTAAGAGTGTTGCAATGTTGTGTTAAAACACAACATTGTAAATCAGGCCCTCTCCACACCTTCATGTTTTAACACATGTGTTGTAAAGCAAAACAACATAGATGTCATAAGAAGCAATGTTATTCAATAAAACTGTTCAAATTTACATGGTGCAGATTAAAAAAAAAATGTCTATTTCCCTGCACATTTTGATAGGCTATGATTCCAATGAAAATAATGCATATGACTGAAAATGCACCACAATGCACAATAAAAACAGATATAAGAATGGACAAAATTGTACACAGGTAGAAGTGAACCTGGCATTAGAGTTGTAGATGAAAAATAGCAAAAATAGTAATAAATTGCAAACATGGTTCAGCCACTTGAAGTAAAAAATAGGAGAAAGGGCAAAAAAAAAAACACCTTCATTTCAATATCCCTGTTGAGTTAAATGCATTTTACCAAAATGGGGAATTTTTGCTGACATCTCTTGATGTTCTCCAAAATTTGAGACAACTACAAATCCAATTTCTCTCATCTTTAACTTTGGGCATTGCTTGTTCCTATGGCATGGTTTTCCAACTTGTTCCATAGTGGAGAGCCAAGGATCAAAAGTAACACACATGCCAACCACTGTCAACGTTAAATGGGATTAGTAGCAGGTCCCAGCACAAGACTAATTCAAGAGAGGAAAATACAATATCTTCCCATCTGTTATACTGAAGGTCCTATTAGTCCCTCTAGGCCAAGGCCACCTGCACACTGTTCAGAGATAAGTATAAGTGGCCTACAAAATGGAAAAAATGATTTCATATTACACTCCCTTAGCTCCGAAGGACCCCCTGCCATCATAAAACAATGCTATATTTATTGAGTAAGTATCTCCTTACCAGCCACTTCTGGCTCCTTACTGACTAACAGCATCATTTGCCATGTTTAATATTCTAAAACAACAGTATCATTTTTCTGCCCTGCTTAGAAAGGACACATAGTAGTGATCCATAAAACAATACCAATATAAAGCAGATTAAGGAGCGTTTTTAATGTATTTTATTGCAGACGAGGGATACAAAACGTTTAACAGGGAGTATTAAAAATAAATTTGACAAAAAATAATTTGAGATAACATCAGCTATGCCAGTCTCGTGCCATTTATCTCCTTTATGTGGGCAGATAGCGTTACTTTTATAATTGCATGGTATAACTGGGTTTTTATATTAAGTGCTTAATTATGCTTTTGTTTAGCATAAAATTACTATTACAGTCTTTTTTATAATTCATCATGAGGAGGGCAAAAAGGATTAAGGAAAGAAAACTGGTGACGGGAAGATGGCTTACTAGGTGCTGAGTAGAAATGTCTAGTGGTTGGAGCCAACGTTGAGTTTGGCATTTTCCAGCACTGGGTCAAATTTTTCATAGATCACACAGCTAAGTGCCAGTTCTATTGAAGAAATATTGAAACTGTGCTCTTGTCAGGTTATGCAATTTACCATCATTTGATATTTATTTGTATGAGCTACCAAGTCACTGATGGGAAGGGGGAGAAGATGAGCATGAGCTGCTGAGTCAAGACTAGGAGGGGGGAGTGGGGGGGGTCTGGGAGGAGGGAGAGTGTTAAGCTGAGACAAGGACTTCAGTGCTTCTTTTGTAACGTTTGAGAACAATTTGTTCCACAGTGCTTCCAACTAAGGAGGTTAGTGAGTCCTTCTCTTAAAGTTTTTTTTACTGCTTGTTAGCAATATATAAATACTTAAATGTCAATTACCTGGCCATAGGTTCACTAAAAAAAAAAAAAAAAATAACTTTTTGCATGCTTGTTATTCCATTTTTTATACTGCATTACATACACACATTTGCCAGTTATCCTTCTAGTGGCTTTTTGTATTACCTGCAATTTGTTTGCCTTCCAAATAAACAACTGTTAAAAATTGGAAAAATTATCAACTTAATGATACATTTTCATGTTTAACTGGAATGCGCATTTAAGTAGTGATTAGGAGCACCTAATTTTGTGCACACTGATGTTTAAATTCAGAGTGTCTGTGTACAACAATTTAAGCCCTCCTCTTCCTCTTTCGGAACAGAGAAGGAAGTAGCATACCAATGAACAAAGAAAGGATTGTTATTTAGGGAAACCAAGAGGGTCCACGGTCCACCCCTTCAGATCACCCTAAATCTACAAATATGCTAACTTGAATTAAGGAACCATGCAGGTAAACCATGTCTTTTTGTCTTTTTGCTGATGACACAAAGATATGTAACAGGGTTGATGTTCCTGGAGGGAAACACCAAATGAAAAAGTATTTAGGAAAACTAGAAGAATGGTCAGAACTCTGGCAACTGAAATTTAATGTGGATAAGTGCAAGATAATGCACCTGGGGCGTAAAAACCCAAAGGCAGAATATAGAATATTTGACACAGTCCTGACCTCAGTATCTGAGGAAAGGGATTTAGGAGTAATTATTTCAGAAGAATTAAAGGTGGGAAGACAATGTAATAGAGCAGCACGAAATGCCAGCAGAATGCTTGGATGTATAGGGAGAGGTATAAGCAGTAGAAAGAGAGAAGTGCTTATGCCGCTGTACAGAACACTGGTGAGACCTCACTTGGAGTATTGTGCGCAGTACTGGAGGCCATATCTCCAGAAGGATATAGATACTCTAGAGAGAGTTCAGAGAAGAGCTACTAAACTAGTACATGGATTGCAGGAAAAAACTTACCAGGAAAGGTTAAAGGACCTTAACATGTATAGCTTGGAAGAAAGAAGAGACAGAGGGGATATGATAGAAACTTTTAAATACATAAAGGGATTTAACTCGGTAAAGGAGGAGAGCATATTTAAAAGAAGGAAAACTACCACAAGAGAACACAGTTTTAAATTAGAGGGGCAAAGGTTTAAAAGTAATATGAGAATATTACTTCACTGAGAGAGTAGTGGATGCATGGAATAACCTTCCTGCAGAAGTGGTAGCTGCAAATACAGTGAAGGAGTTTAAGCATGCATGGGATAGGCATAAGGCTATCCTTCATATAAGATAGGGCCAGGGACTATTCATAGGATTCAGATATATTGGGCAGACTAGATGGGCCAAATGGTTCTTATCTGCCGACACATTCTATGTTTCTATGTAACCATACATGGAAACTATGGGGGGTTCTATTTTGCCTGTCTCTCACCTTGGCTGCACAGTTAAACTCAGGACGCCAGATGATTTGCCTTCCTTCCTAGAGCAGCGTCAGTTTCCACTGATACACATACCAGAATGATACAGTGAATAAGACATTTCACCACCCCTTGAGTAGAAGCCGATAGGATAAAGCTATTGGTGTCAAATCCTCTTAGAAAATCACATTCAAGATCACTCAGTAGGGGACAAGGCATCATCCCCTGACTCTGGTCCCTGTGTTTAGAGGTGACACCCTACTACACAACTCCTGAACTACCCTGTGCTCTGCTATCTAAAGCTAAAATTGACTTAGTATAAGGTAAAGAAAATTTTAAGTATCCCCACAAGCCCCATAGAGTATCCCCACAAGCACCCATTCTTTCCTTGTTATAATCTGCCCCTGAATATGGCACTTCCTTTAAAAAAATAGGATCAGCAAATTTAGTGAAGCAAACAGGTTTGTTCAAAGAGCCACATATGGCATTAAGAACGTCTTGACACATTTTGCTCTATTCAAGGCATTCTCATCGCTCTACATGCATCTTTAAATAAACCTCCCATTTCCTTCACTGCACTTGTGGAAGCCATTTTCCTTCTAGAAGTGCCACACTCTGGGGTGGATTTAAAATGAAAAAGAATGGGTGATTGCCTTACGAGGCCAATGGGGATGCTAAAAAGAAGTTCTGCACTTCAATGCCCTTCATTGTAGGTCAGTTTAAGCTTTGCAGTTCTTTAGATGGCAGGACACAGGGTTGTTCAGCAGACACTTGTGTAATATCTAATCTTGGGGACCAGAGTCCAGAGTCCAGGGATGATGCTGAGACCTCAGATCCCATTGGGTAATCTTTCAAGGTGATTCTCTAAACGGGGTTTGTCATGAAGGGCTTGATCCCATCAGTTCTCGGGGTGATGAGGTATAGAATTCACTGTACTGTTCTGATACAGAGATCAGTGAAAGCTGACATTTCTCACAAAAGGAAGACAAGTCCTTTGGTATCCGGAGGTTAGCTGTGCAGCCCAGATGGAAAACAAAAGGCAGAATGGAATCTGTTTTATGTCACTTCCAAAATGCATCCAGGATCTGTCAGAACGTGATATAAAGATGTAGTACTGAACCCCTAAGGAGTTGCTGACTTTTTCGAGCCCTCCTAGCCTTTCTGTCAATGCATTGACTCACTGCTGCCCCAAAACACTAACCCACCCACTGACTGACGTGACCAAATGACAGATATCCACTCTGTTGATCTCTTCTTGTGATTTTTATTTGCCCCCTGTCCAAAGGAGATAGGGTTAGGGTGTACAGGATGCTCACCAAAAATTATGACAAAGTTTTCTTTCGTCTAAAAAAATGTAGTCCTTCTTATGGGCTAGTGTGTGTCTTTAAGCCAAGGCCAGCAATTTTCATAAGTGTGCATTTAAGCTGAGAACTGGCAATGGACTGAGCAAACCTTTACTGAAGATGTTCCCCTTTAACAGCTACCCCTGTCTTCCTAACATTTCCTAGGCCCTAGCATTGGCCCATTCCCAATCATGGAGACTTGGCTCTGGAATGACAGACAGACAGTATACCTGGGAAGCAAAGGGCATCTTCTTTAGCTACATCCCCTCCAGACAAGACCTGGGAGGCAAAGGATCGCCACTTCTATTACATCCTCTCCAGAGAAAGAACCCTTCGAGAAGAACTTCCTAAATACGTATTTAATTTCCCTTACCAACTCACTGGCAGTAAACCTCCTAGTGATCGACTGGAGTGAAACAAACATTCATTACCCATAACATTGTATCTTCTTGCTCTATCTACTGGAGAACATTCCACCAGAGCAGGTAGAAGTAAAAAATATCATAGACATAGGGGAAACCCAAGGACTCCCGATAACAATACCAATCTGAGCTCAAGCTGGCTACAGTCTAGCTGTATACACTAAATTGAGACTAGTGATACTCAAACTTCTGAAGGGCCACTACAGAGACATACTGGAAGATGTTTATTTTTGAGCCATTGAAGGTAAAATGGGTTTGATGACTGTCCTTTTCTGTAATCTCTTTCCTTAGCCTATGAAATAGCAAATATAGCATTTAGAATGTCATAGGGTGGTGCAACCATGGACAGAAAGATGTATATACAGTATTTATCTTTCAATTAATCTTTTTATTTTTCAGTTTTTGAAACAGTCAGTACTGAGAGCAGGAAATGCGTTTTGTCATTTCAGTCACACGTATGGCAGTAACAGGCTCAAGGTGATGATAACACTATACCTGTGGGTGTACTTTCCAACAGAAAGTCAAAGTACTATCATATTTTATGTTTTATTTATGATTTATTATTTAAAACATTCTTTTCCTCATCCATATCCCTTTACAATTTTTGTGTCCTTTTTTTGTCTTTTTTTTGTAAATAGTTATTCCCACCATTATTTGTGTGACTTTATTTTACTTGCTTAATTTATATTTTCTTTTACTTTAAAACAATTTTGAAGTTTTCTTTGTGTTTAAAATTTTTATTGTGTACTATTTTGCAATTTTTTTTCAACTATATATAGAGAGCAAACAATGGAGGCCACAAGATTACAACCTTTTGCCTTAGGTCTAGTCCCCCCATTGCCATCTGGTTTATGCCAACCTCTCGTGATAACCACATGAAAAAAAAAATTAGGTACATGGATCTCTGTTTTTCTCTGTTCTTCAAGACAAATTATGTTGAAAAACAGCTATGGTGGCTAAATGAGCTTTGCAGAGACAGGCTGTACGTCTTCTTCATGCCGCAATGCAGAAAACGGCACTTATAAATAATTATGACGCCAATCCTAATACTCATTTAGAATTACTACACGGTATTCATGCCATACTGTTGAAGGCCATAAACCGTCCTAGCCCTGTTCTCAGTAATCGTTGTGACAGCTCCGCGAGCACCAGGGGGTTCTCTTAAATCTGGAGCTTCTCGCCATCAATCCTCGGTCTATGCTACGAAACAGCATGGTGTCATATTAATGCTTGTTGTCGCCATCCACCTCCGACAATTTGTATGGAAAAATACATTGTGCCCATGCCAAAAATAATTAAACAGTGTACGCATTACATCTGCCATCCAATGTAGCAGTAACATTTCAACTTTCCTTCCCTTCACATTGCATTGGGCTATTAGCGCCTCCAATGTAACTGGCAAAAGGCCACACAAGTCCCATCTCCTGTAATGGCACAGGTACCAAAAGTGCCCTGGACAACCTCTTTGCCCTCCTCCTTCGTTATCACAAATAACTTTTTTGTTTTTCCCTACTTGAAACTCATTTGCCCGTAATTGTCCTAAATATTTTGCCAAAAAAACTGAACTTATATAACAAGGTAATGTCAACAGTGAAGAACGGCATGATAAAATCCTATCCAAAAGTGAAAAATGCTAATTTTGTCTCATTTAGCAGCTGGATACAGAAATGCTCATTAGTTTTAAGAGGGTTAATCTTTTTAACTTTTGCATATTGATATGCCAATTATGCCTAATTGTACAAGAGGCATCAGTCAAGGTAATAGTGCAGAAACACATGAAAGTTATTAAGTATATCCCAACATGTAATAAAGTAGGTGTTAATTGGTAGCTGGGTTCTGCAGGCTATTGAGGTGGATAATTCATTGCAAAATGGATCACTTCTAATTTCTCGACATAATTCCTTTTGCAGCCTCACGCTGGGATGTTTTCATGCTTATCAAAAAACAACGGCAGCCGGGCGCCTTTTGTTAAACACAGGCAATAAAATATGTTTGGCTTCATTAAGTATACTTAACTTTTAAACTTTTTCAAAGGTAATTTTTTTCTTGATGGACTGATGCTGTCAAGAAGTGTCTTACATGAATCAAGTGTGATTTAAATACTCAACGTTACAGATCAGTTGGGTGATTTTTTTCGTTAACTGCTCTGATGTAGATAATTTATCTTGGAGGCAGTCTATAGAATGTACATTACTGTAGCTCAGCTGTGAAGGTTGAGCTGCTTGGGGTTTGCTATTTCGTACAGTATGTGTTTAACTGTACCAGTTGCTTTGTGGGATTTCCCTGCAACTGAACGTACAACTCTGAAAAAAAGCCCATCTGTAGTCACATAAATAGATATCCAATTGGATAAATGATGGAGTAACAGCCTTAATTTGCATAGTCTTGCCTACAATTTGCTTTTATAGAAGTTGCATAGTATGTCTAAATAGGTGCCTGAACCAGACAACGCTGGTCAATGCACTCCGTCTAACAATCCCAGTTAGACACTCCATTCCCCCTCTCATCCTTAGCACTGGATGTTTTGGTGAGGACAAAGAGCGTGCTATTACTTTTCTATGCCAACATGAAGCACTGAAGTGTGGAAAGAGTAAGTGCAAATTTCAAGAGAAAAATATATATTAACCACTTACCGACCGCTCACGTTGAGCCTACTGCGGCAAAGTGGTTCGTTATCGTTCAGCGACGTAGACCTACGTCGCTGGACTCCTCCCCTTGTGGGCGGCGCACACGCGCCGCCGGAGGCTCGCTCCCGCTGTATTCAGTCACAGTGGGAGTCGGGCCAGGGGAGGAGCGGAGGAGGAGGTGATCACCGCTGCTCGTCGGGGATCGAGTGTGGAGATCCGCCCGCTTGTGTAAACAAAGCGGGCGGATCTCCTAAGTGACAGGCAGGGACAGATTGCAGGATTCAGCATAGCTGAACCTGCGATCTGTGCCTGTGTCACACAGTCCCCTCCCCCCACACACGTCAGTAAGCACCAGGCATACATTAACCCCTGCCTCTCCAATAAAATTTAACCCCTTCCCTGCCAGTGTCATTTTTACAGTAACAGTGCATATTTATAGCACTGATTACTGTAGTAATGTCACTGGTACCCCCAAAAGTGTCAAAAATGTCAGTCAAGGGTCCGATCTGTCCGCCTCAATGTCGCAGTCCCG
Organism: Pelophylax lessonae; assembly: GCF_965119305.1. Lineage (NCBI taxonomy): Eukaryota > Metazoa > Chordata > Amphibia > Anura > Ranidae > Pelophylax > Pelophylax lessonae. The sequence continues at coordinate 287,295,559 of NC_138773.1, forward strand.
CAAAAAAAATTGCAGATCGCCGCCATTACTAGTTAAGAAAAAAACAATAAAAATGACATAAATTTCCCATAGTTAGTAGCTGCGATAACTTTTGCGCAAACCAATCAAAATATGCTTATTTCTATTTTTTTTTTACCAAAAATATGTAGCAGAAAAGAAATTGGCCTAAAATGTTAAAAAAATTTGATTTTTAAATTTTTTTGGGGGGAATTTCATATAAAAAAATTTTAAAAATATTGTTATTTTTTCAAAATTGTCGCTCTTTTTTTGTTTATAGCGCAAAAAGTAAAAATTGCACAGGTGATCAAATACCACCAAAAGAAAGCTCTATTTGTGGGGAAAAAATGGACATCAATTTAATTTGGGTACAGCATCACATGACTGCGCAATTGTCCGTTAAAGTAACGCAGCGCCGAATCGCAAAATATGGCCTGGTCAGGAATGGGGTAAAATCTTCCGGTCTTAAAGTGGTTAAAAATAGGCTCATTGAGAATTTTCTTATCAAAGACATGTAGCTAAATACATTTTGGCCTAAATATATGACAAAAATTGAATATATTGGATATTTTTTAACTGTCAAAGTAGAAAAATATTGTTATTTTTTCAAAATTGTCGCATTTTTTTATTAATATCGCAAAAAATGAAAAGTGCAGAGGTGATCAAATACCACCAAAAGAAAGCTCTGTTTGTGGGAAAAAAAGGACGTAAATTTTGTTTGGGTACGGCGTTGCATGACCGCGCAATTGTCAGTTAAAGTCGCACAGTGTCGAATCGCAAAAAGTGGCCCAGACGTAAAGCAGGAAAATCCTCCGGTGGTAAAGTGGTTAAAATGGTTGTAAACCTCTGAAATGAACAAATGAACAAATCATACTGATATTCGTGTTGATTTACTAAAGGGAAAAGGACTATGCACTTTGCAAAGTGCAGATGCTCCAGAGCTTAGTAAATGAGCAGAAATACTGCTAAGTTCCATCATCCAATCACGTACAAGTAAAAATGCTGTATTTTTATTTTTCTTGCACATGATTGGGTATTCTTTGCAAAGTGAAGCCTTACCACATTTACTAAGCTCTGGAGCAACTGCACTTGCAGATGGCAACTGCACTTTGCAAAGTGCACAGTCTATTTGCTTTAGTAAATCAACCTTCCTCTGTTATCTGTATGAGTCACATCTGACAGTTTTTTCAGACACCGAAGATGACCCACTCCCACTGCTAGCACACAGCGAGTAATTGACAGCCTTAGATGTGCCTTTTTTCAGTGAGATTGTGCAGTGGGGGGTTCTTTGCCTTCATTAGGGTCTCAGATCACACTCAGCTCTATGCTGTGCAGTGTGTGACATCAGATCCCTGCCCCCTGCCTCCTAGAAGCTGAGAAATTCCATCTAAACTGTGTACTTTGGAAACCTGTGGAGGAGAGAAGGTTGCAGAAAGACATGTACAGCTTATGTAGGGGGATTTAGCACTCAGTACACCCATACCAAGGTTTATGATCACTTTAAAGCCAGATTCACACCTTTTCAATGGGCCTCCAGTGGTTGGAGGCACTTATACCATAGGTAGACTTTAGAGCCTGTTGGCCTAATCCTTGTATTTGTTATGGAGAAGAGGAAAGGATCCAAATGACACAAGAAGCTGGCACCATCTAAGTGTAGATGATTTATTAAAGGAGAGAGTTAAAAAACAAAATCTCACTGCATTAAACAAGATGTAGAGCATATTGAACTCCGAGGGCAAGACATCTGTGAAGAGACCACTAACTGCAGAGCTCGGCAAGAAAGCTACTGGGATCTGCAAAGTGGCGCTGGGGAGTTGCTGGAGAGAACCATTGCTCAGCTATTGGGCTGGAACACAAACATCTCAGATAGACCAACAGCTTCTGAGTAGTGTTCCAGGCATCGGGAAGGATCAGCTCCCCTCGGGATGCTTCAGCTTACATCAACAATGACTTCAACACATCTAAGGGAGCGTGGCTACGTATTCGGGGCATTAGGCATTTTATTAGGTCATCTACACTTAGATGGTGGCATCCTCTTGTGTTTTTTTTTTATTATATGCAATAGGTTACCTAAGACCTGAATTATAAGTAGCAGCAGCCATTGTCCTGGAGTCCCTGGAGTTTATTTATCTATCTGAACATAGACCACTTTTTGACGGGTTCGTCAGCACAGGAGCTTTATATATTCCTTTTAAGCATGCAAGTGTGCTAATATAACCATTGGATGAGTGTCTCAACAAGTTCTTGCATTCAGGCCATTCGTTGGAGTAGCTATCTCCCTTGCCCTTATACTGAGTAAGATATTTACTATCAGTTCACTTAGGGAAATATTCACTAGCTATAGACATGGCATGAGACTGTGGTCAGTTGACTGTATTGTGCAACCATTGTAGTATAACTATGCACTCCTATGCACACACATTGCATACACTTCTGCTACTGGGGAAAATCCATTCTTGACAGCTGATTTTTGCAACAAGATTGATCCACCCAACATGTTTTTTTTTTTTTTTCGCCGTGTTGGAAGTAATTAACAAACACAAATCATTTCCCAATATACCAGTTATCATGTGGATCAGACAACAATCATCTTTTGTCTATGGGTAACACTTGCACCACCTGACCTTCATATTCTGCCATTACATCAGCTTTATTAGTAATTAGAATATTAAAAGATTTATTGCAGGCATCAACATGTAAGATCTATTGTACATTACGTTATTTTTGATCACTGTCTGTGCCCTAACATTTTGCTCTAATAATCCACAGAACAGACACATGCATTTCATATATTCTTTGTAAAAACGTTTATGCAAACCTTGTGATACATAGTTTTTTTTTAGCCATAATGCATTCTCTGCATTAAGGTGAAAAACTTTAATGTCACCGCCACCGCCCCCCCCCCCCCCACCCCACTTAAATAGTTGCTTTACCCATTCTCAATCCAGTGCTATACCCATCTGCAGCAGTGCTGCCCTTCTCTCCTCTCTTCTCACAGGAGGCTTTGCAACAGTTTTAGCCATTGGCTCCTGCTGCTGTCAATCAAATCCTGTGAGAAGGGAGTGGGGGCAGAGCTGAGCCGCACTGATTGTGTCAATAGATTCAAACAGTGCGGCTCAGGATTGAGCCTGTACAAGTGCTGTGGGGCACTCAGAGAACTGGAGGAGCCCAGACCCAAGAAAAGTAGGATCTGGGTTGCTCTGTGCAAAACTATTGCACAGAGCAGGTAAGTATGGCATTTGTTATTTTGGAAAAAACTTTTACAATCACTTTAAATATAACTAAAGGCAAAACTTTTTTTTAGCATTGGATAGAGTAGAGAGGGATTAGAACACCTGATAAGGTTGTATTGCTGTATGTGCCCCAGTTAGGGAGATACGCCCACTTTATAGGGGGTTGATCCTCACTATTCCTGTTTTGGGACAACCCTAAATTAGGGATTTTCTTTTACTTTAAGTGACAACAGTAAACAGGACAATATGGGGTTGATTTCATTAATCTCCATACCTGACTATGTTTTGCCATGGATAGGTAGGCCCCTTCTGTACACCACCTAACGGTTCGTCCCTTACTCCCTGTCACTTCCTGCACCTTTCCACCCCTCCCCTTGCCCCCTTCCTACTCTTCCCTCACTCTTTCTTTACCCCCTTCTTCCCTTCTCCCCTCTTCCCCCCCTCTCTCACCTCCCCCTCCTCACCTCCCCCATCCCCTGTCCTGTTTTCCTACTTGTCACACCTTGGTCACTGCCTTCCACTAGCTATCTTGACATGTGTCCCTGCTTTGCATTACCCAGGACCGGGACTTCCGCGACTACGGTGTTGGTCCCCCGACACAGCGTGTTCCCCTCAGGGGGCGTCGGGGTTTGGGGGGCCGACCCAAAAGGTGGAAACATCACCTATCATACACCCCAGTCTCCTACGACTATAAGGACACTTTCCTCTCCATGACCATACGTTGACGAATGTGCTTTTGGTAGACTTACTGTGATGCCTTACCCTTATCTATTGTTTTATTTTATGCTGTATTGTTTCCATTTTGTTTATTCTATGCACTAAGATGTCTGACTTGCTTCAAACCTGTGCATGTTGTGATTTACACACCTGTTTTGATTACCATGTATTGCATATACCTTCAATAAAAAGTGTTGGACAAAAATATGGGGTTGATTTACTAAAGGCAAATAGACTGTGCACTTTGCAAAAGGGCAGTTTCACTCTGAAAGTGCAGTTGCTTTAGAGCTTAATAAATGAGGTAAAGTTTCCCTTTACAAAGAATATCTAATCACATGTAAGTAAAACAAAAATAACAGCATTTTTGCTTGCACAAAATTGGATGATGGAAGTCATCAGAGCTTCAGATATTCCATTGCTAAGCTCTGGAGCAAATGCTCTTGCAAAGTGCACAGTCTATTTGCCTTTAGTAAATGTTTAGTAAATGTTGTCACCGAAATTAAAAGAAAATCCCTAATTTAGGGTTGTCCCAAAACAGGAATAGTGGGGATCTCTTACAATTGAGACACTGGTTCTGGTAACACTGGTGACACTCCAATATTCCCTCACATTGGAGGGATTGCCTCTGATTTCCTGTTTTGGCTATGGGACAGGAAATGAAGGGAAATCTCCCCAATGGGACCCAATGGCAAAAAAAAACCTTACAGTGGTTATAACCTTCCCTTACTCTATCCAAAATGAAAAAAAAAAAAAGTTTTGTCTTTAGTTCTACTTAACTAATAAATGAGTTTAAAAGGGATAAAGAGAGGCTTGATTTAAACCTATATTTACAGATGAGTAAACCAGTTTATATGAGTTTGGAGGATGCATGACTACTCAAACCCATTCACTCAACAAACTGGTGAAGTGATTCTAAGGACCACATACCCATATCCCAGAATGTACAGCTACCCCCTACGCAGAAATATTTTTTCCTATCAGGGCAGTGAAATCATAGGGAGTGGGATTTCTTGACCTGTAACCACTTTGTCAATATAAGAGGGGTCTCCATTGAAGCCAGTGGTGAACAGAGCTCCATGGTGAAGAAAAGAAAAGGCTGTACTCCAACGAAACACAGACTTTCTAGAGAAACCTCTTCCTAGCTCAATTGGGGTCTTTGCACAGACCCCAAGTGAGCTAGGAAGAGGTTCATTGGATCAATTTACTAATTTAATATTGGAACAGCCTAAATATTCTCACAAGAGGAACACATTATAGCCCTAGTGAACTATCAATTGAGTATTGTTCTGTGGTTTATTCATAGTTATTTGTATGGACTTCAAATAATATATACAAAAAATAAGCTTATTACTACTTGAGCTTAATATTAATTTCCTCAAGCTTTGAGATAGTTAATTCCCCAGAATGTAACCAAAGTCAAGTCTCCAAAGAAAACATGTACCACCTTTATCACTGAAAAGCTAAGTTCGAAGTCTAGCAACATTTTCACAGCATATGTTTTTCTCCTAATTCTAGGCGCTATTTCATTCTAGGTATACATTAAAGAAAAAACTCCCCAGACCCCCCCCCCAGACCCCCTGAAAAAACTGGGGTCAAATGAGACTGCATCCACCAAAAACGCACGAAAATCGCACGGTGGGACTTTAAATGAAGCACCAGCCTGTAGGCAGGGTGCCTCCATCCCTAGTTGCATAGACAATGTGGGCTATGTGGGACTTTAAATAAGACACCGGCAGGTATGCCCAGCGTCTCCATCCCTGTATCGGAAAAAACGTATTGAAAAGGATTTTTGGTGGATGCAGTCTAATTTGACCCCAGTTTTTTCATATACAGGGATGGAGACCATAGCATGACCTGCTTGTCTCATGTAAAGTCCCAAATACTTTATGAAATTAGGGATGGAGGCACTGAGCTATACAGGCAAACTGCCTCATATAAAGTCCCAATCTGTGTTTTACACTGCATCCGCCAAGGGATTGGAGGTGTATGCTTCTCAGCTGGTCGTTTTCAGTTTGTACCATCTTAAGAACATTGCTAATAGAGCATTGAGATACCATACCAGTCGTGGATGGAAGTGGGTGGGGGAAGTTTGGGCTGCTCCCTCCCACCTGCTTCCTATCCACCCATTAGCAACCATGTGCTCCCAGAGTGGAGACACTTACATTTAAAAGTGTTAGGGACTGCAGATATAACAGGGTGCCGTGTCGTGGCTCTGCAGCTTACATATGCGTTTGCAAATGCGTGTCAACTAAACCCCTGTTCTTTATGTATATTGAGACAGGTCTACTTGGTTGGTGGCAGACTGGAGGGTGAGTACATCAGACTGGGGGCTGGCTGGCTTCCATGCACCTCTTTAATCCTTTTCAATTCGAGCTCTCCCCCCTCACCCACACACACACTCGGGTGCCTGGCTACCTCTTTCCAGTGGCATTTGTAATTTAAGTTTGTTATATCCTTGCTGCAGACATCTTGTCCGTCAACGACTGTGCCTGCAAAGTAACCTATCCATTGACTTGAATGAGCTGTACCTGAAACATGCTGTTATCCCACGATACAACACAAAGACCTGTACTGGCTTCTCTAACAGACTCACTTATCTTGAGAGCTATGATATACCATCAAGTATAAAAAAACGTAAAGCTGAAGTACCATATGAATCAGGCATTTTGTCCAATTTATTTCTCACAGTGGAAAGAGACATCCCACTAAACTGCTTAAACAACATTCCTGGCATGACTTTAAAGTGTTTTTTACTTTAGGTCATGCCTGTACCCTTGGATTAAAGTCCTCTTTAGGTCTATGGGGAGTTACTGTGGCGGTGTAGCACAAAATTCCAGCAGCATGGCTGTAAATACCAGAAAAATTTGCCATTGGAAACCTGGGTGGGGAGAGGGGTTTCTGGTTTAAATAGGTTAGGTGGCTAAGGAGGAGGAGAGCTGGTGAGTTCTTTTTTTAGTACTAAGCCCAAGAAAAAAATTATAACCACCATTATATCTAGTTCAACTTTACATTTGTGTTGCACCATCATAATTTACCAACTACAATTCATAAACACTTGGTTTTTCCACATTTTATCAATGCAGCCTGGAGTCGTATTCCAGACTTATGGCCACAACAACATGCACCAGCCATACTTATGTGGCTGGTCAGATTGAATTACATACAGAGAATGGAGGATATAATCTCCTCCAATAAGGGTACTCATAATAAATACTGGTGGACATGGCTCCACTGGATTGAGTTCATCTCCACCTCCTAGTATATTCAATAATCTTCATTACTTAAAAAAAGCCTCTGATTGTTATGCAGAGTGGTAAGTGACTTAGGATGGTGGGGAATAGAATCTATTTCTCCTCCTCCTCTCTTTCTCATACCTCTCTTTCTATCTTTTCCTATACTTGATTCCATGTCTGTTTGGCCTTCTCACTCACCCATGTGGGGCCCAGCCTTTCCCTAGACCCCCTGATCTTCCCCTCCTTCAGTTATTAAAGTAGAAGAGGTCTTTTGGTCAAAATATAGTTATAGTCAGCCTCATGTCATCTGGAGAGCTGGAGGCCCTTGTACATCATGGTAATGTGTTTAAGTGGAAGTATAAATGGTCCCTAATATTCTTTCTTGGTCCTGTAACACTGTAATTGTCATTATACCAGTATAAATGTGAAAAGCTCCAAGTCAAAGATATAAAAAACAATTATCCAGCTGCAGTCACTAAACTCACTGTGGAGTGTGCAAAGAAACAAAATGTGTATGACCGCATACGCCTCATAGCTATGAAGCCTTCCTTTCTGTTTTTTTGTAAAAATGGATTTCACCATTTTTTTTGCACTTATTGCACTTAAATGTGGACATTAAGGACTTATTTTTTTGATTATCTGGAGTTAGGAATAATTCCTATGGACACATTGTTAGTGAACTGAGCTGCACAATATTTTGAAACTAAATATTTTGTTGATACATTTTATAAAGTATTATTCTAAGACCTGTGTTAGGTAGTTTAAGGGTCCTTTCACACGGCCGCTCCGTGTGCCCGCATATCATCCCATCCATTTGCTGATGATATGCGGACATAATGTAAGTATATGACATTGCGGATGTCAGCGGATGACACCGCTGACATCCGATTTTCTTCCTTTCAGTTCTGTTCCGTTTTTTGGAACGGAATAGAACCCTATTTTTTCATCCGTGTAAAAAACGGAAAGGAAGGAAAATCGGATGGGATGATATGCGGGCACACGGAGCGGATGACACAAATGTCATCCGCTCCGTGAAAAAAAAAAAAAAAAAGTCCCGCAGCGGACTAAAGCAGCGGAGTGGCCGTGTGAAAGAAGCCTAACACTTGATTTTTTGAGCGCGGTCATGCACATATTTGTTTCTTTGTCGTAATATTGGTGACTGGTTTGTACCCATTGTGTTTGCCTTGCTCATAAATATAGGATTTATAAAAAAACTTAAAAAATACAGTACATAATATAATACTGTAAATCAGTAATAGACCTTATTTATTAAACCATATTAGTGGTTTGGCCTCTCTTACCTGCTTGCTAATTTCTCCGGGATCAATGATGACCATCGACTTGGACTGGCTCAGTCGCTCGTGTTGAGCATTTGGGCTCTTTATTCTCATCTGGATGACTTCTGAGTTCTTCACATTTGAAAGTGTCTCTTCAGAGGTCTCAGGTAATGCCTTCAAAATACATATTTTGCAATAAATTAAAATGAGTGAAAGTGGATCTAAACATAAATAGGGAATATTTGCTATGATACAGGGAACATTTAGAAATGTCAATTGTAGCCTAAGCAGTAGCCTGAAAAAAAAAATACCTTTTGTTTCGAATTTCTAGGAGTGATCCTCTTGGTATGAGTGTGCTTAAGTACTCTTTTGTCTACAACCTAATAGGTGGTGAATTGAGCTGGGATTTTTTTCTGTTTTTGTCTCACATGTGTTGCCCTTCCATGTGCTCTTTTCTATTAAGGCCAGTTATAGGTGGGGACAGGGGCCATTTTGTTTGCTCTTGGTCTTTTCCCTGGAGAAATTCAGTTCAGCCTGAAGGACTTGCTGCCCTCCAGGGCAGTGCTGCCATGTGCTTGCTGTTTGGGAGGCCTCCATTGGGCGACCTGAGGGCCTGGATGCTGAAGTTACAGAGAACTAAGGGGCTGTCTTCTAAAGATCTAATCTGGTATCACTGGAGTAAGGTGTTGCCTTGAAGTTGGAATTTGGTAACCAGCTTTCCATGGATATGTTGTGAGTACAGACTGCAAAGAGATCATACAGTCTTTTGGGCTGCTGCCACTCCTCTTGTGCTAGCAGGTCAGCTGTGTGCTTACTAAAGGATATATTGGCTGGTGACTAGGGATGATCGAACGGTTCGGGTCAACCATCAGTTCGACCCGAACATTATCTGTTCAAGGTTTGGCCGAATTTAGAACTTTTTGCTGAAAAAGTTTGGAATTCGGCAACCAGAACCGACCAAAATGCAGTGGGACAGGAAATGGGCTTTAAAGGCCCATGATTGGACCAGAACCATTAGCAAAAGCCAATTGAGGGGGCAGGAGAATGCTAGGAATGTGATTGGAGTGACTAGGGGGTCCCTAGGCCAATCATTAGTGAATACGCCCCCCAGTATATATAAGTGACCTAATACAAACAATATTTTTTTTTATGGTTCTGAACATGCTACAGAGCTGAAACTTCACAGGTACACTTTTTAGACCCCCCAGACACTAAATCCAAAGAATTTTTTTTTTTAATTTTTTCAATAATTGGCTCTCTATCAAAAATTACAATTTTTAAGAACTTTTTTTGTGTGATTAATAGTCCCTGGGGTATGACCCAAAACCCTAGGCACTTTTTAGGGGCATTTATTGGGTTTTAGGGCTTCAAAATGGTGTTTTTTGATTACCGAAGTTCGGGTCCCATTGATTTCAATGGGGTTCTGAAATCCGGGCCAAACTTTCGGGAAGTTCGGATGTTCTGGCCGGACCGAACTTTTGAAAAGTTCGATGATCCCTACTGGTGACCTGAAGAGCTTAGTTTTATCAGATTCCTTGTGAAGGGACTATGCTCTTTTTGCTTTAAAGAAAGAAGCCAGCTTCTAACTGTTTTTACTACAAGCCAAGTCCAGTTTGCTATATGCAATGACTTTGCTACAGCTGTATAGAAAGATAACTGTCCTCAACTTGTACATAGTTTCTGCTTTTAGAGTATGCAACTCAATTCCCTCAGCCCTATCCAAGTTCTCCAAAAATAAATGCAACAAAAACAACACCCCTGGACTGGTTATTGGGGGGAAAAAAGTGGCTGAGATTGAGTGCCTGGCTGCGGGGCAATCCCTTAGGGAAGAACCTGGGCACATTTTCAGCTGCTCTTACAGGAGTAAGAGCTACATAAGTCTGTTGGTTTCAGGAGATTTGAAGTAAGATTTGGTTATGTCACTACTGCACTGCTCACTATTCACCTTGCTGGGGGCTCTGATATGAGGAAGCAAAACCCTGCCCATACCAGCAGCATAACTTCCCTATGCAGTTCAGAACAAGGAATGGTTATTTATGGAGAAAAGATCAACTGCTGGGAAACCACAGGCAATATTGGACACAAGTACAGCTTTCTGCATGATTTTTTACAGGCATGGCTTCCAAAGTTCAGTTCCTCTTTAAGCACTTTTATTGTGAGTAGAAAATGCAGCATTTTACCATATAAAGTAAATGCAACAATTATAATATTTCTTTAAAAAAAATCTAGCCAACAACTGCTAATTCTTTCCTAGGATCAATACACCAGTGCATACAGTGAAACACATCTAGGCATGTCTAATTTTACTAACTGTTTGGTGCCATTTTCCCTGCAAAATCACATTTGTTAATGTAAATCTCTGGAGGGTGCAGAGGAGAGATGCCAGTACGGCACATGAATGATTACAACTTTAGCACCCTCAGTGAACAAAGTAGGTAAAATTAGTTTGGCTCCTCTGTATGCAGAACTGCTGGGGTTAATTTATTTGTGTTAGTGTGCTGAGCTCCAATTGATGGGTCTCTGTTACCTCCCCCTGGCTTCCAGAACCTGCTAGATAGTTCTAGAACTTAGAGGGTGGAAGAACAGAGACTAAGCCTGGATAATTATGGAGTCTTCTCCAGTCCCTGGGTAGCTAAGGCCCATTAGATGGGGAGCCTGGCCATGTGGAGACAGAGTCCAGGGTCCAGTTGCCTGAAGAGGACCCCTGTGCTGGGGGGCTCTGCCTCTGGGCAAAAGACAGGACAGGAGAAAGCCAGAGAGAAAGTGAGGGAGGGTGAGAGGGAGAGAGAGCTGAAGACTCACACCCCCTTTCCAGCCTCAGCTACGGTTAGCTGGAGCTACCCTGGCAGTCAGGAGCTGGGCCTGTTCAGCAGGAAGCCTGTGCAGCAGCCATCTGGACTTCTGGACTATCTAAAGAGGGACTTAGTAGTTAGTAACTTTCATTCTTCGGCATCCCATGCTTCCCTTCCCTATCCAAGTTATAACCCCCTAAATAAACAAAAAACACCAAAAAATATCCTGGACTGGTTCCTGAAGTCTGTGTGAATGTTGCAAAAATTCCTATTGCCTGGCTGTTTTTCTAGGGGAGGACCCGAAAATCCAGTGGCCCTTATGGGATACATTGTATAAGTCTACATGAAGCAAATTAAATTCCTGAAACTAAGGGGCCAAGCCCAACCCCTGAAAAACAACTTCACACCATAATCCCCCCTCCACCAAATGATTTGGACCAGTGCGCAAAGCAAGGTCCATAAAGATATGGATGAGCGAGTTTGGCTTGGAGGAACTTGACTGGCCTGCACAAAGTCCTAACCTCAATCCGATAGAACACCTTTGGGAATAATTAGAGCGCAGACTGCGAGCCAGGTCTTCTAGTCCACATCAGTGCTTGACCTCATAGATGCACTTCTGGAAGAACAATCAAACATTCCCATAGACACACTCCTAAACCTTGTGGACAGCCTTCCCAGAAGAGTTTAAGCTGTTATAGCTGCAAAGGGTGGGCCAACTCAATATTAACCACTTAAGCCTCAGGCCTATTTTTGACACTTTTTGTTTACAAGTTAAAATCAGTATTTTTTGCTAGACTCTGGAGAATAAAATGGCGGTTATTGGAATATTTTTTGTCACGCTGTATTTGCGCAGCGGTCTTTCAAACGCCATTTTTTTTTTAAATTACGAAAAATCACATTTCACTGCAGTTAAAAAAACTAAACAGTAAAGTTAGCCCATTTTTTTTGTATATTGTGAAAGATGATGTTACGTCAAGTAAATAGATACCCAACATGTTACGGTTTAAAATTGTGCACACCCGTGGAATGGCGACAAACTACAGCCAATAGAAATCTCCATAGGCGATGCTTTAAAATTTTTTAACGGTTACCAGTTTAGAGTTAGAGTGTAACTCTTTTTTAAAAATTATTGCTCACGCTCTGGTGATCGCGCCGATACCTCACATGTGTGGTTTGAACAGTGATTTCATTCACGGCTCAACTTCCGTATACGTTTTCTTTCGTGCGCGAGCTAACGGCGACGGGGGCGGCTACATTTTTTATTTTTTTTCTATTTATTTATTTATTTATTTTTATTTTAACACAGGTTTTAAAAAAAAAAAAATCTGATCACTTTTTATTGCTGTCACAAGCAATGTAAACATCCCTTGTGAGAGCAATATGAAGTGACAGGTACTCCACTACACTACACTTCCATGTATTCAAAACACCGAAAACTGCATTTTTGAATACACTCACTTTTTGAATCTGCCGCCTTTAGCAGCCGAGCAACCCGGATGTGACGTCATGGACGCCGCCTCCAGGTTACATCATCGGAGACCTGATCGAAGCCGCATCCAACTTAGATCGGGACTCCATCCAGCCGGCGGATGGTGGGACAGGAGACCCGGGCAGAGCCGCGGAAGGCGGCGGGAGGGGGGGGGGGGGCATCCCCTCCCGCTCTCGCCGGAAAGCCAAACCGCCGGCTCTAAACAACGGTACTGAGATGATGCCTCTAGCTAGAGGCATCATCCCGGTATAACCACGCAAAGTCAGCCGACGTAGGGGTACGTCACTTTGCGGTAAGTGGTTAAACCCTACGGAGTAAGACTGGGATGCCATTAAAGTTCATGTGCATGTAAAGGCAGGTGTCCCAATACTTTTGGTAACATAGTGTATGTCCTGTTGAACCATGTACTTGTATGAGAAAGTATCCTGTTCTTTTTGTATTGCTTCCTTTGTGTGAAATCCCTGGTGTTCCTGCCAGTCCCTCTGCTTTCCTATCAAAAACTGATCACACTAGGCATGAAAACACATCCTGGTCAGTTCTCTAGCTATGCTGAATCTCAGTCTGCTCTCCTCCAATGATCAGACTTGTACTGATAACCCCCACCCCTGACACAGCCATTCACTGGGATGACCAGTGTACTGCTGTTTCTCTAACTTCAGCTCTCTGAGCTGAGAACAGAGGGCATATGATCATGTAATTAAAGAGGTTGTACACTCGTTCAAAAAAATTTTTTTTTTCTTACAACCTGCAAGAGAAAGACATAATGAGCTAGTATGCATCGCATACTAGCTCATTATGAAATACTTACCTTAGAACGAGCCCCCGCCGTGCCGCTCTCTTACCTGTATGACAAGCGACATGTTCAGTCGCCCGTCTTCCGGGATCGCGGCATCCAGCCATCTGATTGGCCGGAGCCGCGGTGACGTCACTCCCGCGCACGCGCGCGGGAGCCGACGGTCACGGCACGGGGCTCTGAAGGAACGGCACGATCAGCCGTTCCTTCAGAGCGCATGCGCCAGTGACGTCACTGGCTGCATTAAAGGTAAATATCTCCTAAACAGTACATGTTTAGGAGATATTTACAGTACCTATAGGTAAGCCTTATCATAGGCTTACCTATAGGTACAACTTCCTGAGGAGGGTTTACTTCCTCTTTAAAAAAGTATTTATATTGTTTTTTTTTTTGTTTTTTTCTTTTTTTTTTATCTATAAGCAAATGTTTTGCTTTTGTTTCTATTTTAAACTGAATGTGTTGTTTTACAAGTTTCACAGGTACAAGGCTAACCTGCACTTTAAATGCTTGTTAAGTCTAGTGGCAGAAGAATAAGGAGTAATACTTACCTAATTTCTTACTGTGACAGGCTCCATCCATCTGTGTAACCAGTCCCCTGAAGCTTTTCGCCTAAGTCCACTTTGGGGCCATTCACAACACAGGGCGTTAGAGAAAAAAGAAGAGGCCAAAGCAAACAAGATAAATTTAGGGAGGAAGTGCCCACCCCAGGGGTACGTTTTATAAGAATCCCAGAGTTCAGCTTGAATAAAGCAATGTGCTAATAATCTAACCAATAAAAAGTCAAAAACTAAAACAAATGGAAAATGTTCTGATGGAACATGAACTCTGATTGGTCAGTCCAGGATTCTGCACTCTGTCATTATCATTGCTTTCTCTGCTTCCTCATTAAATAATCCTGACGGCTTTATGCAGTTCCATCTGTGCTACCGTGCTCATTATTACAAAAGCCGCCCTGCCTTGTGTACAGGCTGAACACACTTTCCTGCACACATGGCTAAACTTTGTTAATTTCCTTCCTGAATTATTTATAACACGTGTCAGTCTTTCTTGTAACTCTGAGTACAACACAGAAAGTATCGCTGAGGGTCACTAAGCCCAGATGCCAAGCCATTCACAGGCCAGCGGTGTGCTAGTACCATCTGTTGGAATGATATCCTTTTTCCCCTATTTTTAGCTTCCTCTGACTTGGGTTTTTTTTTTAAATAAAAAATAAATAAACAAAAAAAAAACAAAGATCATGTGTTATAAACACTAGCTATTAGCAGCCAATCATATTTCAACTTTCATTAGTTTAGAGCAGTCAAGGTAGTGAAAGTTGCTTGCCGATTGGTTGCTAATGATGACTGCATTCTGCATAGGGTTCATTGCATGTTTAACCACTTGAGCACCAGAAGATTTTACCCCCTTCATGACCAGGCTAATTTTTGCTATTCGGCACTGCACTACTTTTTATCATTAGGTTTTTATTGGATTGTATAAAAGAAACAAATGACAGAAGAAAAGAGACAATGGTAAAAAGTCCATACATCATATAAGGATGGAGTAGTAGTAGTATCAAAATAGTATCATATGTGTTTTACAGTGTAGGGAGCCCCTTAAAACATAGCATGTAGGGACAATAATAAATCAAAGCAGAGTCATTGCAGCGTCTTTAGGGTGGGGGAGAGTAGGGAGAAAACACCTAAAAGGACATAGGAGGCTTCATGGCTTAAGATTTGTTTAACCACTTAAGCCCCGGAAGATTTTACCCCCTTTCTGACCAGGGGGTATTTTGCGATTCGGCACTGTGTGACTTTATCGGACAATTGCGCGGTCGTGCAACGCTGTACCTAAACGAATTTGACATCCTTTTTTTCCCAGAAACAGAGCTTTCTTTTGGTGGTATTTGATCACCTGTGCGATTTTTTGATCATGCGCTATAATCAAAAAAAGAGTGACAATTTTTCAAAAATAACAATATTTTTCAAATTTTTTATATGAAATTCCCCAATTTGGCCAATTTGTTGTCTGCTACCTATGTTTGGTAAAAAAAATCACAATAAACGTATTTTGATTGGTTTGATTGGTTTGCGCAAAAGTTATTGCGTTTACTAACTACGGGAAAGATTTTTGTCATTTTTGTTGTTTTTTTTTTAAACGAGTAATGGCGGCGATCTGCGATTTTTTTTTGCGGGACTGCAACATTGCGGCGGACAGATTGGACCCTTGACTGACATTTTTGACACTTTGGGGTTACCAGTGACATTACTACAGTAATCAGTGCTATATATATGCACTGTTACTGTAAAAATGACACTGGCAGGGAAGGGGTTAACTTTATTAGAGGTGCAGTGACTATGTATGTCCCTAGGGGCGTGCTTCTTACTGTGCAGGGATGTGGCTGTGTATGTAACAGCACAGATCAACGGTCCTACATAGCAGGACCGTTAGATCAGTGCTTTTACACAGGGAAGAATGACAGGCGGCTTTGTTTACATTAGCCGCCTGCCTTTCTCCCTTCACAGCGGACAATTGCGAGTGACCGGTGTCACACGCTCGGAGGTGTCCGTGAACGAGCCGAGGCGGGAGCGCGCCTCCGGCGGCGCGTGCCCGCTATTGGCTCCCAGGCTAGTGACCAACCGATACGTCACTTTGCCTGGCCGGGGCTGACAGCCGCAGTATTTGTACTTGCGGCGGTCGGCAACCGGTTAACCAAGTAATCCAGGGGCTTCATAATTTAGTAAAAAGAGGGTATTTGTCATTCCGAATGGCTAAAAGTGTTTCATTGGTAAAATTAGTCTTAATCCCTTTGCGCCTAAGGGTAAAACAAATCTCAATGCCTAAGCACAATTTAGCAACTTTGACATGTGCTAGAAAAACATGCTAGTACATATCATTGCCTACTTTGTGCATCCAGGTGGATTATACTTTATATCGAACATCTGACATACCTGCATAGAGCTCCCCCCTTGTTCCCTTTCTCTTGTCCCCTGACTCCTGCAAGTAAGATTATTATTGAAAGCTAAAAAATTTACACTTTCTTACCCTCGAACGTCTATATATTTTTTTAAGGACAAATTGGGCTTTCATTTGGTGGTAAATGGCAATGGCTATCTCCTGATCAAAGAAAAACTGGCCCAAAAAAGTAAAAAAAAAAACATTTTTTTAAAAATATGTAGCTGTATATTTCTTGGTACTACCATAACCTTACACCAAAGAACAACCCAAAATAAATTCTTCTGCTCCTGACGATCACAGTGATACCACATATGTGGGTGTTAGTTGTATGCAACAGTTTAAAGAACCCAGAGTCCTCAAATCATTCAACCCTCAGTTAAAGGGGAATGGTGGTGCTACTTTTAAGCATATCGCAGCTCCGTCCATATGACCAGGTACCTCAACAACGGAAAAACGTACAAATTAGTAATTGTAGAGATCACTCACAGGGAGGGTACTCTAGAGGAAAAGTTGTAAAGTGAGGACCATCAACGGTGCAAAATGACATAAAGTGTAAATTCCAAAAATTGTGGTAAAAAACAACCCAGACATCCAATGTAAAACACAAAATAATTTTTGTAATTTACACTTTATGCCAGCACTTTAATAAATGTTTGCATTTTACACCATTGATGGTCCTCACTTTACAACTTTTCCTCTAGAGTACCCTCCCTGTGGGGGATCGCTACAATTACTAGTTGTTGTATGTACCCTTATTGCAGCCCAAAAACAATAGTGCGCATTTTGCTTTTTTTTTTTTATCCTACCTAAAACACACTGACACAACTGGCACTGATACTTTTAAGAAAAAAAAAATGTGTCCAAAAAAAAATTACCCTGACCTTTGACCCAAACACTAACCCTGTTACTGACCTAGATCAAACCTTGATATATTTATTTTGTATTTTATTTTATTTTTTATTATTATTATTTATTTATTTATTTATTTTTTTGCACAATTTTTTTTCCCCTGCAAGGAGAAAGATACGATGTATCTCTCTCCTCCATTCACAGAGAAAGAAAACAGGGGGGCGGGCTGCATAGTGACTGATCTCTGTGATAGCCAATCAGAGGCTATCACAGCGTTTAAATGACTTGGAAACGGAAGTTCTGAGTCCCGATCATTAGTACAGGGCCCCGGGGCTTTACGGAATGCTCCCAGCACCAGAGATGTGAGCATACTAAATCTTTACTTGTAGGGAACTTCCCTATACTGGACTTTTTTTTTTTATATTACTAATGGTGGTGGGACTGCGAAAATGCGGCAGGCAATCTGACACGATCTGATGCTGGGGTGAACTGACTAACTGACGCTGACAACACCAATAACCACTTCAGCTCTGGAAGATTTACCCCCCTTCATGACCAGACCATTTTGTGTGACACAGCACTGCGTTATTTTAACTGAAAATTGCGCTTTCGTGCAACACTCTACTCAAATAAAATGTATGTCCTTTTTTTCCCCACAAACAGACCTTTCTTTTGGTGGTATTTGATCACCTCTGCAGTTTTTATTTTTTGCGCTACAAACAAAAAAATGCCGACAATGTTGATAAAAAAAAAAAATATATATATATAAATATATATTTTTTTTTTACTTTCTGCTAAATAAAAAAAATTAAAAAATCTAATTTCCACATCAATTTAGGCCAATATGTATTCTGCTACATATGTTTGGTAAAAAAAAATCCCAAAAAGCATATATTGATTGGTTTGCGCAAAAGTTATAGAGTCTGCGAACTATGGGATATATTTATGGAACTTTATTTATATTTTATTTTTTACTAGTAATGACGGCGATCAGCAACTTATAGCGAGACCACGATATTGCGGTGGACAAATTGCACACCTAACTAACACTTTTGACACTTTTTTGGGAACCAGTGACACCAATACAGTGCTAAAAATATGCACTCTCACTGTACTAACGACACTATATCTGCAGTGCAAGATCTAAGGCACTGCTGCCTCTGACTGTTAGAGGTTGATTTAATAAAGGCAAAATGATTGTTCACTTTGCAAAGTGCAGTTGCTCCAGAGCTTAGTAAATTAAGTAAAGCTTCACTTTGCAAAGAACACCCAATCCCGCGCAAGGAAAATAAAAAAAAATAGCATTTTTGCTTGCACGTGATTGGATGATGGAAGTCAGCAGAGCTTCTGCTCATTTACTAATCTCTGGAGCAACTGCACTTTGCAAACTGCACAGTCTATTTGCCTTTAGTAAATCAACCCCTTAGTCTCTGGAGATTTGAGTGAGATTTGGCGATGTCACTACTGCACCGATCAATGTTCTTCTTGCTGGAGGCTCTGACATGATGAAGCAAAAGCCCTGCCTCTACCAAGATGGGCCTCCACAAAGAGAGTACAGAACTAGACATGGTAAGTCAATACTGGGGAAAAGATCAGCTGCAAGGAGACTGCAGGTAATACCGGTGAAAGCTCAAACACACATGCCTTTCTCTGCAGCCTCAGCTGCACTGGACAGTGAATGAATGGGAAGTGCTCTGTGCTGAGCGGCTCCCTGTTCATTCACAAATGGAAGCATAGTAAACACATTTACTATGCTTCAGGCATGATTGAACACAGTGAGTGAGTATGTTCATTTAGAAAAGGAAGGGGCCAGTAAATGACATATTGATTAGCCCCTACCCCTACTCTCCATCCTGATTTCAAAATAATGGACGATCTCGAGGCACCCCATTCTAAAATGTAAAAAACTATTCTAATAGCTTTACACAATGCAGCAACATCCACATGTAGGACACCCAATATTAGAGGTGATTTATTCTTCCAAAGGAAATACTCTTTTGCACACTGGTACTGACTAGTATTCCAATGTCTCTCTTCTTTCTCAATTTTTCTCCATTAGTCAGCTAATGTCCCCCCAGTGCTGAGGGAGAGGGACAGAGGAGGGTCAAACAAGGAGTCTGTGGAGGCAACAGACATCCTCCTTGTTAACTGATGATGTCATTGGTTGTTAGTATGCCAGGGTCTACAAAGTCGTAATGGTGTATAATAAAAACCTGTGGCTTTGTACATCTAAAAGGCATGCTTCATTCACCTGCTGGGCCGGCTTGTATACAATTTTTGATCAATTTTTAGACATTTTGACGAGGCATCCCACCGTGCCTGGACACCCTGGCTGAAAAAGGCTGATGTAGCTGATGATATGTACAGTTCAGGCCCGGACTGGCCATAGGGCAGACCGGGCATATGCCCGGTGGGCCGAGGTCTCCACTCCGGGCGCATGATTGTCACTAGTGTGTCCCTCCGCTGAGTCCGCTCCGAAGCCGGTTGCCACTGGCCTCTCCGCGGCCGATTCCGCAGAGAGGGCCGCATTACCGGCCGCCAGTACCTCATATTCTTCTGGCAACCCGCCCTCCCCCCCGGGTATGTCCCCGACTCCCCGCCACTCGAGTCCCCACTCCGCACTGTGTCTCTGGGCTGGCAGCCGGGCTGATGCTCACTGCGGCCGGCTCCGCAGTCATCCAGTAGCTCAGGAGGGGTGGATCAGAGGTGACTGTGACTCACTGTGAAGGGGGTGGAGCTGCTTGTTGGGACGGGAAGAAGCAGGGGGAAGCCACTGACTGTTCCTTTCAGCGGCCGGGGAGGGGAGTCGGGCGCAGAGCGAGGAGCGGCGGGACAGGCGGCGGCTATAGACAAGTCCAGCAGCCTCCCCGGACACTCCTGACAGGTAATGGTGGCCCGTGTGAGAGGGCCGCACCTCAATGAGTGTGCAGTGTGTACAATGAGGGAGGCCCCGAGCATAGGGCGCCTCACCCCGGACTGGTACCAGGCCCCCGGAGTCCTCTGACAGACCTCTGCAGGATGGGAGAGCGGGGACTCAATGTAGCCAATCACAGCTCACTTTACAGGACAGCCGCATGCCGGCCTCTGGTTGCTATGGGTGACTGCATGGAGGGCTGTGAATGGAGAATTGAGGGGCCACAATCCAGAACACCTTTATGATGTATGTGTGGGGAGGGGATGGTGGTGAGGGCGCCTCCTATGGAGGGGATGGTGGTAAGGGTGCCTCTGGTGGTGAGGACGCCTCCTTTGGAGGGGATGGCGTTGAGGGCGCCTCCCCTGGAGTGGGTGGCGGTGAGGGCACGTCTTGTGGAGTGAGTGGAGGTGAGGGCACGTCCTGTGGAATGGGTGGAGGTGAGGGCACCTCCTGTGGTGTTGAGGGCATGTCCTGTGGAGTGGGTGGTGTTGAGGGAACCTCCTGTGGAGTGGGTGGTGGTGAGGGAACAGTGTTGGAGGCAACTCCTATGGATGGGATGGTGGTGAGGCCATCTGTAGGGACAACAATGTGGGGGCTTCAGTGACTGAGACAATAGCTTGGGCGCCTCTGTGGACGGGATGGTGGTGTGAATACCTCTAAGGATTGCAGCCTGGGCACCTGTATGAATGAGATGGTGGTGTTGTACTTGTAGGGAAGAGATGGTGGTGTGTATTCTAGGAAGGGCGGAGAGGGCAATTGTAGCGATAGTGTGTAGCTGTGGGTGGTTGTAGGGATGAGACAGTGCGGTGCTGGTCCACAGGGTGCCCCTCTGTGGACGGTACGTTGTTGGGGACCCCTCTGTGGACGGTACGTTGTTGGTAACCCCTCTGTGGACGGTACGGTGGTGTGGGAGCTAGAGATGTACCGAACGGTTCGCCGGCGAACGGTTCCCTGGCGAACTTCGAACTTTCGCGTTCGCCGCTGCGGGCGAACATATGCGATGTTCGGTCCGCCTCCTATACATCATCATTGAGGCAAACTTTGACCCTGAACATCACAGTCAGCAGACACATTCCAAGCCAATCAGCATACCTCCCTCCCACACCCTCCCACCTCCTATAAATAAGCAAGGGCAGCATCCATCTTAGATCATTTTTGTATTACTGAGAGCAGGGAAAGTGCTGGTGCTGCTGCTGCTGTTATAGCTGGGGACAGTTCCCGGTCTTGTTAGCCAGTGTTCTTGGTACACTCCTGCTGTAAGGACAGCACCCCAAAAAGCCCTTCCTAGGGCTGGTATTTGAGGTTTTTTTTGGAGATATATATATATATATATATATATATATATATATATATATATATATATCTATTGTCCCCAAAAGCCCTTTTGAGGGCTGGTATTTGTGTAATTTTTTTTGTTCTGTGATATATATATATATATATATATATATATATATATATATTGTCCCCAAAAGCCCTTTTGAGTAATTTTTTTTGTTCTGTGATATATATATATATATATATATATATATATATATATTGTCCCCAAAAGCCCCTTTGAGGGCTGGTATTTGAGTATTTTTTTATTTTTTTAATATATATATATATATATATATATATATATATATATATATATATATATATATATATATATATATATATATATATATATATATATATATATATATATGTGTGTAGCATGTCCAGAACCAAAAAAAAAAGATCATATAGGTGTAAAAGGGGTTCCCACCATCCCTGCTCTACTGAAAAAGTATCTTTTTTTTCTGGTTCTGGACATGCTACAGAGCTGAAACTTCACAGGTACACTTTTTAGACCCCCTAGACACTAAATCACACAAAAAAAGTTCTTAAAAATTGTCATTTTTGATAGAGAGCCAATTATTGGAAAACTTAAAAAAAAAAAACCCCAGATGCTAAATCCAAAGAAATTTTTTATTTTTATTTTTTTTTAATTTTTCCAATAATTGGCTCTCTATCAAAAAATTACAATTTTTAAGAACTTTTTTTTGTGTGATCCCTCTCCGGCATGCCACAGTCCAGGTGTTTGTCCCCTTTAAACAACTTTTCCATTACTATTGTGGCCAGAAAGAGTCCCTGTGGGTTTTAAAATTCGCCTGCCTATTAAAGTCTATGGCGGTTCGCAATGTTCGCCGGTTCGCGAACATTCGCCGATGTTCGCGTTCGCCGTTCGCGAACAGCGAATTTTATGTTCGCGACATCACTAGTGGGAGCCTCTGTTGACGATACATTGGTGTGGGGTGTTTGAGAACAGGATGGTGGTAAGAGCACCTCTTGGGATAGTATGGAGCTTCGAACGCCTCTAGGGATGGCAGTCTGGACACCTGTAAGGATAAGATGGTGTTGTGTTCTCCTGTAGGAACAGGACAATGGTGTGGGCGACTAGAGGGAAGGGATGATGGTGTGTGTGCACCTCAGGGGCTCGCAGTCTGGGCACCTGTAGGGATTGGATGGTGCTGTTGGCATCTATAGGGATTGGTTGAGATAGGGGTCCCCCTGTAGGGGGCTAGGGCCCTATCAATTGGATATGGGGGCCCGGCAGCTTGAAATTTTACTACGTGTGCAGGCAGTAAATATATATTTCTCTGTGGCTCCTAGGTTATTGATTGCAGTCGCACCGCAGACACCACCCAAGGTCTGCAAGGTAAGTGACTATGCCAGCCTGAATGCAAAAGTAATCCTTATTTTGACACAATTTTGATGTGTCTGTATGAGATTGGTAATTGTCTCTCTTTTACACACTGGCAGCAACAACTTAATTCAAATCAGGATTTCTTTTGCAAATAGGCTGGCCTGGCTAGCACTGGTGGCAGGCATAGTACTAGTCTAGTTTCAGAAGAAATTCTGATTTGAATAAAATTGTTGCTGCCAGTGCCAGCCTACCAGGGGCTGATCTGAGGTGTGAAGGTGCAGGAATTGGGGCTGATCTGAGGTGTGATAGTGCAGGAATTGGGGTGATCTGAGGTGTGATAGTGCAGGAATTGGGGTGATCTGATATGTGAATGTGCAGGAATTGGGGTGATCTGAGGTGTGATAGTGCAGGAATTGGGGTGATCTGAGGTGTGATAGTGCAGGAATTGGGGTGATCTGATGTGTAATAGTGCAGGAATTGGGACTGATCGGATTTGTGAACGTGCAAAGCTCACTTGATTTCTTACTATTATTCAAGCGGTTTACAGCAGTTACTTTATATGAAGTTGACAGTTGTTTTTTATGTATCTGGCACTCCCAATTTATTTGAAAACATTTTTCGGCACACTGTGCCCAAAAAGGTTGTCTACCCTTTGATTAGAGTAACCCTCATCTTGTGCTGCTTCATACTATTTTTAGGACTCAACCATCAAAACAGGATTTAAAGTAAGACAAAAAAAAAAACAGCATCATATGGCAGCTCTGATCCAGTGCCATCTTAAGAGCCTTACAGGCCCCCGGGGCCCTGGCGCCCCGAGAGAGAGGGAGAGAGAGGGAGAGAGAGAGGGAGAGAGAGAGAGAGAGGGAGAGATAGAGGGGGGGGGGAGAGAGCGAGAGAGGGAGAGGGAGAGAGAGAGAGGGAGAGAGAGGGGGAGAGAGAGATAGAGAGAGAGAGAGAGAGGGGGGAGAGAGAGAAGGGGGGGAGAGAGAGAGGGAGAGGGAGGGAGAGAGAGGGGGGAGAGGGAGAGAGGGGGAGAGAGAGTGAGAGAGAGAGAGGGAGAGAGAGAGAGAGGGGGGGAGAGAGAGAGAGGGAGAGAGAGAGAGGGAGAGAGAGGGGGGGAGAGGGAGAGAGGGAGAGGGAGAGGGAGAGGGAGAGAGAGAGAGAGAGAGAGAGAGGGAGAGGGAGAGAGAGAGAGAGAGAGAGAGGGGGGGGTGGGATAGAGGGAGAGGGAGAAAGAGAGAGAATAGGATGGCACACACAGAGAATATATAGGGCAGGAAAAGGATGGCACAGACAGTCGATGGAGAGAGAATGAGAAAAAAGAAATCAAGCAGCTGCAGCAGTCTGCTTACCTTCCACAACGGCTGCACAGCACATGAAGGGAGGAGGTGGGTGGAGCCCATCTTCTAGGCGTGGAGAGAGGAGGACGAGCCGACGAGGAGGATCCTCCTCCGCTGTGCATGATTGGTCTGCTCTCAGAACGTCACTGGTTGCTAGATGCCAATCGGCTGGCCTTCCTAACAACCGGTGTGCAGTGAGACTATGGCACTATGGGAGCTGAGAGGCATTAGGGGATCTGCAGCTAGCTGGAGGCCAAAGAGGAGGCGGGCAGCAGCCTGGCAGTGGGCCACAGCCTCATGGTTGTGAACCACTGGTCTTATTGATATTGATGGGGAAAACCCTTTTCTCGTACTTTTCTATACTCACACGCAACACCCTGGAACCCCGACTGTTCCGCAACCGAACAAATAGGTCAGATTCCTCCTTAATGTACTGTTTTCAGTTGTTACAGTTTTCTCTTATAAAACTTTTGTATTTTATACACTTACTTGTAAAACAACCAATACCAATATATAGAAAGTAAAGCAGGTACAACATAGTCATAGCATACCTTGGCATCCTTTTTAGGTGCTACAGATCTGGGGGGTTTCCAGGATCTTTCCTTACTCTGAACATGGACATAGAACTTCCTGCCTGAAACATCCTCGTATTCTTCCCACTGGCCCAGAAGTTGGACTGGGGGACCCGAAGGACTTGGAGGCTCCAGAATGACGTTTCTTTGGTTTTACAGGAAATGCCAGAGGATATGCTTTAAAAAAAAAAAAATTATAATTTATCTGTTGAAATGCTTCTCTGCACAAATATTAATATAAAATTATATTATTTTGGTAGACTAAGGTCCTCCTAAGCTCCTCTGCTTTCTTTACTAATTTGATCATAGGGAGAGTATTTATAACATATTGGTTTGGTTTTTTGACCACATTTATTTTGAACTACATATGCCCTAATTACAACATATTTTTGAAAACAGAATAACATCCCTTTTTAAAAAATGATTCATGGTACATATGTATTGTACTGCAACGCAGCAGCTTTTTATTACAAAAAGAGATTGTTGCTATTGAGGGCAAGAAGAGACAACAGTACTTGATAATAATGATGATTATGACATCTTTACTAAAGTTGGCCATTACTAGAATTTTGCTTAAAAATGTTCATTCTTAGTGCGTTCACCTTTATCCACAGTGACAAGATAATTTGAAGGAGCAGCTTGGAAAATTTTCTTGAACAAACAAATGTTTCATTACTTTTAATTTTTAACATTGAACGTGGTTTTTGTTTTTGAAAGTCCACTAATTCCAAAATCGAATGTTAAAAGCAAATGGAATTGTTTTTCTCAATATTTTTTATTACATTTTATCACAAATGCAGAATTAATCAAACATATTCTGTCAAACAATGAGATAGTGTAAAGAGGGAAACATTTAGTGGGTACAAATGACATAGTAGCGTGATAACAAAGGTGAACAGTATAAGCAATATAGGTAGGTAGCACCTAGTGCTTGGTATAAGGTAAAGGGTATTGTCTAACGGCCCCAGACACCCTATCTATGATCAAACTATGCTGGGGATGCTGACAATACTGCCCACATTTAATGTCTTTTTCGACAGATTTTATTGAAAATTTTTACACATCAAGAAAACAAGAAACAAGAACCTTGACATTTAAGCAGAAAGTAGGAACTCCAACCATTGTATTCATCTATCTTCCTGAGGATCCAATTAAGGAGACATGATGTGATAGTTACCCGCAAGGGTATGGGTATAAGGATCATAGTAGTATATTGTGAGTTTACCAAAGATCATAGTTACATATTTCAAATTAAGCAAATGTAATTTTGAAGTACATTTAAACAACATTCTTCAAGACATTGATTGTACATATCATAATTTTCGTAAAATATTTGTATGAACATTCGTTGGGAAATGAATTAGTGTATGGCTAGCTTCAGTCTATAGAACAGAATAGAGACTAAGCAGCATGCACATGAACACAAGATGCAAAGCAAACAATCAAGCTCAAATTTTTTTGTTTACAAAATTATTATGTAAAATAGAGACCATGTTAACTGTCTGGATCCTAAGGTGGCAGCTTAAACCAGGAGAGCATAATGGCACAAATTTTCTGAAGGTCCTACACCAGAAATGTAAGAAAGTATCTTGTAACACTAATCAAGTTTTAGGAGCTCCACCCAAAAGGGGAAGCTACGCTTGTTTGCACCTTCCACTGCTACAGTTGGCACTTTTTTTTGGGGGGGGGGGGGACCAACTCCCACTTCCAGCTCAGATTAGCATGGCAAACTAAACTAGAAGTTCA
Organism: Pelophylax lessonae; assembly: GCF_965119305.1. Lineage (NCBI taxonomy): Eukaryota > Metazoa > Chordata > Amphibia > Anura > Ranidae > Pelophylax > Pelophylax lessonae. The sequence continues at coordinate 287,322,116 of NC_138773.1, forward strand.
GGCTCTTCCTTCCCCCGCAGTCTTCTGGGACACATCACAGGTCCCCGAAGACTACGGGACCATTCACAAGGCGTAACGCGACTCGTGCATGTGCAGTAGGAAACAGGCTGTGAGGCCGCAAGGCTTCACTTCCTATTTTCTTACTACAGATGCCGATGCATGCACCCAAAGCTGATTGAAGAATTGGTTCAGGTGAGGACATCGTGGGATCCCTAAACATGTAAGTGTCCTTATATTAAAAGTGAGCAGCTACAGTATTTGTAGCTGCTGACTTTAAATTTGTTTCTGAAGGCGCCTGGAGCTGCTCTTTAACCTACCTTAAAATTGCCCAGACCTCTAATGGTTGGTATTTAGTCAGCCTTTATTTACTCTCTTCATCTCCCTATTGGCTGCAAAATGTGTAGGGCATTCCCAACAGTCAGTAATGAGGTGAGGACAACAGGGAATGATGGCCCAATGCAGGATCCATGAGCGATCTTGCAGTTGATAAGGAGGAATGACAGTGGATGTAATAGCAAATCCCCATTGCCTATAGTGGCATTGGTGTGCTTGAAAAATATGGGAAAAGTCATGCAAATAATGCTTTAAAAGCAAACCTGTGCTTTGCCCATTTAGGGCTTTTCCAATCAATGTACAAATATTTAAATTATCTCTCTCCATCTTTTTTTTTTTCTGCTGGATATAGAACCAGTTAGATTTAGACTTGCAAGGCATATTTGAAACTGATTGGTGGATGAGCCTTCTTATTTCTGACACTTACTTGCATTGTATTGTCTATATGTGAGAGACTGCAGCAGGGAGTCATGCAGTGAACTGGTGTCTTACATTAAGAATAAGTAAAAGTTATCTCCAGATCAGATTACAGACATAAAGGTGTGGAGTGGAGTGGGTGCATTACACCAGTTCCTGGATAAAGAAACCAATTTACTAAGAAGGTAGACTGTACTTCCTGTATGCATTTCAACACTTTATTTTTCTCAATTGTTTATTAAGGTGTACCTTTTATAGAGGGGCAGTATTAAAAAAAAACAGACATTTTATTGTTATTATTATTATTAACACTTTAACATATTTCCCAATGCACTTAGACTGTATTATTCCAAAGATCCACAAAGTGTAATTTTTGCAGTGCTGACATTTTAATTACTGATAGGTAACAAAAATTAAACTGTATATAAACCCTAGCAATGCATTTTCTTTTTTTTTTTTTTTTGGACTGGAAAATCAACCAATGAAAGTGTAGCACTGGAATGGGTTCTTTAAATCTTGACCAGCAGTGCTATGAATAAACAGCAGCAAGACGTGTTTTTCTCTTCTCCCTGCTTGAGTGGCAGCTGCAGGGAGGAAGAGGATTGATTAGCCAGAAGGATTTTGATTGGCTTCTGGTTGAAAAAGCCTGCCCATAGAGCCAAGGGGACTGCTGGAATGAACAAGGACTGCTGGGATCTAGAAGAACTGCTGGGGGTCATAGTGTCAGGTGATGCAGCCCCTGTCCAGAAGAAATTTGGTGGGACTATGGGTCCCAGGAAAAGGGTGAGCTATGGAAGGAGGAAAAGCCTGAGGCTTGGGAGAGTCTTACATGGAGATTGTCAAGAAAAACGCATGCATGTGCGCAGGCGCATGGTTCCTGTTACCCCTGTTAGTGGGAATTTGGCAGATGCACATTGGCACTAGGCAGGATGATATTTAAACTGCACTAGTCATACCTAATAACTTTTTGAGATGGGAATGAGGAACACTTTTTAGCAAAAAGATGTAGTCATAGGACACACACCCTGCCACGCCCCCTTAAAGGAGAATTATACAAAAATAAATATAGTTAAGCACACAAGTGTTTCGATTCCTTCAAAATGGCTTGTTAAATTAACAAATGCAGCAATTTAGAAATTGGATGGAAGGTTAAGCACTGGAGAACCTTTTTTAAAAGCTAAAAAGTGCATTTTATATACAATTATATAGATCAGAACAAAATGAGGGACAAATGAGGAGGAACGAGGGACAGAGGGTCTTTGTTCCAGGTCAGGGACAGTCCCTCAAAATCAGGGACAGTTGGGAGCCATTGCACTAGTTCCTTGTGTCAGTGCTGTTTGGTTTACTACATTCCTGAAGCATTTATGTATCTGTTTCTGTATTGCTCTTCCATTGCCAACCCGATCTGCTCCATACTTTGCCTGAACTCGACCCCTGGCTTTCCTCTGGACTACGCTTCTGCCTTACCCTTCTGCTCATTTGCCTTGTTGTTACCGATCCTGGCCTGACTCCTGCCTACTCTCCTGCTTGTCACCTGTGCCTGATCTGCCTGTTAGTTGCTGACCTGGACTGTCTGTCCTTGCCTTAGCTCTTCTTTCTGCATCAGATCCAGCCATAGCGGTGCTTGACATCAGTTCATGCTCTTCTGCCAGCGTGCCACTAGCCAGTTGCCTCTGCGTATCCCGACTCACATCTACATTCTCCAGAAGAAGTCTTATCAGGCACTCATGTGCTCTGGAATTTCCTGTTACTCAATCGGGGTTCCTGAGCCAGAGTTGTAAGAGAGGTCTTCCTCTATACTTCGGGCTCCATCACCAGGTATGTTACATGGTAAATGAGAGGAGTGGGTTGATGTGCTCCTCAGTTATAAATGCTGCCTAATGCCAGAGCTCACTGCAATACCAGAGAAGGACTGTCTGCTGCTGCTGCACTCACTCAGAGGCCACTGCTGTCTGAGGACCTCCTCAGAAAGCTGGAGGAAAGAATGCTACTTGCTTCACAAGAGATCTTCTCTGCGGTGACCTGAGTTGCCACCATTGCCATGGATCTCACAACAAGCAACTTATAGAGCATCCAGGATTTCAGATGGCAGTGAAAAGTAGGAGGCTCCACAGCGGACGGCTGAGTAGTGAGAAGTCGTTGACCACCATCTTGTTACTTTCCTCCCAAAGGGGCAAAGCCACCTTGATCTGGCATTCAGTTTTGGGATTTTTACCCCTATTATCATCAGGATTGGGCACTAGAAAACATCAGGAACATCAGTGACCAGTGGGAGGGGCTTAAGAACAGCTAAGACCTTTAGCCACTATGTAACCCATATCTAAGACTCCCCTAACGTTAGGATTCATGTACCCAGTGGTATTTGAGTTCAGTAATACTTGGTTCAAAGACTGTTAAGATTGTAAGATATGATTTTGCATTAGGTTGTAACTGCTTACTGCTATTGTCATTGTTGTTGCTTTATTGGGTGTGTCACCTAAATAAATATCCTGTTTTTGGCCTTGGTGTGTCAGTGGGTGTGGCATTGCCAGAAGGGTCATTGCCAGGCTACTAAAATACATCTTGGGGAGGACAGCAATAATTTTGGATACTGAAGTCTTGTGTTTTCAATTTGTTAGTGTATTTAAAGTGGTATTAAACCCAAAATCAAAAATGTAATATATTGCAGCCTACCAATCCTTAGATTTGGTGGCTGCCTTTGTTTTCTTTTTATTAGGCTTTTCCCCCCTCTGCTTTCACCTGGTGATCTGGTCAGTAACACACCTCCTGTGTTAGAGCACAGGGGGCACCTTTGCTCTGGATGAAGGAGCACAGGGGGCACTTTTGGACTGCAGAATTGTCAGTCTGGTGGATGGGGTGTGTTAGATATATTAACAAAATTAGATACACGAAAAAATGTAAGTCAAACTCCAGCTCACACTGCAGTTACACAAATAGTTACAGCAAACAGTTTTTTTTTCTTTGGGATAAAGGTTTTACATAAATAGGTGAAAGCTGATCATTGTAAGAAGGGGGGATTTGATTTAAATAAAGTGGATTTAAATCACAATTTAAATCACTAGTAAAAAGGCCTGATTTAAATCAACTCGATTTAAATCATAATTTTTAAAGAGAAACTGTTATCTCTGTCCCACAGCAACTCCTCCTCTGACCCGCTGCTGACTCATCAACAGCCCAATTCAGTTTAATGGAACGGCTGGTGATGTGGCAGTGACACAACAAGGTGGGGGATGTGGAGGCATCGGGTGAGTGAATGACTGCTAACAGGCTCTGCCATGATGGATCTGAAATGACAGGTACTCTTTAAATATAAGGACAAATTATTTCTGTTAGTTAGTATGAAATTGTGTGAATGCATCAATGCAGTGCATGTTATTCAGCTTGTAGAGCTTGGATTCATTGAATGAGTTTACCAAAAATGTAAATGTTGCAGAATATACAGCCTCATGCTATATAACTAAGCTCCATTTCATGCTGAATACACTAAATGAATAATGTATCTTAACCACTTTATGACCGCCCACCGCAGATGTACTGCGGCAGGCAGCCGCTCCTGCCCAAACCGCCGTCACTATACGTCGGTCACGAGCAGGAAGTTAGGGGCGAGTGCGCGCACCGCTCATCAGTGGGGGAGCCGATGCAGCGGGCAGGCGGCTCCGATTGCCGCCTGACACCCGCGATCATTACCCGCTGAGAGAGAAGGACGGTCAGCTGTTGTAAACACAGCTGACCGTTCTTCTCCCTGAAATGATCATAGAGCCCCTGTGATCCTTCTATATAGGATCACAGGTATCTAAGGTCATTTCAGAAGCCCCGACCCCCACAGTTAGAATCACTCCCGTAGGCTCACATTTAACCCCTTGATCACCCACAATGTAAACCGCTTCCCTGCCAGTGTCATTTTTACAGTAACAGTGCATATTTTTAGCACTGATTACTGTAGTAATGTCACTGGTACCCCCAAAAGTGTCAAAAATGTCAGTCAGGGGTCCGATATGTCTCAGTCCTGCAAAAAATCGCAGATTACTATTACTAGTAAAAAAAAAAAAACAATAAAAATTACATAAACATTTTCCGTAGTTAGTAGACACAATAACTTTTGCGCAAACCAAACAAAATACTCTTATTGCAATTTTTTTACCAAAAATATGAAGCAGAAACCAAATTGGCCTAAAATGTTAAAAAAAATTTAGATTTTTAATTTTTTTTTGGGAATGTTATATAGCAGAATGTGAAAAATATTGAGTTTTTTTTCAGAATTGTCGCTCTTTTTTTGTGTATATCGCAAAAAAAAAAAATTACACGGGTGAACAAATACCACCAAAAGAAAGCTCTATTTGTGGGAAAAAAAGGACGTAAATTTTGTTCGGGTACAGCGTCGCACGACCGTGCAATTGTCGGTTAAAGTCACGCAGTGCCAAGTTGAAAAAAGTGGCCTGGTCATTAAGGGCGCAAATCTTTCCAGTCTTAAAGTGGTTACATAGAAAACTATCTTTAGATAGATTTTTTACTCCAAAAGCATTTTATTAAAAAAAATTGCCACAAATTTAAATAAAAAAAAATCAGATTTAAATAAAATAAAATAAGATTTTTTTTTATTTTTTTAATTTATTGATTTTTATCCACCCTGATTGTAAGCACCTCTGTCATTGGTATATGGTTTGTCTCAACAAATGTAACTGATACATTTGAAGGAGAGCTTGTTCTGTTGAAAAGCTTACCGCCTGGATCACCAGATAAAAATAGAAGGAAAGCCCAAAAAAGGAAACTAATGCGGCCATCACAAGAACTGGTAAGCTGCAATAAAATAAAAGCTTGCTTTTGGGTTTAATATCACTTTAAATCCGCTAATCAATCTAAGCACCTCTGCCAGTGTTAAATAGTTTGTCTCAACTGTCTAACTGCTACATCTGCAGGACAGCTTGGTCTGTTGAAAAAAAAAACAGACTTAGGCTGGCCATACACTATACAATTTTCTTATTCAATTTCCTTTAGATTTACCTTAAACTATGTAGTGCAAGGGCCTGCCTGATTGCATACAAATTGAAAGTGTTTAGGTTTGACCCTATATTACATGGTTTTAGTAAATCTAAAGGAAAGTTGAACAAGAAAATTGTATAGTGTATGGCCAGCCTTACTGGCTGGATCAGCAGGAAAAAAATAAAAGAAAGCCAAAAAAAAAAAGAAAACTAATGCAGCATCACATCGCAGAATTGCTAACGTACATTAGGCCTCTTGCACACTGCTGCCTAGAAACACTCAGTTTTCAGGCATACTGGCATTTTTTTATTTATTTTTTACTGAACTAAATGCAGCCTATAGGTTTTAATGTGACTGTGCACACAGTGGTGTAAACATGCACTGAGCATTAATCAGTAAAAGAAATATAGAAATATAATTGGACACTATATTTGCATGTCTACTCACAAATATGCACAAATACTATGCTTTCTGCTTGTGTGTGCATACTCATAATAAGTACATGCAAATACGTACAAGTGATATACAGCCGAAATTTACATTTTGTCTGATGCTCATACATCAGTACAGCGTGCAAGAGGTCTTATAATAAATGTTTGCTTTTGGGTTTATTGTGGCTTTCATTCTATTTTTTGCTCTGGTGGTTTCTCGCATTGGACAGTGGCACAGTGCCAGGAAACATGACAGTTGAGATTTAAGCACACAGTTCAGGACAATTGCAACAAATGTGGCTTTGGCTTTCGCTGCTACTTGGTGCTCCCCCATGCAGCCCATTGTCTCCCATCCAGTGTAATTTTGGGCAGCTAACACACTCTGGTTTGCCATTGAGACAGCGTGGTGCACTGGTCACAGCTTGGAGTAATGCTGGCCATACACTAGCCGAAAAATGGTTCGAAAATCTGTCATTTGGTCCATTCATTCGTTTTTTGTCCAGTTAATGGGCACAAACAGAAACTTTTCAGAGGCCGAAAAATCAAAGGAACAGTTTGTAAAATTCTGCCGAACGAACGATAAATTGAAAGGTTAATGTGTTTCTCACCCAAACTGTTTGCACTAGGCATATGTGACAAAAGGAATGAAAAACTGATTAATTTATGTTCATTGAACGATTTATCATTCAAAATTCGGTCATTACATGATGGCATGATTGTCTGCTCTCACGGCCGATTTTTCGTTCTTCTAAACTGAGTTTGAACGATTTTTCGGCTAGTGTATGGCCAGCATAAGAGCTACGATGAAAGCTACAAACACTGGGTTAACCCTGGATCAGAAGGCTCCCTAAGTGCACGGAAGAGGGTTTCAGTAATAAGAATAGAACCTGCAGCAAGCATGTCACAGTATATGCTCCTAATATGTAATGTTAGCCGGGCTGGGAGACATATACAGACAGATACACTTTAGCTAGTGCAATCTAGTACAAGGTGCAACACATAATTAGCAATTGAAATGAAACATAAAAACAACAGAAGGAGCAAAAGTAATCTCCAACCAACTTACCCGTCCCAGGCTATGACTGTCTTCTCTAAAGCACCCTGACCTCAAGTGAAATTTGGCGGCTCTGCTAAAGGAAATCACTGTGATCACATGTAAACAACAATCAAACTGAATCTTTAACTGTTCTTCGTAGTAACAAATTTTCTACAGTAAAAGGATGGGATGTAACTTTAACCACTTCCTGCTGCCTAAATTTGCATTGCATATTTCACTTCCACATACGTATGTCCTTGAAGTTCTAAGATTTTATTGTTATTACTATTATTATTTTTTTATATCTTGGTTATTGGTGTGGGATTTACAGCTATTACCATGTTTGACTTTTCACAGAGTTTTAGCACAAGGCAGAAATAATGATCTGGGTGGTGTTTGATGTAACAAAGTGTAGACGGACCCTTAAAGTCAGCCACTTCCTGTTTTCTGACATCTAAAAGAGAAAAAGGCAAGAGAGCTCAGAAACGGAGACAGTAGTAGTGAGCCTTGCACATTGTTAGTTACTCTTTGTACACATAGAAGTCGTAATTACAGAAGGTAAACTCCCTGGTGAAAAAACAGTGAGAGCATTTAAGTTCAGAGTGGTAAAAGTAAAAAAATATAAATATAAAAAAAATATATATATAAAAAATATATATGTACAGTGTGAAACAAATATATGTACTACACCCTAGCATAATATATATATATATATATATATATATATATATATATATATATATATATATATACATCTCACAAATCTCACATTTTTGTAAATATTTTATTATATCTTTTCATGTGACAACACTGAAGAAATGACACTTTGCTACAATGTAAAGCAGTGAGATTACAGCTTGTGTAACAGTGTACATTGGCTGTCCCCTCAAAATAACTCAACACACAGTCAATAATGTCCTAACCGCTGGCAACAAAAGTGAGTACACCCCTAAGTCAAAATGTCCAAATTTGGCCCAATTCGCCATTTTCCCTCCCCGGTGACTCGTTGGTGTTACAAGGTCTCAGGTGTGAATGGGGAGCAGGTGTTTATTGGTGTTATCCCTCTCACTCTCTCATACTGGTCACTGGAAGTTCAATGTGGCACCTCATGGCAAAGAACTCTCTGAGAATCTGAAAAAAAAAGAATTGTTGCTCTACATAAAGATGGCCTTTGGCTGTAAGAAGTATGCCAAGACCCTGAAACTGACTGCAGTGGCCAAGACCATACAGCAGTTTAACAGGACAGGTTCCACTCAGAACAGGCCTCACCATGGTCGACCAAGGAAGTTGAGTGCACCTGCTCAGCGTCATACCCAGAGGTTGTTTCTGGGAAATAGAGGTATGAGTGCTGCCAGCATTGCTGCAGAAGGTTGAAGGGGTGGGGGGTCAGCCTGTCAGTGCTCAGACCACACGCCGCACACTGCATCAAATTGGTCTGCATGGCTGTCGTCCCAGAAGGAAGCCACTTCCAAAGATGATGCACAAGAAAGCCCGCAAACAGTTTGCTAAAGACAAGCAGACTAAGGATGTGGATTATTGGAACCATGTCCTGAGGTCTGCTGAGACAAAGGTAAACTTATTTGGTTCAGATGGTGTCAAGCGTGTGTGGTGGCAACCAGGTGAGGAGTACAAAGACAAGTGTGTCTTGTCTACAGTCAATCATGGTGGTGGGAGTGTCATGGTCTGGGGCTGCATGAGTGCTGCTGGCACTGGGGAGCTACAGTTCCTTGAGGGAACCATGAATGCCAACATGTACTGTGACATACTGAAGCAGAGCATGATCCCCTTCCTTTGTAGACTGGGCCACAGGGCAGTATTCCAACATGATAACGACCCCAAACACACCTCCAAGATGACCACTGCCTTGCTGAAGAAGCTGAGGGTAAAGGTGATAGACTGGCCAAGCATGTCTCCAGACCTAAACCCTATTGAGCATCTGTGGGGCATCCTTAAACAGAAGGTGGAGGAGCGCAATGTCTCTACTATTCACCAGCTCCGTGATGTCATTATGGAGGAGTGGAAGAGGACTCCAGTGGCAACCTGTGAAGCTCTGTTGAACTCCATGCCCAAAAGGGTTAAGGCAGTGCTGGAAAAAACTGTGGCCACACAAAATATTGACACTCTGGGCCCAGTTTGGACATTGTCAATTAGGGATGTACTCACTTTTTTTGCCAGCGGTTTAGACATTATTGGCTGTGTGTTGGGTTATTTTGAGGGGGCAGCAAATTTACACTGTTATACAAGCTGTACACTCACTATTTTACATAGTTACATAGTTACATAGTTAGTGAGGCTGAAAAAAGACACAAGTCCATCCAGTTCAACCTATGTGTGTGTGTTTGCTTTTAACCGTACATTGTATACCCCTGTATGTTGTGGTCTTTAAGGTGTCCATCCAATAGTTTTTTGAAACTATCAATGCTCCCCGCTGATACGACTGCTTGCGGAAGAGAATTCCACATCCTTACCGCTCTTACAGTGAAGAACCCCTTACGCACTTTAAGGTTAAACCGCCTTTCCTCTAGTTTTAGTGAGTGGCCACGTGTCTTATTGTATTCCCTTACTCTAAATAGTTTGTTCCTTATGCTAGGGTCGCCAGTACAGTATTTGTACATTGATATCATATCCCCCCTCAAGCGTCTCTTCTCCAGAGAGAACAAGTTCAGTGCTTGTAGTCTTTCCTCATAGCCGATGTCCTCCATTCCCCTAATTATTTTTGTTGCCCTTCTCTGGACTTTCTCCAGTTCCAGCACATCCTTCCTGAGGACCGGTGCCCAGAACTGGACAGCATACTCCAGATGTGGCCGGACCAGAGTCTTGTAGAGTGGAAGAATAATCTCTTTATTTCTGGAGTGAATCCCCTTTTTTATACAACCCAGTATTCTGTTGGCTTTGCTTGCAGCGGCTTGGCATTGCATGCCACTTCCAAGCCTGTTGTCTACCAGTACCCCCAGGTCCCTTTCCATCCTAGACTCACCCAGAGGTTCCCCCCCTAGTGAGTAGCTTGCTTTCTGGTTTCTGGCCCCCAAGTGCATTACTTTACATTTTTCTACATTAAATCTCATCTGCCATGTAGTTGCCCACCCCGTTATTTTGTTCAGGTCTGCTTGCAAGATTTCCACATCCTGCATAGAAGATATTGGCATGCCTAATTTAGTATCATCTGCAAATACTGAGATTGTACTAGATATCCCCTCCTCTAGATCATTTATGAATAAATTAAACAGGATTGGTCCCAGGACAGAACCCTGGGGGACCCCACTTTCCACACCCGCCCAATCCGAGTACTCCCCATTAATCACCACCCTCTGTACTCTCCCCTGGAGCCAGTTCTCTATCCAGGTACTCACCTTATGGTCCATACCTACCTTCCTTAGTTTGTACAGTAAGCGTTTGTGGGGAACGGTGTCAAAGGCCTTTGCAAAGTCCAGATACACCACATCCACAGGCTTACCTTTATCTAAGTGGCAGCTCACTTCATCGTAGAAGGTTAATAGATTGGTTTGGCATGAACGATTTTTCATGAATCCATGCTGATTACTACTTATAATACCGTTTTCATTACTAAAGTCTTGTATGTGGTCCCTTATCATCCCCTCCAAAATTTTGCAGACTACAGATGTTAGGCTGACCGGCCTATAGTTACCCGGGATATATCTCGGCCCCTTTTTAAATATTGGTACCACGTTGGCTTTTTTCCAATCAGCTGGCACCATACCCGTCTGTAAACTATCCTTAAAGATCAAGAATAATGGTCTGGCAATCACCTGACTGAGCTCATTTAGAACCCTTGGGTGCAAGCCATCCGGTCCCGGGGATTTATTTATGTTAAGTTTCTCTAGTTTAGCTCTAAGTCTATCCTCTGTTAGCCATGGCGGCACTTCCTGAGGTGTATTATTTAGTTCGGCCTTACAAGCGGGGTTCGTGTAGCCCCCCGATTCCTTTGTGAAGACTGAAGAAAAGAAATTATTTAACACTTCCGCCTTTTCTCTGTCCTCAGTGGCCATTTTTCCTTTATCATCTTTTATGGGGCCAATGTGTTCTGGCCTCGCTTTCTTACTGTTTATATACTTAAAGAATTTCTTGGGGTTCTTTTTACTCTCCTCCGCTATATGTCTCTCGTGTTCTATTTTAGCCGCCCTGATTTCATCTTTACATTTCTTATTACACTCTTTGTAATGCTTAAATGCTGCCAATGACCCCTCAGTCTTGTATTTTTTGAAGGCCTTTTCTTTAGCTCTAATATACATTTTTATGTTGGAGTTTAGCCACCCAGGGTTTAGTTTTGCTCTTTTAAATTTATTTCCCTGTGGAATGCACTGGTCCACCCCCTTGTTAAGTATGCTCTTGAAGCACTCCCATTTTTCCTCCGTGTTCTTTGTTCCCAGGGTTCTATCCCAATTGATATTTTCTAGCAGCGAGCGCAGTTTAGGGAAATTGGCTCTTTTGAAATTCAGTGTCCTTATATTACCCTTGTGTTTCCTATTACTGTAATTAATACTGAAACCAATTGACCTATGGTCACTGTTCCCTAAGTTGTCCCGTATTTCTATATCCGTGAGCAGGTCTGTATTGTTGGTAATCAGTAGGTCAAGTACCGCATTGTTTCTTGTCGGTGCATTCACCATCTGACCCATGAAATTGTCCTGCAAAACATTTAGGAACTGCCGAGCCTTGGCTGAATGCGCGGTTCCTTCTGCCCAGTCTATATCAGGATAATTAAAGTCCCCCATTATAATGACATTTCCCATCCTTGCTGCCAATCCTATCTGTAACATGAGGTCCACCTCACCCTCCTCCCTCTGGTTTGGGGGCCTATAGCATACGCCCAATATTACCTTCCCCACCGTGCCTTTCCTTTGAAGCTCTACCCATAGGGATTCTGCCTCGTCCATAGCTCCATTATTAATATCATCCCTCATATTTACCTGTATACTGTTCTTAATATACAAACATACCCCTCCCCCTTTTTTACCCTCTCTATCTCTGCGATAAAGGGAATACCCCTGAATGGTCGCCATCCAGTCATGAGAGCTGTCAAACCAAGTCTCAGTTATCCCCACAAAATCTAAGTCCTCCTCAAACATCAGCAGCTCCAGCTCTCCCATCTTGTTGGCCAGGCTTCTGGCATTGGTATATAAGCCTCGTAATTTTACATTGCAGCAAAGTGTCATTTCTTCAGTGTTGTCACATGAAAAGATATAAGAAAATATTAAAAAAATGTGAGGGGTGTACTCCCTTTTGTGAGATACTGTATATACACTAGGGATCGACCGATATTTTTTCATTGCCGATACCGATGCCGATATTTTGGTCATCACTTATAATCGGTATCGTTCGATATGGGCCGATATTTTCTTACTTTTAAAAATGTTTATTTTATTTTATTCGACAGGTACTCTTATGGAGGGATCTGGGGGTCTAAAAGACCCCAAACCCCTCCTCTTTACTTAAAAGCATTCAAAACGCCAAGTTTGGCTGTTTTGAATGCTGTCATTTTATTTAATCTGGCGCCAGTACCCGGAAGTGATGTCATGACATCACTTCCGGGTTTTTGCATGGAGACCCAATCAGAGCCGAATCTGGCTTTGATCAGGTTTGGGAGGAGGCGGGAGGGGGGACGTCCCCTCCCGCTCCTTGTAATGACAGCGAAGCGGCTTCTCAGCCAAATCGGTTGTCATTACAAGACAGCCGACCGTGGTATGGACGCCGGTACCGGGGTGACTGAGTAGGGACAATCCCACAGTTCCCAAAACTTGGGGAAATCCTTGCCTTTTATGGCCTCATGCACTAAGTGGGGTACAACTCCAACAACAGGCTTAGCTAACAGGCTTAACCATGTCAGCGTTAACCAAACTAATTAAACTTCCTGAGTCCAGCAAGGCCATAATAGGCTTAATATTGACAGTCATTTGACACGTGTTTACCCAGACTTGGCGCTGCAGCGCATGAAAGAGCAGCAAACATAGATTACTATCTGAAAGAAAGGACACATTGCATAGGTTCATCTGGCAATGGACAGTTTTCTGCAACATGCCCCAGTTCCTGACACTTAACAATTATCCAGTGAGGTTTGCTGACAGGCACTGTCTTTCCTTGTTTGGGAGGCCAATCTTCAGACCTGGAAGCAAAAAACCTCCCCCCTGTCTCCTTGCCATGCTTACCACCCACTTCTCCTGGAATATTCTTCCCGGTTGCCTGGGGAGACTGTGGCTTTGGGTGGAAAGTCTGTGTGGCTGTAGGGGTGGTGACCAGGCTCTCTGCAGCAAAGTACCTTTCAACGAGCTCCACCAGGTTGTCTGATGACTTGGAGTCCCCTTGACTCACCCACTTCTGCAGGTGAATTGGTACAGACCTCAGGAATCAGTCCATGACCACACACTCCACTATTTGTGGCCCAGGCAGGGACTCTGGCTGTCACCATTTCTGTACCAGGTGGATTGAGTCAAACATCAGTGATCTTGGGGCCTCTCATCTTGGAAAGACCAGCTGTAGACCCGCTGTGTTCGAACAACAAAGGGGACACCGAGTCGCGCCAGGATTTCCTGCTTGACCTTCTCATACTCCCTTGCTTCCTCCGGCTCCAGATCATAGTAGGCCTTTTGCGATTCTCCTGTAAGTAAGGAGGGCGACCAGTTTGGCTCACTGCATTTTAGGCCAATCTTCCCACTAAGCGGTTCTTTCAAACATCAGCAGGAAGGCCTTTGGGTCATCACCTGCTGTCATCTTGGGAAGGAAGTGACCCACATGAATGGCTGAGGGCTGGTCTCCAACACCTTCAATTTTAGCAGGTGACCACTGCGCCAGCGTCTCTACAACCTCAGTCAGGGTTTTCCTACCTGCTTTTGCAGCAGTGGCTAGCTGTTCAAACAGCCTCTGCGTTTGCTCCTGTACAGTACCTTTGTTTGCTCCTGTGTGATAGTGTTTGATTGCTGATGTGCAGCATTTGCTAGCTGCTGTGCAGAGTTAGACAACACCAACTGTTCGAGGATTTCCTCCATGTTTAGTCACTCCAAGTACTGGCCCTTTAAGTAGTAACTTACTACAGCTGCCCGCATCCTCCACCATATGTAAGCTGGGGAACAGGTAGCAGGTACAAAGCTCCCTGGCATAAGCAGTCTCTCAGGCACAGATACCAAATCCAGTAAGGTAGTGACAAACAATGCAGTGTTTATTTGTGAGGACTCTGTGCAGGCCAGTCAAGTTCCTCCACCCCAAACTCGCTCATCAATGCCGCCTATCAATGCCCATTAGTGCTGCCTATCAGTGCCGCCTATCAGTGCCACCAATCATTGCTCATCAATACCGCCTATCAGTGCTCATCAATGCCCATCAGTGCTGCCTATCAATGCTGCCTATCAGTACTCATCAGTGCCACCTATCAGTGCTCATCAATGCCGCCTATAAGTGGCACCTATCAGTGCTCATCAAAGCCTCCGATCAGTGCTCATTAATGCTGCCTATCAGTGTCACCTATTAGTGCTCATCAATGCCGCCTATAAGTGCTCATCAATGCTATCTATCAGTGCTCGTCAATGCTGACTATCAGTGCTCATCAATGCTGCCTATCAGTACTGCCCATCAGTGCCACCTATCAGTGCTCATCAATGCCATCTATTAGTGCCACTTAGTGCTCATCAGTGCCATCTGTCAGTGCCCATCAATGCTGCCTATCACTTCAGTACCACTTATCAGTGCTCATCAATGCTGCCTATCAGTGCCGATCAGCACTACTCTGAGCTGAGAGTGTCTCTCTCATACAGCTCAGACTCAGAGCCTGTACTGACAGTCCCTCCTACCTCGCACAGATAGAAGACAACCAATCTGCTCCTTTTCCTCCCACCCCTCTCCTGTGTGCACTGCGGGAAGGGTGAAGCTCAGCAACCGGATGTGATCATTTACACTTCCCGTGGTGCACACAGGAGAGGGGCGGGTGGAGAAGGCTGTCTATTATCCATGCGAGGTAGGAGGGACTCATTCAACATTCTAATAAAATTGTATTTAGAGATTAACAACTATTTATCATTTTCTGATCAAACTGAATCACTAATCTCTCTCTGCCTCTGTCAAACCCATCATTTAACCCCTTGATCACCCCCCAGCGTTAACCCCTTCCCTGCCAGTGTCATTTATACAGTAACAGTGAGCACTGATTACTGTATTAATGTCAATGGTCCCCAAAAAATGTCAAAAATGTCAGTTAGGGATCTGATCTGTTGCAAAGTCACAGTCCCGTTAAAAATCGCCGATAAAAAAATAAATAAATAAAAAGTCCATAAATCTATCCCGTATTTTGTAAACGCTATAACTTTTGCGCAAACCAATTAATTTATGCTTTTTGGGATTTTTTTTTACCAAAAATATGTAGCAGAATACAAATTGGCCTTAAATGAAAAAAAAAATTATGTTTTATAGCAGAAAGCAAAAAATATAGTGTTTTTTTTTTTCAAAATTGTCACTCATTTTTTGTTTATAGCTCAAAATCTAAAAACCGCCGAGGTGAACAAATACCACCAAATGAAAGCTCTATTTGTGGGAAAAAAAGTAGATCAAATGTATTTGGGTACGGCGCCGAACGACTGCACAATTGTCAGTTAAAGCAACGCAGTGCCGAATCGCAAAAAAAAAAAGTCATTAACCATCTCTGGACCTGAAGAATTTTGGCCCTTAACGACCAGGCCATTTTTTGCGATTCGACACTGTGTTATTTTTTTTTTTTTTTAAACACATTTTTATTGGGTTTTATACAAGATAACAAACAAGTTAGGCAAAGCGTTTGAAATACAAATGCGTATTGCTGAACACAGTAGCACAGTGGTATATGCAACATTGCCATATTGAGTAGAATAAACAGAAAAGGAAAAGGTTAGGAAATTCACAAGCTACATAGCTTAAAACGACAATATAACCAGTACCAGAATTCGAGAATTGAGTAACCTGCATATTAATTGCGATTTAACAAGACATGAGCAATATTATTGTTGTTCATTATGACACACGTGGAGGGACGCTCCCACGAGCCACCCCAACGGGAGCACTTTTTGGCCCGACGGAGCTCCCGAACCACATTCCAACAAGCACTGTTAAGCAGTATGACAGATTAGAAAACAAAAATTTTCACCTAGAAAAGGACATAAACGCCTCCCAGTGGCTCCACCTGTCTCTAAACTGTTTATAATTGTGTGTGGAACACAACAGTATCTTTTCATACTCATGAGACTCACTCATGAGACTCCTTCACTATTTGGATTACTTCTTGTCGCGATGGAGGAACAGTGTCCTTCCACCTGCGTGCTATTGTTAATCTTGCAGTTTATAAGATATGCTGAACGACTACACTGTGTGAGGGGGGGTACCAATCCATCCCAATGCCCAGTATTGCCTGTTCGTAGTTTGTTAAAAATGCCCGTTATTTCAGCTATCATGTGGTGCAACGAAGCCCAGAAACTGCGCAAGGACAAACATGACCACAGCATGTGCATGAGTGTTCCCACTTGGCCACATCCCCTCCAACAAAGATTAGAGGTGTTAGACTGCAATTTGGCAATGGTGTATGGAGTTCTATACCAGCGGAGGTGTAGTTTGTGGGAGCCTTCCCGGAACTTAGAGCATTTAGTAAGAGTAAAGTTCAGTCGGATCGCTTTCGTCCATTGTGCCGCAGTGAAAGTCTGTTGTACGTCCCGCTCCCACTTTAAGTGCGAGGAGGACTTCACAAACACTGATCTGTCACAAATAGCATTGTAAAATAAACGAATACCTTGGCTGGACGTATCAGTAAAACAGAATTTATATATTCGTTCCGGTAAGGCAATATGTAATGTCAGTAAGGAGGTCAAAATGTGGGTCAGTCGTTTGTAAGTCAAAAATTCCTGTTCAAAGTTTGGGAACAATTAGCATATATCCCTAAAAGTAAGGAGTTCGGGGCCCCTGTATAAATCAGTCAGATGAACCAAATTGTATTGTTTCCAATGCGTCACTCGTAGGTCAAGGGAGATGGTGCTCAGTGCAGTCAACGAAATAGGTATAGATTATAGTTTTCCCGCTTTTGACATATTATTGAGGAAGTAATGCCAAGCTGAAAGTGTAGCCGAGACAGGGGGGTGAGACCCATATGAACGTCTGGGATGTATCTGGGTTAGAACAATAGCATCAAATAAAGAGTCATAGGTTGTGGAGGCCAGTTCCATGGGCACCCACAGCTGGGATTGGGCAGAGGGAAACCACTGCCGGGACTGGGACAATATAGCCGCCATATGATAATCTTTCATGTCGGGAACCCCCATGCCACCCATCAAGACCTGCTTGGTGAGGGTTTTATGAGAGGTTCTAGGTCTACCTCCATCCCAGTGGTAGGCGCTTAAGAGTTTCTGTAAGGATTTGTAGAAGGTATTAGGGACAAAGATGGATAGGGACCTGAAAATATATAAAATTTGGGGTAAAATTAACATCTTAAATGTGGCAAGTCTACCGGACCATGAAATGTAGAACTTCCGTAGTCTGAGCAGGTCTAGGGAAGTTGCGTCAAGCATGGGAGAGAAATTATATTTGAAAAGATTGGATGGGTCAGCCGTCAGTTTGATGCCCAGGTAGTCAATAGCGTCATGTTGCCACTGGTAGTGTACCATATGCTGGATCCGTAATTGTGTATGGGTGTATATTGCTATGCCCAATATATTGGACGTGAGATCATTAACCTTATAGTAGGACATGGATTGGAATTGTTGTAAGACTTCTTGAATGTGTGTTAGAGAAGACACTGGATCAGTACAGGATAGAATAACATCATCCGCAAAAAGCGAGATGACGTGAGAAATTCCCCCTAGTGTTATGCCACTAATGCCAGGGTGT